>NC_142677.1:17648303-17969137 GCF_964200805.1 Pocillopora damicornis
TCAAATGTTTGGAGAGGATGGTGAAAGGTTTATATGTACAGTAAACTCGTGATTAATGTCAAAATTAATTTGTGAAATGTGAATTTTAAAGAAAGGCTAGCTCAATTTGTGAATTTATGAAGCATTTTGAAGCCTGATTTGCCTCCTATTATGAAACCAGCTTATTTTTTCTATCATTTTGTGAAAACCTAAAGCTTTCCCTGCCTGGAACCTTGCACTTAAAAAGAGTGATATGAAATTTCCTTTTTAAATTTTTGATGCATGAAATGCTGTTTAAAGTATTGGTGAAACATGAATTTTTCTAAAATCAGTGTTTGAAATGGGATTGGGAACACCCTTTGCTTAAACTCAGCTCTTTGGAGTTATTGAGAAAGGGGTGGTGAAGTGTAGCAAAAAAGTCTTCGTTGTTTGGAAAGGGCAATTCAGTCCTAGAATATCTAAGTTCTTGATAGGAGAAATCTTTTTTGTGTTCCCTTTTTGTTTCTGATTTTGATACAAATATTGTCCTTTAGATGTAAAATGGTGACCTTTGAGTCTTTTTCTGCACAGTTTCTAAACCAGAACCTCCATCATTGGGAAGGGACTGCAGTTGTTAATGGAGAGTTCAAATATTTGAAGATGACTGATTCTTGATGTAAGTTTTTTTTCTGTGAGCTCATAGATACAGCTGTAACTTGGAAAACTGAGAGCCTTATGTGAAGTCCAGTCACAGGTTTGTAAAGATCTTGTATGTGGCTACTGGTAATTCTGCTAGGAGCAGTTTGAAACTGTAATGCTTAAAAATATTTTCCTTTTTGTATGTGCTATTATATAAACAGAGGCCTCTGCCTGGGCTTGAATGAACACATATTATTTTGTCAGTGCATGGGCATTGCCTGTTTGGAGATGCACGAGGCAGATTCAGTCAAGTGACCTGTTGTGACCAAATACATCTAATGAAACATTGGTTAAAAATATTATTATCTCTTTCAAAAACCTTCCCCTTGCTCAATTTTTGGCATGTTTCTGTGATGTTTCTCATTATCTGTTAATGATTTGTCTTCTTCTTCCAGTTTTTTCTACAGATTTTTTATAAACCTTCCCCTTGCTCAAATTCTGGCATGTTCACTTGATGTTTTTGGTCATCTGTTGATGATTTGTCTTTTCTTTCAATTTTATTCTAATTTGTGTTATATTTATTACTTTTTCCTACACAGGAAAATATCTGGTGTTCTTTTTCTATCCCCTTGACTTGTGAGTATTTGATGTTAGTATACTCTTTGACTAAAAGTTTGCTGTACTTTGCTACCTTCATGCTATCCTGCCAAATTAGTCATCTCTCCGAAATTGCTACAGAGTAGTCATCATTGTTCTCAAGGTGACTGATATTAAAAGTTTCATTAATTGCATGCATATTATTTTAAATTGAATCATTACAAATAACAGCTATTTGTTGTCATTTGCAGCACTTTTGTTTGTCCAACAGACACCATTGCTTTCAGTGACAGAATTGAAGAGTTCAGGGCAATCAACACTGAAGTTGTTAGTTGTTCAGTAGATTCAGTTTTTACCCATTTAGCTTGGTAAGTTAATCCTTTACACCCTAACATCAGTATGTATATTCTCCATTACTACTCTCTAGACATTTCCAAGGGTTCTGACAAGGAGAATTTGTTCAACAATCAAGAGTTTCTTTAGTTGGTGATCATCTCCTTTATTCTCATGACCTAAATGTTTGATTTAGGAGTGATGTTGTCAGGAGAAATTAGATGTTAGTCACTCTCAGGGGTTTTAGGGTCAATCCTTAATTTTAACTGAATTTGTAACTTTAAGGGATTTGAGAGTTTTAAAAAAACAGAGAAAGGTATTTCCAATTTATATTGAAGATTTATAGAATGCCAGAAATTAAAGTAAAAAGGAAGAATTTCCATTTTTGGTAAAAAAATCTACCATAAAATTTATTTCAGTTTTAAGTTACATTCATTCTACATGTTTGTGTAAAGTGTTAGATTAGGAGAGAACTTTTGAATGACTCCATGGGTAATCACAAAGATATATATTGCTACAGCAGTGTTCACCCTTATTTTAAGCATGATTGGTAATTTAAGGAATTCTCAAAACAGCTAATAGAGCAATCCTTTACCTGTTGAATTGATAAGAATTCCCAGAGGTACCAGAGGCAATAAATAAGTTCCTATATTCCTTTCAACTCTAGGATAAACACTCCAAGGAAAGAGGGTGGTCTGGGAAGGCTTAAATATCCTCTGTTATCTGACTTAAACCACCAAATTGCTAAAGATTACGGAGTACTGCTTGAGAATGAAGGTCACACCTTAAGGTGAGGACATCTGTGTTTTGTATTTCCTCATGTTTCTGCCTTTTTGTGTCTGTAGGCCATTCTATTTAAACATGTGTTTAGTGTTTATCAGCTGTGATCCTCTTGGAATAATAAACATTATTCAACAAAGTGGAGGTGGAATAGCTGGGGATATTAACCGAGCTGCAAAGGTGTAGGTGTACCACACAGAAATTTAAAAAATCAGTACATTTCTGTCAATATACAAAGAAATGGTTGGAAATTAAATTTTTGATGCATGATTCTGTTGCCTTGGCTGCTCAAAGGGGAAGAGTACTTGTTAATCACTTTCAAGCCAGCCAATCAGAGCACACAAAAAGCACTATTCATCTGTGTGGTATGTACCAAAAAAACTTATTTGATGTAATGATGATAATGATTATGACAATGATAATGATAACGATGATCATTTAATAGACCATATGTACTTGAACAAAGTATTTCATTATCTGCAATCTACCTATTCTTGATTTCTAAAAGCTGAACATTTCTTTGTTTGTGCTCCTACCCTGGATCAAGATATCCAGTTTTGAGCACCTGACTGGCATTATCTTGTTGCATTGTTGGCTGTTACACCACATAGTTAAGAAAAACGTAACTCATATACTGAAGAGTCTCTCTTGGTCGGATGGTTTTTTCCCCTTAATATTACTACTTTTGCGGGGAAGCTGGGGGGGAGGGGGAGGGGGGGGGGAGTTATGTCCCCGTAATAGACATAACATCTATGGATTAAAGACACACTCAGATCAGGTCTGATCAGGTTGCTATACTTTGCTTCCTTCATGCTATATAACAGGTCTGATAGTTAGGCAGGGGAGATTTGGTTAAGGTGAGAATATTCTTACTTTTATGACCACTTTTATCACATGCCTGTTGTTCTATTTCAGGGGTCTATTTATAATCGATGACAAAGGGACTCTACGACAGATCACAATGAATGATCTACTGGTATGTTGTAACTTTACATGTATGACTGTAATTGTACCGTGAATTTCTACTGCGAGTTTTATGTAGCTGTTTGCTTCTACAGTTAATTGTTCTTGATACGCTGAGAAATAATTTCATTCATATAATTTGATTCGAGTCTGGCCCTCGTCCACTGTCACGTGGTAAAAATCACAAGCTCATTGTTTAAGTGTTAAGCAGTGGGGATCCCTTTCCTTTTATTTCGTGACGTTTTTATTATTTCATTTGAAAAATATTGATATTCGATTTTGATTTGGACAAGGGAGAAAAAAAGCTGAGTAGATAGTATCAAGAAAAAAGGCTCCTTGTGTCCAGTCTCCTGATTTTTTTGCGGTTTCGCGTTCTTTGGCTTTATAATGTGTGAAGTACTATTTATAACTTAGCTACTTAAAGAAGTTAATCTAAACTGGTTATTTCGCAGGTGGGCCGATCAGTCGACGAGACTTTACGTTTGGTCCAGGCTTTCTAATATACTGACAAACACGGGGAAGTTTGTCCGGACGGTTGGAAGCCTGGTAAAGAGACGATATCCAACAGAAAAGAAGAAGTACTTTGCAAAACAGACTGAAGGAGAAGATGAGGAAGAGAAGAAATGAACTGAACAAACTTTGGAATTCAAAAAAAAAAACTGAGAGTTGTCTTAATTTAGGTGGCTTTGTTTTACTTTGCATCCAGAAAAGTAACGAACGATTTGTTAGAAAACTTTTGGCGAGAATCGAGAAAAAAATCTAACTTAAAGATAGGTCTTTGTAGTAGTCTCTTAAGTTGTTTTGTAGTGGCCTTAAAGGCCTGCGCTTTTCTGTGCGCGTAGGATTGGGGTGGAGTAATGGTGAGGTGATTCCCTTGTTTTGTTCATCCTATGAGTATGGCTGTAGTGAATTATTAGACTTCTTGCTATTTAAAAATCACCTCACATACTCTGATCAGTTACTCCACGAGTTCACTCTGAAACCAATTCTTCAACCTGCTCTCTTGCTATACATTTCCTACGGTGCTGACAACGAGGATTTTGGCGGTCATTCCCCTAATTCTCATGACCTTAATACTTAGCTCGGCTTGATACTGTAGGGAGACATTACATGATAGTAGCACTGAGAGGTTAAAGAGTTGAAATGTTTCCCTAAGTCTAGGTGAAGTCAATAGAACAAATAGTCCATTTTACAGTTGTGTGCTTGGTTGCCAAGCCTTTGAACAGGAATGAGGCTAAGGGTGACCTTGTTATGAGACAAACCCTGCTGCTTTTCAAATGCAAATTACTTTGTTATCATGCAAACTAGAAACTAGTGTCTATCATAACAAGGTCACCTTCAGCCTCACTCCAAATCAGAGGCTTGGCAACTAAGTACACAACTGCAAAATGGCCTATTGTCAGTAAACAATTTTCAGTTTTGGATCGAAAAGCAGTTGCTGTACAGAAAATGAGCCCGCGCCCCTACCCTGAAATTTCGATAACCGTCGGAAATCTAGCCCCGCGCATTTGGTGTGAAACATATGAACCAGTTGTGAGCAATAATACTTAGCTGCATTTTAAAAGCAGTCTTGGTCTCTAGCGGAATGTATCCTCTTTAACAGGGTGGTAGGAAAAACATGGATATTTCGTTTTAGACTTAATGACCTTTGAAGCTGACCGTCCTTTCGCTCGAACCAGCTTCCCTTGTCCAAGTGAATTAGACGCGAGGTGTGGGTCTTATCCTTGTAATTCAACAGCTGTTTAATTAATTGGGCAAAAGGAAAAGTTTAGACAGAGTGAAGGGGTGTAACAGAATATGAATTTCATGGTCTTCTAGTTTTTGTGTCTCGGAGGTTCTTTTTAGACTAAATTTGCAATATCAAGCAGAAGAGTGATAATCTAAAAACATCGCCTGCTTTTTCGCTAATTTTCCGAGCGAAGACTGCGTGAAGTATACAAAAACAGTAAGAACTGAAATGAAGATCTGAAATGGATTTTAATTGAATTATGTATGAAGTAATTACCAATGGACTCTGTCTTTTCCACAGTTCATGATTTATGCCTGCTCTAGTTTTTATGGATAGTACATTACTTCCAAGCTGGCAAAGGCTTTAAGATTAAATAATTAAGCTATCAATCCAATGGGTCAAAATGTATCAAATGCATGCCCAAATGCATATAAAAAAAAGCAGTCATATGTACAACCTACAACAAGTTAGAAATTCAAAGGTAAGATATGCCAAAACACCAAAGGTTAAACTTTCGTATTAAACTTATGATTTAGAAAACATCGCTGTTTAATCCTTACGAAGACCATGTGAAATTAATTAAAAGGTTTTCTCAGCATAACTTGTCTTAAACATGGCCGCGACACTACTCAATCTCCGCAAAAAATCTCTTTTTAAAAGTAAACCATCTGACTTATCAGTTTAAATCCACAAAGCGGAATTTAAAAGAAGTCAAAAAGAGTTTCAAATTGTACTTAAAAGTTATGGTGATGATATGGTAACAAATCACTTATTTGATTATAGCCTCAATGCTAGTTATTTCACGATTCAACCGGTTCAATTCAACGCCGCGTGACATTAAATTTGTATCGCGTGCCTCTGTTGGTTTTGATTGGCATTAGTCAGTACCAAACGCCTGGGCTCTACTCTTGTCTGCATACAGATCCATCAGTGATGACCTACAAGAAAAGTATAAGAGCCGCAAATTAAATATTTTTCTTGAATTCATCGAGAAATAGATTTAAGTGCCCTGCTTTATTACAAAAGAAAAACTGCGAGTCTCGGCATCAACAACAGGCAGTGCAATAACTCCACGAGAAACTTACTTCTCTGTTTTGTGTTATCCTTGTGCACCCTCTACCTCGGCTGCAGGAACGTAATGAAGATAAAAGACATGAAGACATAAAGGGTTATTGGAAACACAACTAAATATTCATGAAAAAGTTCCATAAGGAACAAAGAGGCGATAATTAACATCTCACTCTTCGTTGATTGAGCAAAATTAAAGGCGCACTTATTATGGATACCTTTTAAATTTCTGTTAATTCCAGTTTCACGTCGTCCCCAATGAGTACAAATGGCGCCCAGTAATTCCCTTTACTGAACATTTCAGACTTTCTCATGCACTTCATGGCTTGATTGACAGCTTCACTGGTACCCTTGCCTTCTTCCAGTGCTCCGTAGAAATGTTTCATGAACTCCTGAGTACCATCGTCATCAATGGCCCACAGGGATACCAGAACCGATCGAGCACCGGCACCTAAGAACGCTCGCGCAATGCCAACCACACCTTCGGCCATAACCTCACCGCAAGCGCTGTAACAGCAACTTAGCACAACCAGTTTCGCTCGCAGCTCGGCTCGTAACACGTCTCTCATTGTCAGTAGATAGTCTTCCTCTTCAGCTTGACAGGTTGTCCTACTCGTGTTTGGTGCCAAGAGAATCTCTCCTGTTTCTTTTTTACCATGCGCTGCAATGTGAACCAACGCAACTGAGGAAATTTGTCCTAATACCTCTTCCTTTGTCGCCTCCCCTCCAACGAGAGGAGCAATACCGAGGATTCCTCCAATCATCTTCACCTCTTTCCTTGCACCCGGCAGCTGATTCAACAAATTACCCTGATAAAGGACTTGCTTGTAACATGGATCACCCACGAGCAGTGCACCGGTTTTATTGTGCAATTCTGCCGGGCAGTCTGAGATTAATTTTAAAATGGTTAGGGATGGAATTACTCGAATCCTGAAAGATTCGCACAGATACCTTGAATTCGAATCCACCAATGCTGCATAGGGCACCAAGCAAAGTGGACCTTCAGGAACAAATACAAGCTCATTTCCATCAATCAGATCTGCGATAGGAGCAACTATGATATCATAAAGCTTCCGCAGGGCATTTGTCGTCGCGTTTCGCGGAGAACCATCGCTCGTTGCTTTTTCATCTCGGCCCACTTGAGTTGAACTTTTTTCCCATTCAACAGCAGCCCTTGCACTAACTTGCAAGGAAGCAGCCTTATTCAAAGAGGTAATGTAAACTTCTAATTCACGTTGGTAAAGAAAGTTGTTCACATGCTTTTTTCTCGATTGAACGACTTCCCCGTTCCGAATAACCCACAAAGCAATGTAAGGTCCAGTAATTGCTAGAAAAACTGCATCTGATGAAACGTTTCTTAATGAAAGACAATCAGAGCATTTTCTAGAGTTCCACCGCGGGAGGGTTTGTCGAAAGTTGTACTTTAAATCCACGATATCTCCTAGAGTTTGTGCACGTCCCTCCTCGGCAGCAAGAAGAGCTTTGACATGTTCACCCTTCAGTAAAAGTACGCGCCAAACACCATTGTATGCTGTTTTGTGAACATTTCGATACGAAATCTTCCAGTTATGGTTCAACAGAAAACTAGCCCGAATGTTATTAAAAATCTTTCTACTAGAAACATAATAGTCGAGGGCGCTTTGGAGACATTCCTGCCTTTCAAAATTTGTAGCAAGACTACAAAGAGCCTGGGCAATCCCACTCTTGTCTCCCACTTCTTTGGCAATTTCTACATGTTGTTTATGGTACTCAATGGCTGTTTTGAACTGTCCTAGACTAAGATAAGCATCGCCAAGGCTGCCATAACTCTTTCCTTCTCCAGCCCTGTCTCCCACTTCTTTGGCAATTTCTAGAACACGTTTAAAGTACTCGACGGCTGTTTTGAACTGTCCTAGACCAAGATAAGTATTGCCATGGCTGCCATAACTATATCCTTCTCTAACCCTGTCTCCCACTTCTTTGGCAATTAGTAGATCTTGTTTATGGTACTCGATGGCTGTTTTGAACTGTCCTAGACCACCATAAGCATTACCAAGGTTGCCATAACTCGCTCCTTCTCCAGCCTTGTCTCCCACTTCTTTGGCAATTTCTAGATGACGTTTATGGTACTCGATGGCTGTTTTGAACTGTCCTAGTCTAAGATAAGCATTGCCAAGGTTGCCATAACTCTTTCCTTCTCCAGCCCTGTCTCCCACTTCTTTTGCAACTTCTAGACGACGTTTATGGTACTCGACGGCTGTTTTGAACTGCCCTAGACTAAGATAAGCATTGCCAAGGTTGCCATAACTCTTTCCTTCTCCAGCCCTGTCTCCCACTTCTTTGGCAATTTCTAGATGACGTTTATGGTACTCGATGGCTGTTTTGAACTGTCCTAGACTAAGATAAGCATTGCCAAGGCTGCCATAACTCCCTCCTTCTCCAGCCTTGTCTCCCACTTCTTTGGCAAATTTTAGATCTTGTTTATGGTACTCGATGGCTGTTTTGAACTGTCCTAGACCATGATAAGCATTGCCAAGGTTACCATAACTTTTTCCTTCTCCAGCCCTGTCTCCCACTTCTTTGGCAATTTCTAAAGCACGTTCATTATACTTCATGGCTGTTTTGAACTGCCCTAGATTAAGATAAGCATTGCCAAGGTTGCCATAACTCGCTCCTTCTCCAGCCTTGTCTCCCACTTCTTTGGCAATTTCTAGAACACGTTTATAGTACTCGACGGCTGTTTTGAACTGTCCTAGACCAAGATAAGCTCTGCCAAGGCTGCCATAACTCTTTCCTTCTCCAGCCCTGTCTCCCACTTCTTTGGCAATTTCTAGAACACGTTTATAGTACTCAACGGCTGTTTTGAACTGTCCTAGACCAAGATAAGCATTGCCAAGGCTGCCATAACTCTTTCCTTCTCCAGCCCTGTCTCCCGCTTCTTTGGCAATTTCTAAAAGACGTTCATAATACTTCATGGCTGTTTTGAACTGCCCTAGACCAAGATAAGCATTTCCAAGGCTGCCATAAGTCGCTCCTTCTCCAACCCTGTCTCCCACTTCTTTGAAAATTTCTTGATGACGTTTATGGTACTCGATGGCTGTTTTGAACTGTCCTAGACCACGATAAGCAATGCCAAGGCTGCCATAACTCGCTCCTTCTCCAGCCTTGTCTCCCACTTCTTTGGCAATTTCTAAAGCACGTTCATTATACTTCATGGCTGTTTTGAACTGCCCTAGACCAAGATAAGCATTGCCAAGGTTGCCATAACTCGCTCCTTCTCCAGCCTTGTCTCCCACTTCTTTGGCAATTTCTAGATGACGTTTATGGTAGTCGATGGCTGTTTTGAACTGTCCTAGACCAAGATAAGCATTTCCAAGGCTGCCATAACTCGCTCCTTCTCCAGCCTTGTCTCCCACTTCTTTGGCAATTTCTAAAGCACGTTCATTATACTTCATGGCTGTTTTGAACTGCCCTAGACCATGATAAGCAATACCAAGGCTACCATAACTTTTTCCTTCTCCAGCCCTGTCTCCCACTTCTTTGGAAATTTCTAGAACACGTTTATAGTACTCAACGGCTGTTTTGAACTGTCCTAGACCAAGATAAGCATTGCCAAGGTTGCCATAAGTCGCTCCTTCTCCAGCCTTGTCTCCCACTTCTTTGGCAATTTCTAAAGCACGTTCATTATACTTCATGGCTGTTTTGAACTGCCCTAGACCAAGATAAGCATTGCCAAGGTTGCCATAACTCGCTCCTTCTCCAGCCTTGTCTCCCACTTCTTTGGCAATTTCTAGATGACGTTTATGGTAGTCGATGGCTGTTTTGAACTGTCCTAGACCAAGATAAGCATTGCCAAGGTTGCCATAAGTCGCTCCTTCTCCAGCCTTGTCTCCCACTTCTTTGGCAATTTCTACTTCCTGGTTTGATGTAATAAAATAAGTTTTTTTGTTCATCGTGGTATAAGATAGGAGATGAACTTTATTCCTTTGTCCCACGATAGACTGAGTCACTTTGGATGTTGATAGCGACGATTCCGGTGCAATGCTGCTAGTCTTCATCGCTCTGACGCTCTAAACGTCAGCCTTAACTCTTTACAGTGGCCAACGTACCCCCTTAAGCCATTCATAGCACATAAAGTCGGCTGGTATTGGTGCATTTCGATCCTAATTAGTATTCCGGTTGTTAGATGGTGTTCCCTCATAGGTCCTCATTGATCGGCTGTTGTGGTGTTTGATCGTCGTATAGACAGTTAACAATACTACGCTTCACTGACTGAGATTGGTGTGTGAGCCCCCTTACTGGTACACACGTAGGGTCATAGCGGCTATCCATAAAAGACTTCATTTCAACAACATCAATGGAGATAGTGGAATCGAAATTCCCGAAGCTTGGATACTCACGATCAAACAACATTAACCGACTAATGAAGACCTATGAGGGAACACCATCTAACAACCGGAATAATAATGAGGATCGAAATGCACCAATAGCAGCGAACCAACGCGCTTCAAATAGCGTTACGTAAACAAGCGACCTTACTGCTTAATAAAGACTAGCAGTATTGCAGTCGAAAAGTCACGATCAACATCCAAAATGACTCTATTATGAGACAAACGAATAAAGTTCACCTCATTTCCTGGTTTGAGTTTCCCTTAAGGTTTGGAAATGTGTCGCTAAGTTTTATTAGGCACTTATTTAGACACTAAGTTTTAGGTTCGAACGAGGTCTTTAAAAAAGGCCAGCGATAGGTATTTTTTTTAACCCCGTCTGGTGTTTTTATTTGAGTGAGTACTGGAAAATATTGGCCCTTGCGGTAGTAACGATTAAGCAATATAATTTCGTGATTTTCGTTACTGGCCCCTCGACCAAGACCTGTGAACTCGAGATGCACGTTTTAACCTCTTTAGAGTTTCTGGTTGCCTAATCAGTTCTATTTAAAGAAAAATTCAGGTAATGGTTGTCAGATTTACCTTTACTTGCTGTGGCTTTATCTCTCCGGATGCGATTGTCTCACTACCACACTTGTTTAATAGATGACGCAACCTTTCGCTATTATCGTCCATCTTCGATGCGTTAAGTCAAATGACACTGCTGAGAGGAAAAGTGGAATGCCAAGGGAGGGTCTTTCATCCAGTTTTTAGGAGAAAGTCTATTAGACACTGCAAGACTTCTACCTGCAGAGTGCCTTTTCGGCTTTTTAGAACTCGACGAAAGCACCTTTCTTACAAACTTGTCAATCTTGATAACTTTGCTTTGCAGTTCACACAGTAATTCGATTAAGTCGCACACTTGTCAGATTTTTTAATTGCTCAGCCTTTTAACTCTTTACGGTGGCCAATTTACGTTTCCAACTCAGTTGTTAACACTAAATTACCTGCTACACTCTCCCACCGACGCAGCACCACAGTTTCTTTGGAAACTTACCCCCTTTTTTCATTTCTAATTGTTCGCCTTGCCTAAAATATCGGTCCCTTACCTGTTACTCTATGCTCATTTACATTAATTTTAACGAAGAGAAACGTATCGATTCACTCCAAAAAAAAAAAAAGCGTTCGTAAAAGAGCAGCCATGAATGACAAAAGCGTTCCAAAGACCAGTGAGTATAAAAGAAAAAATGTAATCTACAATGTTAAATAACTAAGGATTACGTAATATTTCGGTGGGACACAGGAAAAAAGGCAATTATGAACGACAAGAAGTTTCTAAGTCTTTTCAACTTAAGAGTAAATAAGGAACCACCAGTTAAATGCAAATGACATAAATTTAGAAATATGGAACGAGCTCTAAAGGAAAACGAGTGGATTAGGGAAAATTGAAAATTATTGGACGTCTTAAGTTTACACCAGATTTCTTAAGTTAAGCTTAAAGTGGAAATTACTTGAGTTTTTTTACGTCTTATATGCAAATGTATTTTTCAAAGGATACGGCCAATCCTTTATGGCACCAGATCTTTGCTTCATCATACAACTTAAGCTGCACACAAGCTTCAGCTCCTATAAAAATAACGATTAGTGAGTAACATCTAAGTGCCAAAATATTAGTATTTTCAATTCACAAATGAAGATTTATGGTGCGTGACCGCGTAGATTTGAGCTAGAAACATCTACTTCAACGTATGTAGCCAGGGAGCTATCACTAATGAATGGCGACTAAAATTAACCTCACCTTTCTCCAAGGCTTTGGTGAAAGTTGGCTCCAATTGTACAGCAACTGTGGCATCATCCAGGCTGTTTTCAAAGTTTTCTGAAAGAGAGAGTTAGAGCTAACCGGTCATTTACGTTCGATAGAATTGCAAAAAGAGTAACAGATTCGCTTTCAACAGGCTTCTTTACAACTAATTCCGGGTTTTCTTTCACCTTAAAAAGACTTGGGCCCCCTCATATAACCTTCGATAACGCGGTTGGGGGAGGAGGGAGGGTTTGGTGAGGAGAATACATATGGGAAGTGCAGGTGATAACGGGATTGGTTTATTAATTTTCCCCTTTTTTACCATTAGGACCTAACACTTGAACTTGAACGCTCGACGTGAAATTAAAGAGGGTCGTGACTGATATAAAGCTCTTCTCGGGGATTTCGGTTCAATAGAGGTCACAAGATTTGGAGTCTTTATCTTAAGAAGCCGTTGTATTACTGGATGTCCTTTAAGTCATTTGGAGTGATAGATAAACGATCAGAAAAATTAGCGTAAAATGGGACCACATGACTCTTTTTGAAGATGAACTTTTAAGTAAACTATAAATAATTGAACGTTGAAATTCCATACTTAAACGGAAATGAGCTGCTGCCCTGTTATTGTAGAGTCTGGCTGTCAGCCGATAATCTTTGCAATTTAGTTGAAGTCCTTCAGTGTACAGTTGTAGCGCTCTATGAAAATCTCCTTGTCTGTATTCTTTGTTACCTTGCTGAAAACAATCCTTTGCTCTCACTAAAAATACAGGAAACACCGGAATATTACTCGTTATGACCAATTACTTACAATACCCCGCATACCCAGCATAGCAATGATCATAACCAAAAATATATAAGCCCACTTACTCAGTATTCACGTCTTATATCCTTTAGGAAGAATATGGATTTTTATGATTTCGAGAACATTTTAAGCAAGATCTTTTTTATGGATGGGCAGTTGTTCTTGATTGGAAGCGGATCAAGAAAAGCAAATAGAAGAGACAACAACAATGAATCAATTACAACAAGAAACCCGAATATATTAGAATAAGGGGGGTAAGTTTCTATAGTAACTGTGGTGCTACGTCGGTGGGAGAGTATAGCAGGTAATTTAGTGTTAAAAACTGAGTTGAAAAAGTAAATTGGCCACCGTAAAGAGTTAAAAGGCTGATGTTTCGAGCGTTAGTCAGAACGACTGGAGGAATTGTGGGTTGTGTGTGGGTTTATTTTCAGAAAATGGAGCTACGCTATTGGTGGGAATATGGTGACGAGAAAACAAGAATAATTAGTTAAGTGAAAAGCGCTCATTTATACCGTGGGGATTAAGGGTGCCGATTTGGAAGAAAATTTTTGTTCTAATGTTTTGCAGCATTCCGAACTGCCGAGATGTAGGGAAAGGCCACAAACTGCCATGTGTTGTTTAGAATGATTAGGGAGATTTAAGTGTCTAGCGACTGGTTTGGATGCGTCCTTGTCATTTCTTTCTACGTCGCGAACGTATTCTCGGAATCGGTCACCTAGTCGTCTTCCTCTTTCACCAATATATAACTTATTGCAAAAAGTGAAAGTTATGCAATAAATGACATTGACGGAGGTACACGTAAAGTGATCAGTTATCTTAATGAATCTCTTGGGTCCCGATATTTTCTCTATGATCTTCCGGAAAGTATTATTCACTCTCATCGACAATTAATTCATGTACGAAGATTTACCTCTGTTCATTAGGTAAACGGCGGGGAAGTAATTTTAAGTAAATTCAATTTTTTTATTTTATAGTTGAGAGAGTTTGCTAGTTTGTTTACTGCAATGGCTTGTGTAAATCTGGGCTTTGCTCCATAAAAACAGAATTCGAATGATACACTCCAACGAGACACAAGGGGATTTAATGCAGCCTTTTCTCATTGAATTCCTTCAGTTTCTGTTGTCCAATTTACGGTACAAATGTCCAAATGTAACGGACTTGGAAAGACTCACCGAGAGCGTATATTTGTTGTAGAATTGAAATTAAAAATTCGCTCACCCTTTCACTACGAACAAATTGTTTGAGAAAACTCAGATATTAAATGAATGAAAGTTTCCTCGATTAGTTCAACTGTAACCAAATACCTCACGTTTTAACTTTCTGGGTACTTTTTGTGAACGATTAAAATTAATTGCAGGCGGTTTTTAGGCCGCTTGTCAACCAATGTAATGACACTATTGCTTATACAAATTAATTCTCAAACCGATATTTTTCTGTCAACCAAAGTGATTTGAGAGAGAGAAAAGAGAGGATTAATAAGTTATTTATCAGCTTGAGGTAGTGACCGAAGTCTTTGCTTCAAATACTGCTCAGCTGGAAAAACGAGATATATTTATAAAAAATGGCAACGAAAGTAGGGATGTTGTACTCGGCGACTCACGAAAGCGTTACCGTTGCCCGTGGGAAGAGTTAGGAAAATACTGACCGGGTAAAGAACCAATCAGATTGCAGGATTCGTTACCTTGCCCTCTTTTGCCATTCTAGCACGATGCTGTTCATAGCGTTCCATCACATGAGTATTTCAAGACACGTGCGTCACTTTTTCAATAGATCTTTTCTTTTTAAGAAAGGCTGGTGCGACTATGTTTTCTCGCGCAGTAGAATGGTAATCAAAGTTACTCCCGGAAAAAGATTATCACTTCACTTCGTTCTATTCGAGGGGAGATGGACAATTTGCATCAAATCAGTTCAAACTCTTGGTTCATCTTCATCAACGTTCCGAAAGAGAAATTTCCAACTGAATGTAGAGAATAACCTTGGATTGCTTTGATTTTCCTTTCGCTTAAGGATTGTTAAAAAACTCGCGCCTCTCACACAGTCAGTCAGATTTCACACTAGAACTAGGTAATTTAGTATTATTAACTGAGTTGATAATGCAAATTGGCCACTGTAAAGAGTTTCAAAGCTGACTTTTAGAGCGTTTGCCCTTTGTCATTCTCTCTAACGAACTGGGCTAACGCTCGAAACGTCAGCTTTGAAACTTTTTTACGATGGCAAATTTACATTATGAACTCAGTTGATAAAGCCAAATGTTATCTTGTTATATTCCTCCACCGATGCAGCATCACAGTTTCTTTAGAAACTTACCCTCCATAAAAAATATAACAAGTTGAATTGCGGCTCTGTCGCTATTGTTTTCCTGGGCGTCAGGTATGCGCAGTTTCCTTGTTTCCACTTAAATTTCTCATCGGCTCCTTGTAGTAATTCCTTTTCGTGACTTGCTGATTTAGTTACGGTTTTACGACACTCAGTCATAAAGCGCTCTACTAGCTACGGTTGAATTGTTCCGAGTGTAAGAGGGACAGTGGATGACTACAGATTGTCCTACCTTACGTCTTGTGGAACACGTTAGTCTTCTCACTTACCTACTAAGGGGTCGTTGTCTAGGTCCACATCTTTATCATCTGAAGTTTTGTTCGCTGAAATTATAGCGAAGATATGTAAGATGTCTTTTGCGCGTGTCACAACTGAACCAAATTTTCCATTTTAGTGACCCATGATGAAATGGAATATCTGTTTTTGTATCCCAATAGCCAACCGTACCGATTTCTAATCTGTCAGAATCACTCTCTTTGTCATGGAAAAGGCTTTACGAAATTAAACGCGTGAAGGAATTTTTCGACGTCTTGCTTAACTAAAAATTCGTCGGTGGTTTCAAAAATGGAAACTAAATGGAAGCCCTTACTGAGCACGGATTTCTAGCTCTGAGTTGGATAGTGGAAGATTTTCTGGAATGGTGACGACAGATTTGAGGCTCTCAGGTGATGAGTGAGGACCGATAAGTTGGTCAAGTTTTTGGGCCTTAATTTGGTGAAATGGTTAAAAACACTGCCTTTGGTGACGATATTGCTTGGAATGAGAGAAAGAGGATGCATAAAAATTAGAGCGAAAACAAATGTTCTCTTAGGTTTTAACGCGTTTCGCCTTCGTCTTGGTGCCGAAAATATTGGTTTAAGAACGCCCACCAGTCTTTTGCAGAAAAATATGATCTGCAAATATTTTATTTAAAACGGTGCAGCATCTTTTAGGCTCAGTAGCCTTAATTTTTTCTTTTAAAGAAATGACAGGGGAAAAACTTCACACTTTTGAGTTTGGTCACGTATGGTGTCTTCTATAATTTTCTTGCATACACTTTTTTTTATATCGTGATAGATAAAAAGCCATTCCATCACTCACAGGTACAATATACTCTAAACTTGTGACAGTGCAATTGATAACTGGGCTGTTAGACTGTCGAAATACCAAGATTACTCAGTTTGCTCATCATCGATAACAAATCTCGGTTCGAGTTGTAGTATCATATCGTTATAATCATAAAAAAAATCTAATAAGGCCTCACTTTTTTCCTCACCTGGGGAACCGTTGTCAGCAGCAGCCAGGTTTTCATCAGCTTCCATGTTGTCCTCTTTGCCAACTGAAATACCAATACATATTAATAATTAAAACACTCCCTATCTATGATGATCTCTGATGATGACCAAGATTTATATTTCGACTTAATTTCGGACTTAAGCTTACATTCATTCAGTTTTATATTGATCTCTTGTACCTTTTGGTTTGCTTCCATCGTCATCTGATTCCTTCTTGGATGTAAAATGATCTTGAGCAAGGAACACTTTCAGGGTTCAGTTTGTTCGACGATGTGTTTGATTTGATTGTGCGTGTTGTACTCAGTGGTTACAAACTTAAATTAACACTATCTTTTTTCTTTTTTATTTCTCTCACCTAAAGAAAGTTTATGCTCCAAATCAAGTTTTTCTTGGATTGCCTTAACTTTATCCTCTGACGTACCTAAAAAAATAGAAAATAATTAAACATATTGGGTTGCGCTTTGGAAAATGTTTTAAAACAATGAAGGATAATAAATTTTTAGAAAGCAACCAACAGACACGTTTATGAATACAATACATCAAGAACAGTGAATGTAGTCTTTTTGGCCCAAGGTTTTCCTATTGTTGCTTTTTATTGCTGTTGAGCATTAAAATAGATGCTGCTGGTTATTGATTTAAAGCAACCAACGCTCACTCAATAAAGCAGCCCTTATAACAATGAATTCAAACAAACAGATGGTATAATTCTTTACCTGTTGAACTCCCGATCTCTAAATCCTTTGATTTTCCAGAGGAAAGGACTTGACTTTTCTCCTGGTCTAAAAAGTTAAAAAACAGATTGTTTAAATGCTCATCATCACAATTATCATTTTTGCCATTCATCAGTTGTGCTATCATTATCATCATTACTATTATCAGAATTGTTCTTGATAAATTTTACAGGATAATAAAAGTCATAGAATAATAAATATTACTAAAGAAAAATAATTACGGCCAATTGGAATTTTCCTGACAGCCTTGTTGAAACCATTCCTGCTAGACTATCAAAATAGATAAATAATTGTCCATTAAAAGAAAAAAAAGACTCCAGTTGCGAGTTGCGGTATAAAGATCGGTGCTAAACACATTTCATCATTTTTCTTTTGTTTGCTAATGATTTGTCTGCAAAGACCTGGTTTTCTCCTGCTCCTAACTTAACTTGCGCCTCTTCAGTTAAACCAAACAGCAATTAGTATAACTGGTATCCAAATTACAACATCCAGCACTTTTCTTTTACTAGTCTTGATCCTCATGTCTATTTGAGGGTTTTTCCCCATTTCAATTTCAAAGACAAAAATAAATTTTGAAACTAAAAAAAAAGCACAAGCAAATGTTTTAAATAACAACTGCTATTATGAGTCTGGGAAATCATTCTTCTCTTATGCAGTCAGAACATTTTTGGAGGTACAGTTCGTCCTGTTATAGTAAAATAACACGTAGACTCATAGTCAACGGTGTGGTTCGTCATTCCCTGACTTTTAGCAGTTTGATTGGTGACATCACCATTGATCGTTGCTAGCTTGTTTTAAGTCAGTCATTTTTTAGCCCCCTTTCCTATCTCCTTTTCCGATGTTGGGAATCGGCGAACTTGATATAATGAACTGCAACTTGTATGTTGTTTGGATTTTCTCTCTGTAATAGTGTAGTTTGATCGTCCGGGAGAGTGTAGTCCTGAGAAGGACTGTTGTCGGTAGTGGCATCTGACGTTTCGACAACCTGAGCGGAAGTCATCATCTTGTATACACTGATTGGTCAGTTTTGCCATGATGTTATTGACTGTAAGACTCAGGTGGCGTAAGTCGGTCGTGATTGGTCGGTCTCGATCCGTTAGTGAAGTCAGGTCGTTCTGTTCGTTCATTTGTAATGGTAATGTCGTGAATGAGTCGTTTGTATGGTGCCGGTAGTGGTTCACACTTGTTAAGGGGAGTCTGTTCCAAATTGGTAAACCAGCTTTCTTGGGTCAGTCGTTGAAAGTAGTTGGTGCTGTAGGTTGGGCATTGCGCGGAGCGCCAGTGAATAGAGTGGTTCGTAAGTCGGTGATGTTCAACAATGTGATTGTTGACATCGCCTTTCCTTGTCGCTCGTTTGTGTTCAGTTAGCTAGTTGTGAGGTTTCTGCCAGTCTAACCGATGTAGAAGGCGTGGCAGTGGGAGCAATTGATCTTATACAATGCTTCTTAGCTGTTCCTCGGTTCGTCTTTGTCATTGACGTTAGTCAGTAACTGATGTAGTGTGGTATTAAGTTTGTGAGCGACGTGGATATTGAATGGTTGTAGGATGCGCGAGATGTTATCAGATATGCCTTTACGTACGGTATAGTTGCTGTAGTCGTAGGAGTTGTGTTTGCGTTAGCTTCGGTAGTAGTATTAGGTCGGTAAGTGTTACGTTTGATGAAGTCTTCGTTGTAGTTGTTCTTAGAAAAAACACGGTCAAGGTACTTGTTCTCGTCGGATAAGCTGTCTGTCGTGTCGCATCCAAGTTGCGCTCGTCGCGTAAGAGTCCTGATAGTTATGGCTTTGTGTGATGTCGGGCTATAGGATGACTCGTTCAGTAATCTGTCGATATGTGTCGGTTTCCTGTAAACTGTTGTTCGTAGTGAGTTGTCGCCACGGCTTACCAGGCAGTCTAGAAAAGGTAGTTTACCATTTTTTTCGACCTCTCTGTATGTCAGTGTTTTTTTCGTTGAGGTGGTGGTGGAATGCGTCGATTTCGTCGTGTCGTACGGCAGTGAAAGTATCGTCAACGTAGCGTAACCAAAGCGGTATCGTTTATCGGTAAGTCGAAAGGGCGCTTTCCTCGATGTTGCACCACAATTTCTGCTACAACAACAGAAACTGGAGACCCAATAGCTGTACTGTATAACTGTTTGTAGTGTTTACCGTTGTATTGAAAGTAAGTTGACGTCAGGAAAAGGTTTAGTAAGTCCATAATGTCCTCTGTCGGTAGCAGTAGAGGGTCGGTAGATTGTAAGATAGCAGTCTCAGTACATTGTAGTGCTATTTAAAGTGGAATACTTGTAAAAAGCGATTTCACATCAAATGACACTAGTTTGTAGTCGTTAGGTATCTGTAACAATGTCAAGTAATTCAGTAGGTATCAGTTGTTTCAGTTTGTCGTGAAGTTGTTGTGTCTTGTTTTTGTAGCGTTTGAGTCTTCTGTGGCAATCATTTAGCCGCGCTTTGACCAGTCGTCTGCAGGTGGCTCTGACGATATGGATGACCTCTTGAGTGTTCAACGGGGACTTAAGTTTGAGCCCGGCCGGGAAAAGGTTGTGATCTTTACTGCAGTGATTAAACCAGAGTTGTTGTCGTATTCGTCTGACAGTGCTTGCGTAGGTGATGTAGTCGTTCGTAAGTCTTTCGCTCTCTCGTCCAAGCGAACGTAACACAATAAATGGTTTGAACCCAGGGGTAACATATAATAGCGTTTGAAGCTCTTTTTTCTTTCGTTTTATAAACCTTGACTTCGTCTCGGTAACTCAATATTAAAAAACTCCTTAGTCAAAATCCAGTCCGCCCAGTCACCCCACATACTTGGTGAAATACGCGCACAGGTGATTTTCAGAAAATAACCTTTGTATATTAAATTCCACTTAAGTCAGTCCTTGAAGGACTTTGATTTCTCTGTGCTACCTAACTTACCTACTAAAGGAGCATCCTTCATATCCACTTTTTTCTCAACAGGAGTAGCTTTAGTTTTGCCTGTCAATAAAATTACAACGAAATGGTTTTCACTCTTTTTTGTGTCGTCAACTGATCAAGGAGGCAACTCATGGACTAAACTTGTGATAATGCGATTGATATCTGGTCTGTTAGACTGTCGAGGTACCAAGAATGTTCGCTTTGCTCATCATAGTTGACAAAATAATAAGTAATAATAGATAAGTTTCTAAAAAAACTGTGGTGCTGCGTCGGTGGGAGAGTATAACAGGGTAATGAACTGAGTTGATAATGTAAATTAGCAACCGTAAAGAGTTTTAAAGCTGACGTTTAGAGCGTTAGCCCTTAGTCAGAGCGAATGGCTCTGATTCAATATCAACTCAGTTGATAGATGACAAAATTTCAGTTCTAGTTGTCTTGTTATGGTTAATTCTAAAAAGAAATCTAAAGATGCTTGTTTCTTTTTCTCACCTGATAAACCGTTATCAGCAAAGTCCAGGCTTCCAACAACTGCTGTTGAGGAGGCCTGTTGACCAACTAAAATACCAATACATGTAAATAGAAATAATACTCGTGACTTTTCACAACTTTTGTTTTCTTTATCTCTTAATATATGCAAGGTCTTTTCCCCTAGGTGTAAAAATATTTAAGACCCAAATCGGTTTGAAAAGTGACAAATGTACAACGTATGGTTATCGTGCCGATTTAGGCTGTAAAATAATTTCTTCTTTAGTTCTATCCTAAGTATTGACCTTCTAAAAGTGATCATCTCTCTTCAATTTTCGAAAAGCTGACTTGTTTTGCAATGTGTTTCCCAGTGTTTAATTGACGCTTAAGCTAAGACACACTCTGTGTTTGTTCTAATTACTTGTACCTGTTGATTTTCCATCATTGTCATCTGACTCCTTCTTGAATCCAAATTGACCTTGGAATGGTAGAGAAGAATATTTTATTTTAAGTAAAGGAAACATTTATCCGTAATAATTCAGTTGTCTGTGTTTTATTTATTTTCATAGGTCTTTTTTCACTCACAAACTTGAGAAGTGCAATTAAATTACTGTTTTCTCTCTCACCTGATAAAAGCTTATCCTCCAAATTCACGTTTTCTTGGTTTGCTGAATCTTTCCCTTCCGAAGTAGCTAAAAATTAGGAAAGAATCAAACATAGTGGGTTGCACTTTGGACTTTTCCTTTAAACAATGAAGAATAATACATTCATAGAAATTAACTTCCTTACTTTGTATAGAACGTCAAATATGATCAAGAATAATAATTGCACCCTTTTCACGGGGGCACATAGAGGAAAGAGTGTTCATAGTTCAGTTGAGTATAAATTTACGTCTAGTTTGTGGCGACACATCAAATAAAAAGATATCTGGCGTATGATCAAGTGCCTATATTGGACATGGAACCCATTGAAGTGGTATCCTAAGGACGGGGAAATTACAAACAAGTGAGGAATGCCGCGAGTATTTAGACCTGCTGGACCAGGAAAAATTTCAGAATGATAAGTTGAATAACAACATATTGAATAATTTCTGTCCATCATCGGTGCAAACTCTGCACATGTGAACAATTTCTGAAAAGCATTTAACTGCTTTTCTCACCTAATGAACTTTTGTCAGTCAAGTCCTGGTTTCCTTCGGCTGCTTCAACTTGCGCCTCTTTGGTAACTAAAAAAAACAAAGAATATTAGTGGTCATAAAAACTGGAATATTTGAAAAGCTTTTCTATTAATTTCCACCATCCTCTGATATTTTTATTGGGGTTTTCCTCTTAGCATCACAGTATGAAAGACTAAAATAACTTTAGAAACTGAAAAATATAAATTTCTCTGTTACTGTGTAGCTTACGGCTCTGAAAGAATCTCTTGGTTATTTTTGTCTTAATATCAACCCACAGAAAAGTACTCATTCTGTCACTTTTCAATCTTTAAAACGCTCTATTGTCTTGAAACGTTTCATTTGAAGTAACTAAAACTGTGCTTTTGGTAAAAAGTTTCCTTAAGTGAATTTCCACAACAGTTGTCTGTTAACGTCTTCTTAGCCGCGTAAACATTCAAGATCAAGTAACAAGGTGCGAGGAAAACAACGAAATTGTTTAACGTTACAAATACTTGTAAACAATTAGAGATTGCTTTGAAATTAAGGAAACTGTGCCAACCAATGTTGTGGTTCTTTAGTCGACGATGTTCAGAAATGTGATTGTTGACATCATCATTTCTCACGGCCGATCTTTTAAACTGCTCCTTGTTAGTTCCGTTCGTAATTGAATGTTCTCTTGAGTTTTTATGGGTTTTGCCCTCGTCTCGGTGCCGACAATCTTGGTTAAGAACGCCTGCCAGTCTTTTGCAGAAAAAAGATCTGCGCATATTTTAATCAAACCGGCGCAGCCTCTTTTAGACTCAGTAGCCCTAATTTTGTCTGTTAAAGAAATGACAGGGAAAAAATTCACACTTTTGAGTTTTGTCACCTATTTGTGTCTTCTATAATTTCCTCGTATGCTCCATATTTTTATATCGTGATAGATAAAAAGCCAGTCCATCATTCGCAGGTACAATTCTTGCTCTAAACTTGTGATAGTGCGATTCATAGCTGGGCGATTGATAACCAAGATTATTTGGTTTGCTCATTATAGTTTACAAATCTCGGTTCTAGTTGTTGTATCATATCGTTACAATCATAACGGTGTGCACGTGCTTCTCTTATGCCGTCAGAAAATCACTGGAAGTACAGTTCGTGCTCTTACAGTGAAACAACACATGGACACTTAGTCAAAGCTGTGCACGTGGTTCGTCATTCGCTGATTTTCGGTAGTTTGATATCACCATTGATCTTTGCTCGTTCGTCTTAAGTCAGTCATTTGTTCGCGCTCTTTCCTATCTACCTGTCTCTGAAGTTGGGAATCGGTGCAATTCCTTTAATAAACTGCACCTTGTCTGTTGTTTGAATCTTCCTTGTCTTTAATGTTAATTAGTAACAGAAGTTCTTTTTGTCTTCGTTTCATAAACCTCGACTTCGTCTCGGTTACGCAATATTCAAAAACTTCTTAGTCAAAATCCAGTCCACTCAGTCACACCACATACTTGGTGAAATACACGTTCATGTGATTTTCAGAAAGTAATCTATGTATATTAAATTCCACCTAACTCAGTCTTTTAAGGACTTTCATTTCTCTGTGCTTTTTAACTTACCTACTAAAGGAGCATCCTTCATATCCACTTTTTTCTCAACAAGAGTAGCTTCACTCTTGTCTGTCAATGAAATTACAACGAAATGGTTTTCACTCTTTTTGGTGTCATCAACTGATCAAGGAGGCAACTCATACACTAAACTTGTGATAATGCGATTGCTAACTAGTCTGTTAGACTGTCGAGGTACCAAGAATATTCGCTTTGCTCATCATGTAGTTGACAAAATAATAAAGGGGATAAGTTTCTAAAAAAAAAGTGGTACTGCGTCGGTAGGAGAGTATAACGGGGTGATGAACTGAGTTGATAACGTAAATTAGCAACCGTAAAGAGTTTTAAAGCTGACATTTCGAGCATTAGCCCATCGTCAGAGGGAATGACTCTGGTTCACTATCAACCCATTTGATAGTTGAAAAAATTTCAGTACTAGTTGTCTTGTTATTGTTAATTCTAAAAGGAAATCTAAATATGCTTGTTTCTTTTTTCTCACCTGATAAACTGTTATCAGCAAAGTCCAAGCTTCCAACAGCTGCTGTTGAGAAGGCCTGTTGACCAACTAAAATACCGATACATGTAAATAGTAGTAATACCCGTGATTTTTCACAACTTTTGTTTTCTTCATCTCCTAATATATGCAAGGTTTTTCCCCTAGGTGTAAAAATATCTAAGATGGAAATCGGTCTGGAAAGTGAAGAATGTAAAACGCATGGTTATCGTGCCGATTTAAGCTGTAAATAATTTCTTCTTTATTTCTATCCTAAATGTTAACCCCCCCAAAAAAACATCAGTCCCTCCTCAATCTTCGAAAAGCTCTCTTGATTTGTAACGTGTTTCTCGCTGTTTAATTGACGCTTAACTTTTAACACGCACTCTGTGTTTGCTGTAATCACTTGTACCTGTTGATTTGCCATCATCGTCGTCTGACTCCTTCTTGAATCCAGATAGACCTTGGAATGGTAAAAAAGAATATTTTACTTTGAGCAAGGAAATTTTTTAGCCGTAATGATTCAGTTGTTTGTGTTTAATTTATTTTCATAGGTCTTTTTTCACTCACAAACTTGAAAAGTGCAATTCATTTACTGTTTTATCTCTCTCACCTGATAAAAGCTCATCCTCCAAATTCACTTTTTCTTGGTTTGCTGAATCTTTCCCTTCCGAAGAAGTTAAAAATTAGGAAAGAATCAAACATATTGGGCTGTGCTCTGGACTTTTCCATTCAACAACGAAGAATAATACATTTATAGGGGGTAACAATGAATTATATAGAGTCGATTAGAGATATTTTCCTCCTTTGAATGTGTTTGATTTCAAATCAAGTCAGTCCTACTTACCTGCTATGGACAAAGAAGCATTAAAATCCACTCCGTTATCACTTGAGGTAACTTCGCTTTTGTCTGCCTCTGAAATTATAACCAAAAGTTGTATCTCATCTGAGTTGAGTTAAATGCGTTTTGGTACAGTTTAGTTTAGTGCATCTGAAAGGTCTGTTGTCTATTTAAGTTTAGCTCAGGTTAGCTAAGTATTAGTTTTCGTTTAGGCGGGGGCACATAGAGGAAGGAGTGTTAATAGTTTAGTTGAGTATAAATTTACGTCTAGTTTGTCACCAAAAAGATATCTGGCCTATGATCAAGTACACATATCAGACATTGAACTTGTCACACCTATTCAAATGGTATCTTATGGGCGGGGAAATAACAACGACAAACAGGTGAGGAGTGCCGCGAGTATTTAGACCTACTGGACCAGGAAAAATTTTACAATGATAAGTTGAATAACAACATATTAAATAATTTCTGTCCATCATCAGGGTAAGCTCTGTTCTGTTATTATTGCACAAGTCAACAATTTCTGAAAAGCATTTAACTGTTTTTCTCACTGTTGTCAGTCAAGTCCAGGTTTCCTTCGGCTGCTTCAACCTGTGCCTCTTTGGTAACTCAAAAAAACAAAGAATGTCATTGGTCATAAAAACTGAAGTATTTGAAAAGCTTTACTATTGATTTCCACCATCCTCTGATATTTTAATTGGGGTTTTCCCCTTAATATCGCAATATGAAAGACTAAAATAACTTCAGAAACTGAAAAATATAAATTTTTTTCCGTTGTTGTGTAGCTTACGACTGTGAAACAATCTCTTGGTTTTTTCTGTCTTAATATTAACCCACAGAAAATTATTCAGTCAGTTTTCAATCTTTAAACGCTTATTTGCCTTGAAACGTTTCATTTGAAATAACTACAACTTTCCTTTTGGTAACAAGTTTTCTCGAGTGAATTTCCACACCACTTGTCTCTCAACGGCTTCTTAGCCGCGTAAACATTTTAGATCAAATAACAAGGTGCGAGGAAAACAATGAAATTGTTTAACGTTACAATTACTTGTAAACAATCATAGATTGGTTTGAAATTACGGAAACTGTGCAGACCAATGCCACAATTGAAATATAATTATTTTGCTCAGTTTTAAACAAAAACGATTCCAGGGTTTTTTTGGATAATCTTCCTACAGATGTTAGCTTTCAAACTGTCTGAGTGTTACACTTATTACTTATACCTATTAATTTGTTATCATTGCCATCTGATTTCTTCTTTAATGCAATTTGGCCTCGAATTATGAACGAAAAAACATTTCCCTTTGAACCAAGAACACTTTTAGTTAATGATCCATTGTTTGTTTATTTCAATGTTTATTTTATGACGTTTGTTGTACTCAATGCCCACTGACTTAATTTATTGCTATCTACTTGGTGAAAACATTATTTGATGAAAAAAACCTAAAGCTGCGGACTGGCCCTCTGGGGAAGTTCAGTTGGACTTTCTAATCTGATTAGACATCTCTAATTTGTTAGCATGTCTTTGTCATGGAAAACGGCTTTATGAAATTGAACGCGCGAAGGAATTTTTCGAAGTGTTGCTTGCCTAAAAATTTTTCGGTGGTTTTAAAAATGGAAACAGAATTTAAGCCCTTACTGAGCACAGATTTCTAGCTCTGAATTAGATAGTGGAAGATTTTCTGGAATGGTGACGACAGTTTTGAGGCTTTCAGGTAATGAGTGAGGACCGGTAAGTTGGTCAAATGCAAATGGTTAAAAACACTGACTTTTGGTGACGATATTGCTTGGAATGAGAGAAAGAGGATGTATAAAAAATTAGAGTGAAAACCCTTAGGGTTGGATTAAGAAGATCTTAGTATGTTTAATGATATAATTTACTCCGTGTGTTGATAAACTCTTCCATTGCGAGCTCTTGTGTTATGGCACACAAAAAAGCTGATCAACAATCAATTTTTTACCTGATGAGTTGTTGAAAGGAAAGTCCTCGTTTTCTTCAGCTGCCTCAGCTTGTGTCTCTATGATACCTAAGTGAAACGGGTGATGATGATAATATAATCAGTTGTGACCTGTAATTAATGGAGTAAGTTTCTAAAGGAACTGTGGTGCTACGTCGGTGGAAGAGTATAACAGGGTAATTTGGTATCATCAGCTGAGTTGATAACGTAAATTGACCACTGTTTCAAGAGTCAAAGCTGACGTTTCGAGAGTTAGCCGTTCGTCAGAGCAACCGTGACCTGTCATAGTTTTTTTGTGTTCCCCTCACTCTCTTGATTTTTACTCTTCTGTTGGGAAGAATCAGCCTTAAGTAGGTAATCCAGCTTCCGAAAGAGTCTTGGAGAGTCCCAGACAATATTGTGGTTCGTTAGTCGACGATGTTCACATCCACATTTCTCACGGCCGATCTTTGAAACAGCTCTTTGATAGTTTTGTTCGTAAATAAATGTCCTCTTGAGTTTTAACGCATTTCGCCTCCGTTTTGGTGCCGAAAATCTTGGTTAAGAACGCCTACCAGTCTTTTGCAAAAAAAAAAAAGATCTGCGCATATTTTACTTAGAACGACTCAGCATCTTCTAGACTTAGTAGCCTTAATTTTGTATGTTAAAGAAATGACAGGGGAAAAACTTCACACTTTTGAGTTTTGTCACGTATTGTGTCTTCTATAATTTCCTTGTCTGTCGTTTTTTCTATCGTGATAGACAAAAAGCCATTCCACCACTCACAGGTACAATTCTTGCTCTAAATTTGTGACAGTGGAATTGATAAATGGGCTGTTAGACTGTCTTAATACAAAAATTACTCGGTTTGCTCACCATCGTTTGCAAAGATCGGTTCGAGATGTAGTATCATATCGTTATATTCAGTATCATATTGTAGTATCATATCGTTATCGTGTTGTACTCAGTGGTTACAAACTTAAATCACCCATCTCTTTTCTGTTTTATTTCTCTCACCTGAAGAATGTTTATCATCCAAAGCCAGATTTTCTTGGATTGCTTTAACTTTATCCTCTGACGCACCTAAAAAAAATAGAAAATAGTTAAACATATTGGGTTGAGCTTTGGAAACTGTTTGAAAACAATGAAGGATCATAATTTTCTAGAGAGCAACTAACAGACACGTTTACAAATACA
This sequence comes from Pocillopora damicornis, assembly GCF_964200805.1. NCBI lineage: Eukaryota > Metazoa > Cnidaria > Anthozoa > Scleractinia > Pocilloporidae > Pocillopora > Pocillopora damicornis. The sequence continues at coordinate 17,676,216 of NC_142677.1, forward strand.
ATACATCAAGAGCAGTGAATGTAGTCTTTTTGGCCCAAGGTTTTCCTATTGTTGCTCTTTATTGCTGTTAAGCATTAAAATAGATGCTGCTGTTTATTGACTGAAGAAACCAAAGCTCACTCAATAAATCAGCCATTATAACCATAAATGCACACCAAGAGATGGTATAATCCTTTACCTGTTGAACTCTCGATCTCTAAATCCTTTGATTTTCCAGAGAGAAGGACTTGACTTTTCTTCTGGTCTAAAAGTATAATAAACAGATTGTTTAAATGCTCATCATCACAATTATCGTTGTTGCTATTCATCAGTTGTGCTATCATTATTATCATTACTGTTATCAGAATTGTTCTTGATCAATTTGACAGGACACAACTTGACAGGATAATAAAAGTCATAGAATAATGAATGTCACAAGAGAAAACCATGTACCGTCATTGGAATTTTCGTGATAGCCTAGTTGAAAACTTTCTTGTTAGACTATCAAAATCGATAAATAATTGTCCATTAAAAGAAAAAAAACTCCTGTTGCGAGTTGTGGTAAAAAAATCGGCGCTAAACACATTTCACCATTTTTCTTTTGTTTGCCAATGGATTGTTGTCTGCAAAGGCCCTGGTTTTCTCCTGCTCCTAACTTAACTTGCGCCTCTTCAGTTAAACCAAACAGCATTTAGTATAACTGGTATCCAAATTACAACGTTCAGCACTTTTTTTTTTCTTGATCCTCCTGTCTATTTGGGAGTTTTTCCCTACTGTATTTCAATTTCAAAGACAAAAATAAATTTTGAAACTAAAAAAAATGCACGAGCAAATGTTTTAAATAACAATTGCCATTATATTGCACTGCATGTTTGCAGTGTTTACCGTTGTACTGAAACTAAGTTGACGTCAGGCAAAGGTTTAGTAAGTCCATAAAGTCCTCTGTTGGTAGAGGGTCGGTAGATTGTAAGATAGCAGTCTCAGTACATTGTTGCGCCAGTTGAAGTGGAATACTTGTAAAAAGCGATTTCACATCAAATGACACTAGTTTGTAGTCGTCAGGTATTTGTACAGTCTTAGTGGCGCTAATGAAGTCCTCGGTGGATTGTAGTTTACGTCTGGATTTGTCGGTGATCGGCTGTAGTATTGTCGTCAGGAACTTGGGTGTGTCGGAGAACCACAGAAAGAAACAATAGGTCGCATTGGGAAACGAGGCTTGTGTAGTTTCGGCAGACTGTAAAGTTTCGGTGGCTGTGGTACTTAGCACCTGAGTCGATAGTAGCGTTGGGTGTCAATGGCGTTTGTCTTCTTGAGTGTCAGTAATGTGCTGTTAAGTTTGCGTTGAAGCACAGGAGTCGGTTCACGTTTGAGTTTTTCGTAGGTTTGTTTGTCGTTAACTAGTGCGTCCATTTAGTCGTGATAGTCAGTCTTGTCCATGACAACAGTAATTCGTCCTCTGTCGGCTGGTGGAATAACTATGTCCTCGTCGTTTTTAAGTCGTTTAAGGGCATGTTGTTCGTCTTTAGTCAAGTTACTGCCATGTTGTAACGCTGATTATATAGTAGAAGCAATTCTACTTCTGATGTTATCCTTAGTAGACTCCGATAGCTTTCGTTGCCGAGATAGAGCCGCTTCAACACCAGATACAATGCCCTCGGTTGGTATCAGTTTCGGTGTAACTGAGTGTTTCTGTCCATATGACAGTACGCGAGTTTCATTCCTGTCTAAGGGACGGGAAGAGATATTCCTTACCCAGTTGTCGTCCGGTTTACTTCGCCTCTGTTCTTTGTTGCGTAGAAGTCCTGTCAGTTTCTGTTGATGCCCAGTACGAGCACGTTCAGTCGCTTTGTTGTCTCGTTTGTCAGCAATAGTCGAAACAGTGTCAAGTAATTCAGTAGGTATCAGTTGTTTCAGTTTGTCCTGTAGTAGTTGTGTCTTGTTTTTGTAGCGTTTGAGTCTTCTGTGGCAGTCATTTAGCCGCGCTTTGACCAGTCGTCTGCAGGTGGCTCTGATGATCTGGATGACCTCTTGTGTGTTCAACGGGGACTTAAGTTTGAGCCCGGCCGGAACAAGGTTGTGATCTTTACAGCAGTGATTATACAAAAGTTGTTGGGGTATTCGTCTGACAGTGCTTGCGTAGGTGATGTAGTCGTTCGTGAGTCTTTCGCTCTCTCGTCCAAGCGAACGTAACACAGTAAATGGTTTGGGTAACATGTAATAGCGTTTGAAGTTCTTTTTTCTTTCGTTTTACAAACCTTGACTTCGTCTCGGTAACTCAATATTCAAAAACTCCTTGGTCAAAATCCAGTCCGCCCAGTCACCCCATATACTTGGTGAAATACGCGCGCAAGTGATTTTCAGAAAATAATCTTTGTATATTAAATTCCACTTAACTCAGTCTTTTAAGGACTTTGATCTCTCTGTGCTTCCTAACTTACCCACTAAAGGAGCATCCTTTATATCCGCTTTTTCCTCAACAGGAGTAGCTTTAGTTTTGTCTGTCGATAAAATTACAACGAAATGGTTTTGACTCTTTTTCGTGTCATCAACTGATCAAGGAGACAACTCATGGACTAAACTTGTGATAATGCGATTGATAACTGGTCTGTTAGACTGTCGAGGTACCAAGAATATTCCCTTTGCTCATCTTAGTTGACAAAATAATATAGAGGATAAGTTTCTAAAAAAACAGTGGTGCTGCGTCGGTGGGAGAGGGTAATGAACTGAGTTGATAACGTAAATTAGCAACCGTAAAGAGTCTTAAAGCTGACATTTCGAGCATTATCCCATCGTCAGAGCGAATGGCTCTGATTCACTATCAACTCAGTTGATAGTTGACAAAATTTCAGTACTAGTTGTCTCGTTATTGTTAATTCTAAAAAGAAATCTAAAGATGCTTGTTTCTTTTTTCTCACAAACCGTTATCAGCAAAGTCCAGACTTCCAACAGATGCTGTTGAGGAGGCCTGTTGACCAACTAAAATACCAATGCATGTAAATAGTTATAACACTCATGATTTTTCACAACTTTTGTTTTCTCCATCTCCTAATATATGCAAGGTTTTCCCCCTAAGTGTAAAAATATCCAAGACCCAAATCAGTTTGGAAAATGAAAAATGTAAAACGCAAGGTTATCTTACCGATCAGGCTGTAAAATAATTTCTTCTTTAGTTCTATCCTAAATATTGACCCTCAAAAACTGATCAGTCCCTCTTTAATCTTCGAAAAGCTGACTTACTCTGCAACGTGTTTCCCGGCCAGTGTTTAATTGACGCTTAAGCTAACACACACTCTGCGTTTGCTCTAATTACTTGTACCTGTTGATTTTCCATCATCGTCATCTGACTCCTTGAATCCAAATTGACCTTGGAATGGTAAAGAAGAATATTCAGTTGTTTGAGTTTCATTTTCAGTCTTTTTTCACTCACAAACTTGAGAAGTGCAATTCATTTGCTTTTTTATCTCTCTCACCTGATAAAAGCTCGTCCTCCAAATTCACCTTTTCTTGGTTTGCTGAACCTTTCCCTTCCGAAGTAGCTATAAATTAGAAAAGAATCAAACATATTGGGTTATGCTTTGGACTTTTCCTTTAAACAATGAAGAATAATACATTTATAGAAATTAACCTTCCTACTTTATACGGAACGTCAAATATGATACATCAAGAAAAATAATTGCACCCCTTTTCAACCCTGTTTGTTCGTCATTGTTACTTTTTATTGCTGATGGTTTATCAAGCATTTGATCATTGAATTAGATGTGGTTACCTATTAATTCATTTCAAACCAAAATTTAATTAATAAACCAGATTTATTATTATGATATACTTCTATACTATTTACAGTTTTGTTCTGTACTCGCGGAACTGCCGATTTCTAAATCTTTTAATTTTTCAAATGATGAAACCTAAAATTCCCCAAGTCGACAATTCAAAAAAAAAAGAAAAAAAAGGTTTGAATGATCGTCATCCCTGTCTTCACGGTCATCAACATCATCATCTTATGGCTACGATTTATGTTTTCATTATCTTAGATTCTGTTTACCTTTCCCAGCTAGGACTACCTGGGTCATGTAACAATTAATTGTATGGAGTCCATTAGAGATTATTTCCTATAATGAATATGTTTGATTTTAACCCAAGTCAGTCCTACTTGCCTGCTAAGGACAACGAAGCTTTAAAATCCACTCCGTTATCACTTGACGTAGCTTCACTTTTGTCTGCCCCTGAAATTATGACGAAAAGTTATATCTCATCTAATGCGTTCTTGGTTAAGTTTAGTTCAGTGCACCAAAAAGGTATGTTGTCCATTTAAGTTTACCTCAGTTTAGTTAAGTATAAGTTTTCGCTTAGGCGGGGGCAGATAGAGGAAGGAGTGTTAATAGTTTAGTTGAGTACAAATTTACGTCCATCAATATCTGATATAGATATCTGGCCTATGATCAAGTACGCATATCAGACATTGAACTTGTCACACCCATTCAAATGGTATCTTATGGGCAGGGAAATAACAACGACAAACAAGTGAGGAGTGCCGCGAGTATTTAGACCTACTGGACCAGGAAAAATTTTACAATGATAAGTTGAATAACAACATATTGAATAATTTCTGTCCATCATCAGGGTAAGCTCTGTTCTGTTATTATTGCACAAGTCAACAATTTCTGAAAAGTACTTAACGACTTTTCGCACCTAATGAACTGTTGTCAGTCAACTCCTGGTTCCCTTCGGCTTCTTCAACTTGCGCCTCTTTGGTGACTCAAAAAAACAAAGAATATCATTGATCATAAAAACTGGATTATTGAAAAGCTTTTCTATTGATTTCCACCATCCTCTGATATTTTTATTGGGTTTTTCCCTTAATATCGCAATATGAAAGACTAAAATAACTTCAGAAACTGAAAAATATAAATTTCTCAGTTATTGTGCAGCTTACGACTGTGAAAAAATCCCTTGGTTTTTTCTGTCTTAAAATTAACTCATAAAAAATTACTCATTCTGTAAGTTTTCAAACTGTCCTCTAAACGGCTCCTTAGCCGCATAAACATTTAAGATCAAGTTACAAGGTGCGAAGAAAACAATAAAATTTTTTAACGTTACAAATACTTGTAAACATTTATAGATTGCTTTGAAGTTACGGAAACTGTGCAGACCAATGCCACAATTGAAATATGATAATTTGCTCAGTTTTAAACAAAAAAGATTCTAGGGTTTTTTTTTGGATCATCTTCCTACAGATGTCGGCTTTCAAACTGTCTGAGTGTTATACTTATTACTTATACTATACTTATTGTTATCTTTGCCATCTCATTCCTTCTCTAATGCAATTCGGCCTCGAATTATGAAAAAAAAAATTTCCCTTTGAACTAAGAACACTTTTGGTTAATGATCCATTGTTTGTTTATTTCAATGTTTGTTTCATGGCGTTTGTTGTATTCAATGCCCACTGACTTAATTTATTGCTATCTACTTGGTGAAAACATTATTTGATGAAAAAAATCTAAAGATGCGGACTGGCTCTCTGGGGGAGTTCAGTTAGACTTTCTAATCTGATTAGACATTTCTAATTTGTTAGAACCATCCTCTTTGTCATGGTTAAAGGCTTTATGAAAGGAATTTTTCAAAGTCTTGCTTAACTAAAAATTCGTCGGTGGTTTTAAAAATGGTAACAAAATTTAAGCTCTTACTGAGCACGGATTTCTAGCGCTGAGTTGGATAGTGGAAGATTTTCTGGAATGATGACAACAGTTTTGAGGCTTTCAGGTGATGAGTGAGGAACGATAAGTTGATCAAGCTTTTGGGCCCTAATTTGGCGAAAATGGTTTAAAAACTCTGACTTTGGTAACGATATTGCTTGGAATGAGAAAAAGAGGATGCATAAAAATTAGAGCGAAAAAAAATGTTATCCTGAGTTTTTACGCGTTTCGCCTTCGTCTTGGTGCGGAAAATATTGGTTTAAGAACGCCTACCAGTCCTTAGCTGAAAAAAAAAAGATCTGCACATGTTTTATTTAAAACGGCCCAGCATCTTTTAGACTTGAAGCCTTAATTTTTTCCTTTAAAGAAATGACAGGAGCAAAACTTCACTCTTTTGAGTTTGGTCACGTATGGTGTCTTCTATAATTTCCTTGTTTGCACTTTTTTTATATATCGTGAGAGATAAAAAGTCTTTCCATCACTCACAGGTACAATATACTCTAAACTTGTGACAGTGCAATTGATAACTGGGCTGTTAGACTGTCGAAATACCAAGATTACTCGGTTTGCTCATTATCGTTTAGAAATCTCGGTGCGAGTTGTTATAGTTATCGTTGTAATCATAAAAACAATCTGACAAGGCCTCTCACTTTTTTCCTCACCTGGGGAACCGTTGTCAGCATCATCCAGGTTTTCATCAGCTTCAATGTTGTCCTCTTTTCCAACTGAAATACCAATACACATTAATAGTTAAAACACTTACTATCAGTGATGATCTCTGATTATGTCTAAGATTTATATTTCAATTTAAATTCGGACTTAGGTTTACATTAATTCAGTTTTACATTGATATCTTGTACCTTTTGGTTTGCTTTCATCGTCATCTGATTCCTTCTTGGATGTAAAGTGATCTTGAAATAGAAAAGAACACAAATTTACTTGAGCAAAGAGCATTTTCAGGGTTCAGTTTGTTTGTGTGTTTGATTTTATCGCGCGTGTTGTACTCAGTGGTTACAAACTTAGATTACTACCGTCTCTTTTCTGTTTTATTTCTCTCACCTGAAGAAAGTTTATCATCCAAATCCAGTTTTTCTTGGATTGCTTTAACTTCACCTTCTGCCGTACCTAAAAAAATAGAAAATAATTAAACATAATGGATTGTGCTTTGGAAACTGTTTGAAAACAATGAAGGATAACAAGTTTTTAGAAAGCAACCACCAGACAAGTTTATAAATACAATGCATCAAGAACAGTGAATGTAGTCTTTTTTGGCCCAAGGTTTTCCTATTGTTGCTTTTTATTGCTTTTAAGCATTAAAATAGATGCTGCTGGTTATTGATTTAAAGCAATCAACGCTCACTCAATAAATCAGCCATTACAACAATAAATGCACACCAAGAGATGGTATAATTATTTACCTGTTGAACTCCCGATCTCTAAATCCTTTGATTTTCCAGAGGAAAGGACTTCACTTTTCTCTTGGTCTAAAAGTATAAAAAACAGATTGTTTAAATGCTCATCATCACCGTTATCATTGTTGCTATTCATCAGTTGTGCTATCATTATCATCATTACTATTATCAGAATTGTTCTTGATAAATTTGACAGGAAAATAAAAGTCATAGAATAATGAATGTCACAAAAGGAAACCATTTACAGTCAATTGGAATATTCGTGATTGCCTAGTTGACAACTTTCCTGTTAGACTATCAAAATAGATAAATAATTGTCTATGAAAAGGAAAAAAACTCCTGTTGCGAGTTGTGGTAAAAATATCGGCGCTAAACACATTTCACCATTTTTCTTTTGTTTGCTAATAATTTGTCTACAAAGACCTGGTTTTCTCCTGCTCCTAACTTAACTTGCCCCTCCTCAGTTAAACCAAACAGCAATTAGTATAACTGGTATCCAAATTACAAAATCCAGCACTTTTTTCTATTAGTCTTGATCCTCCTGTCTATTTGGGGGGTTTTCCCTATTTCGATTTCACAGACAAAGATAAATTTTGAAACTAAAAAAAAAAATGCACAAGCAAATGTTTTAAATAACAAGTGCTATTATGAGTCTGGGAAATCATTCTTCTCTTATGCAGCCAGAACATTTTTGGAGGTACAGTTCGTCCTGTTATAGTAAAATAACACGTAGACTCATAGTCAACGGTCTGGTTCGTCATTCGCTGATTTTCAGCAGTTTTATAGGTGACATCATTATTGATCGTTGCTAGTTTGTTTTAAGTGAGTCATTTTTTAGCGCCCTTTCCTATCTCCCTGTCTCCGATGTTGGGAATCGGCGAACTTGATCTAATAAACCGTGCACCGTGTCTGTTGTTTGGATCTTCTTTGTCGTTAATACTAATGGAAGCTCTGTAATAGTGTAGTTTGATCGTTCGGGTGAGTGTAGTCCTGAGATGTACTGTTGTCGGAAGTGGTGACTGACGTTTCGACAACCTGAGCAGAAGTCATCATCAGAGTCCAGTGAATAGTTGTTGTCAGTCGAATCTTCCTACTTCGGTCTCTATAAACTGATGGATCAGTTTTTCCTTGATGTTATGGGCTGTAAGACTCAAGTGGCGTAGGTCAGTCGTGATTGGTCGGTCTGGATCCGTTGGTGAAGTTAGGCCGTTCTGTTCGATTCGTTTGTAATGTTAATGTCGTGAATGAGTCGTTCGTATGATGCCGGTATTGGTTGACACTTGTTGAAGGAAGTCTGTTCCAAGTTGGTAAACCAGCTTTCCAGGGTAAGTCGTCAGTCAGTCTGGTTGTGAGGTTTTCTGCCAGTCTCACCGGTGTAGGAGGCGTGACAGTTGGAGCAATTGATTTTATACACTGCTCTCTGTCTGTTCCTCGGTTCGTCTTTTTCTTTGACGTTAGTTGGAAATAGTCGTAACAATGTCAAGTAATTCAATAGGTATCAGTTGTTTCAGTTTGTCGTGTAGTTGTTGTGTTTTTGTAGCGTTTGAGTCTTCTGTGGCAAATCATTTATCCGCGCTTTGACCAGTCGTGTGCAGGTGGCTTTGACGATCTGGATGGCCCCCTGTGTGTTCAACGGGGACTTAAGTTTAAGCCCGGCCGGAACCAGGCCGTAATCTTTACAGCGCTTATAAAAACAGAGTTGTTGTCGTATTCGTGTGACAGTGCTTGCGTAGGTGATGTAGTCGTTCTTAAGTCTTTCGCTCTGTCGTCCAAGTGAACGTAATACAGTAAATGGTTTCAACTCGGGGGTAACATGTAATAGTGTAGTTTGAATCTCATTTTGTTTTCGTTTTATAAACCTCGACTTCGTCTCGGTTACTCAATATTAAAAAATTCCTTGGTCAAAATCCAGTCCGCTTAGTCACCCCACAAACTTGGTGAAATACGTGCGCAAGTGATTTTCAGAAAATAATCTTTGTATTTTAAATCCCATTTAACTCAGTCTTTTAAGGACTTTGATATCTCTGTGCTTCTAAACTTACCTACTAAAGGAGCATCCTTTATATCCACTTTTTTCTCAACATAAGTAGCTTCGCCTTTGTCTGTCGATGAAATTAGAACGAAATGGTTTGTTACTCTTTTTTGTGTCACCAACTGATCAAGGAGGCAACTCATGGACTAAACTTGTGATAATGCGATTGATAACTGGTCTGTTAGACTGTCGAGATACCAAGAATATTCGCTTTGCTCATCATAGTTAACAAAATAATAAAGAGGATAAGTTTCTAAAAAAACTGTTGTTGTGCGTCGGTGGGAGAGTATAACAGGGTAATTAACTGAGTTGATAACGTAAATTAGCAACCGTAAAGAGTTTTAAAGCTGACATTTCGAGCATTATCCCATCGTCAAAGCGAATGGCTCTGATTCACTATCAACTCAGTTGATAGTTGACAAAATTTCAGTACTAGTTGTCTTGTTATTGTTAATTCTAAAAAGAAATCTAAAGATGCTTGTTTCTTTTTCTCACCTAATAAACCGTTATCAGCAAAGTCCAGACTTCCAACAGCTGCTGTTGAGGAGGCCTGTTGACCAACTAAAATACCAATACATTTAAATAGTGATAATACTCGTGATTTTTTACAACTTTTGTTTTCTCCATCTCCTAATATATGCAAGGTTTTTCCCCTAGGTGTAAAATATCTAAGACCTAAATCGGTTTGGAAAGTGAAAAATGTAAAACGCATAGTTAATGTGCTGATTAAGGCTGTAAAATAATTTCTTCTTTAGTTCTATCCTAAATATTGACCCTCTAAAAGTGATCATCTCTCTTCAATCTTCGAAAAGCCGACTTGTTTTGCAACGTGTTTTCCAGTGTTTACTTGACGCTTAAGATAACACACTTTCTGCGTTTGCTCTAATTACTTGTACCTATTGATTTTCCATCATTGTCGTCTGATTCCTTCTTGAATCCAAATCGACCTTGGAATGATAACGAAGAGTACTTTATTTTAAGTGAAGAAAACATTTAGCCGTGATGATTCAGTTGCTTGTGTTTCATTTATTTTCATAGGTCTCTTTTCACGCACAAACTTGAAAAGTGCAATTCATTTACTGTTTTATCTCTCTCACCTGATAAAAGCTCATCCTCCAAATTCACCTTTTCTTGGTTTGCTGAATCTTTCCCTTCCGGAGTATCTAAAAGTTAGGAGAGAATCAAACATATTGGGTTGTGCTTTGGACTCTTCCTTTAAACAATGAAGGATAATACATTTATAGAAATTAACCTCCCTACTTTATACAGAACATCAAATATGATCAAGAATAATAATTGCACCCTTTTCACCCCTGTTTGTCCATGATTTCTATACTATTTACAGTTTTGTTCTGTACTTGCGGAACTGCCGGTCGCTAAATCCTTTATTTTTTCAAATGATGAAACCTAAAATTCCCTAAGTCGACAATTCCAAAAAAAAAAAAAAAAAAAAAAGGTTTGAATGATCGTCATCCCTGTCTTCACGGTCATCAACATCATCATCTTATGGCTACGATTTATGTTTTTCAGTATCTTAGATTCTGTTTACTTTTCCCACGACCACCAGGGTCGTATAACTATTGATTACATGGAGTCCATTAGAGATATATTCCTATTATGAATATATTTGATTTTAACCCAAGTCAGTCCAACTTACCTGCTACGGAAAAAGAGGCATTAAAATCCACTCCGTTATCACTTGAGGTAGCGTCACTTTTGTCTGCCCCTGATATTATGATGAAAAGTTGTATCTCATCGAAGTTGAGTTAAATGCAGTTTGTAAGCCTTCAGATGTAGGCTTGCAAACTGTCTGAGTGTTACACTTATTACCGACTTCTACCTATTAATTTGTTATCATTGCCATCTGATTCCCTCGTCATTGTAATTTGGCCTTGAATTATATCAATAAAAGACATTTACCTTTGAACTAAGAACACTTGTAGTTAATGTGATCTATTGTTTGTTTATTTCAATGTTTGTTTCATAGCGTGTGATGTACTCAATGCCCACTGACTTAATTTATTGCTGTCTCCTTTTTTTTCTTTGTTCCTCTCACCTGAAGAAAGCTCATCACCAAAATCCAGTTTTAATTGGATTCCTGAAACTTTATCTCCTGACGAGTCCAATGAAAAAAAAAATGGAAAATGTTTCAAAATCAGGTTAGTGCGGAAGGATACTGAACTGGTAAAATGGAAACACCCGACCTCGCTTACAGCGTCTAATATACATTTTGAGCTTAGTTTTGTTTAGTTACTTTTGCTTTTGTTGAGTTCTCAAGCATTAAAGCATTAAACCAGATGTGACTGAGTGTTGACTCAAACTAGCATTTATTCAAACTGGCATTTATATAATCTCAGTATCCTTCTATACTATGCTCGTTGTTCAATTCTGTACCTGTTGAAGAGTCAATCTCTGACTCCTTTATCTTTCCTGCCGATAAATCTTCATCTTTTCCCTCGTCTAAAAATGACAAGAAAGGTGGCTTTAGTGATCGTCATCACCATCGGTATCGTCGTCATTATTATCATTATGATGATGATGATTATTTTTATTATCATTGTCATTATCAGTACTGTTGTCATCATCGTCATCATCATCTTGGTCACTGTTATCATTAATTTTTATCATAATTATTATCGTTATTATTGTTAGACTAAGATATCTGTCTCAGGACCTCCTAGGTGGTGTTACCCCAGTTTATTGTGTGTGGTCTTTTACAGAATACTTGATTGTTGGACTAACAAGATAATTAAGTAGTTGTCCATTGTCAGGACAAACCTCTGATGTGAGGTATAGTATAAAAATCCAAACCAAAAACCTAACAGACATCGAATTGTTCTTTTTCTCCTATACCTGATGAACTGTGGTCAGGATGGTCTTGTTTTCCATCGGCTGCTTCAACTTTTGCTTCTTTGGTAACTCAAAATAAAAAAGAGTGTTGTAATGTAAAGTCATTGGTAATGAAAATTCGGAGAATTTTTGTTTTCTTGGTCCTTTAAGATATTTGTGGGTTTTTCCCTGGACGTTTCCATTTTAACACTGAAATAATGAAAGAGACTGAAAAACTCAAAATTTAAAAATTTTCCCTAACTCGTTTTTGCTATTTGGAGCTCACCGAATAATTTTTTTTCGAATTTTGGTACAAATACTGAACTAATAAAACTAATTCAGTCCTTTCAGTCCACTTCTGTCGGTCTACTGACTTCTTTGCATCGCAAAGTTTTTGACGAATCAATCCAAATAATGCAATTTGCTGTTCAAAATTGGACAGTGTCAAGTTCTGCTGCTCTCTTAACTATAGACTTGTATAGTTTTCAAGAAATAGATAGATAGATAGATAGATAGATGAAAACACAAGTGTTAGTGAAGTCTACTTTGCTATTTGAACACTTAATTAACGGCAACTTGTTATCATTGAAAAAGTGCAAAAAATAATTTCCTGGCGCGACAAGACTACAAATTTTTCGTTTTAATAAATTAAAAAAAAACTTGCTGAGCTTTTTTTAGAACAGTTAGTTTGGTTGTTTTGTTCATATCGTGAAAAAGGTAGAAGTAATTTATCATTCATCATGGTGAATGCCATGAAGTGTAATCATATGTCTCACGATGTAGCCAGTTCCAATACATATTATTTCTACAGTTGTTAAGAAACGCTCACTAATTCGCGAAATTTATTAGAAAGCTTATTTATGGTACAGATTCATACACATTCAACTCACACTTGCTACTTGTACCTGTTGATTTGAAACCAGCGACATCAGACTCCTTCTTGAATACAACTTGACATTTCTTAATGTCTAAGGATACTAAGCAAAATAATTTTTTCATTCTGAGTTCAGAGTGTAAAGTACACTAACTCGACTCGCTTACTGCGGTTTGTTTGTTTCTTTTTGCTTCTTAATCAATGATCAGTTGTTTGTTTATTTCTTGCTCCAGGTCACTTTTCTTCTTAAAAATCTTACAAACTCGAGAAATGCAATTTATTTGCTGTTTTGTTTCCCTCACCTGAAGAAAGCTCGTCATCCAAATCCCGTTTTTCTTGGATTTCCGAGACGCTACTTTCTGACATACCTAAAATAGAAGTCACCTCAGTGTTAGCGTGACTGCAAATGAAACTGTGAATGCGACTGCTTCAAGACTCTTTTGGCTCGAAAAACAAAGATGATCGGAAGGTTTAAAATGTTGCAGACTTATTATTATTATTATCTTCGACACGTTCCTCAAGGCACACATTGTTTAGGCAACTCAAATTTGTATTTTCAAAATCTTTTTTTTTTATTCGAGAGACATCAACCGTTGTTGGTTTATTTAATTTTACCAGTATTTTTATTATTCTTATTGCGGACTCCTCTGGAAAAATCTAAATCTGTCGTTGGTTTGTCTCACATTCTTTACATGTAGCTGAAATTTAAATCGATTTGAAATTTGGTAAATGAATAAAGTGGGTAACTTTCTAAAGAAACTGTGGTGCTGCGTCGGTGAGAGAGTATAACAGGGTAATTTAGTTTTATCAACCGAGTCAATAACCAAAACTGGCCACCGTAGTCATCAACTCGGTTGATAATACTAAATTACCCCGGAACTTGGTAAGCCACTTTAATCGAAGAGGACAATATGGATTTTAGGTGGTTACTTTAACTTCAAGTGAAACAGGGAGTAAATAGAGAACAACACACGACAACAACAGAATTACCGTGGAAAGTTACTAGGAAGATCAAAATACATTCTCAGGATTCGAAAAAGAAATTTATAATGAAAGTTGTGACGTCACTGTTCAAAGTTCTATTCTATGAATCAAAGCTTTTCAATGCAGCCCATAAATTTTGCAAAACTAATACTTGTTAAGTCCAATATTTTTGTTTGTTTGTTTCATGGTTTTTTTTCCTTAACTGAATAATGCCGAAGTGTGGTTCGCCGGCGGGCGTTACCATGAGTTTTTGAACTCTGTCGATAATGAAACCTTATCGGTAGTTACTGTCTATGATTTTCACGAAGATGGGTAAAAAAAATTAAAAATGAATGGTACGCTTTCCAAATGCATCGGATAATTAAGCGAACAAATTCCGCACGGCGTAAAGGCAGATTTAATTACCATGCACCTGCTTTTATGTAATGTACATTGCGCGTCGTAAATTCATATTAAAAAACAAAACAAAACAAAACAACCAAACAAGAACAATACAGCAGACAAATGTATCTTTCTGCGTTATTACTATCATGATTAAAATCGACTCTAATGGCCGCTTAATTTATTGTCAGAGAAGTCAATACCCTGAACCACAGATAGTTTTCACCACGACCGTTCTTTTTCCTTAATTTGTGGATGTCATGTATTTCCCATAAAAAAGCTGGGAAGATGTCGACTTTGTAGCAATGGACTTTCGGAGGATAAATCTCCGGCACAAACTGGCTTGTTTCAAAGTTCAATGGATAGCCACGCACGACTGACTCTAACATCGTAGCAAAAAAAGCGGTTAGCTCCGTAAGGTGTGAAACCTATAATTTCCATTTTATTTGTCAATGGCTACGCCGTGGTAGAAATTCATCTTTATTCTCGTTAAAAATTAAATGAATTTGTCCGTCTTTCCACTAAGTGCATGCTACAATTTGTTGAAATATGTTTTCTCTCACCTGAGGAACTCTCACTTTTCAGACCAAGTTCTTCTTCTGATTGCAAAACTTTATCTTCAGCCATAACTAAGAATAAAACAGAACCAAACCGGTTTGCTTTGTGTAATTGATATTCGTTTCAAAACGATTCTTAATGCAAATGTAAAACTGGAAAACATATCACAGTCAAAAAAACCTTCGGGAAAATTTCAAATGTATCCTTTAATTGTTGATTAACCTAAACCTTCTGGGAAATAATCAGGATAGATATCAAAATATTTCATTGGACCCGCTGAGACTGAACATGAAGTCCCTAGCTTCAGAATGGGGAATCTTCGAATTTCAACAGTTTCCCAGTAGCGCTCTAACTTGCGACCGTCTCGTTCGCCATGATGAGATGGATAAAGAACAACTTTAAATCGGGCATCTGAATTTGCACGTATGATCGTCAATTTGTCTATATGTGTTCCAACATATTTAACGCACTTGTGTGTTGGTAACGCCAAAATCAATGCACTACAACTAAATTCTTACCTCAATCTCAAAGAAAAATGCTTGGAAAAATATATCCGCGATCAATCTTTCTCTAGCTGCTGATTCTAGATGAAAACGTGATTGTCTCTAAAATGAACATGTAACATGCACAGTGATCTTGTACAGACAGGCAGTTATATATATATATGGAGATTGTATGTCATTTGAAGAAAATAGAGCAGGACACGGAAACCAGAACTTCTCGTTTCATTTTCGTATGTCATGATTTTATTATCAAAAAACTTCAAGCTTTGCTTTCAAGAAATGAAAGCCGCTGAAAAGTGTGAGGATTTCAATACACGCGGGTAACGACGGTTGATCAACACGATCGAGATGCGCTGTATGGCCGTCAATTTGTATATTTGTGTTCCAACATATTTAACGCACTTGTGTGTTGGATAACGCCGAAATCAATGCACTACAACTAAATTCTTACCTCAATCTCAAAGAAAAAATGCGTGGAAAAATATATTCGCGATCAAACTTTCTCTAGCTGCTGATTCTAGATGAAAACATGATTGTCTCTAGAATGAACATGTAACATGCACAGTGTTCTTGTACAGATAGGCAGTTACATATATAGAGAGATTGCGTGTCATTTGAAGAAAATAGAGCAGGACACGGAAACCAGAACTTCTCGTTTCATTTTCGTATGTCATGATTTTATTATCAAAAAACTTCAAGCTCTGCTTTCAAGAAGTGAAAGCCACTGAAAAGTGTGAGGATTCCAATACAAGCGGGTAACGACGGTTGATCATCACGATCGAGATGCGCTGCAGCTGTGTAGTAAAGTCCAATGCGACTCACCTGCTCCCTGTGCAAGAAGTACTTGCTACCTATATCACCCCTTTATACCCTGACATCAGAATTCATATTCTCCACACTGTTCTCTATGCATTTCCTGTGACTGACAACAAGAGTTTGTTTATTGATCAAGAGTTTTCTACCTAGCACGGTTAATTGAAGCTTTCTGAGAATTTTTCTCGTCGCAAAAATTTATTTCAATTCCGTTAAGACTAACAATCGACCGCATTCAGTCGCCATGTTGAATGCAATTTCGTCCCCCGGGGACTTAACGTTTTTCAAAATCCCGGGTTTTTTTTTCCAAAACCGGGAAGCCCCTGGGTACAAGATTCTGATACATGAAAGACAACGCATGCATGTCTGGAAATTGCGGGGGCTTTGATTACTCATTTTACTAAAGTTTGTTTTTTATTTAAGGCGTTCAGACGAACTTTGTTTCTTTCTGATCATTATTAGCTAATGAAATCCTCTATTTGGCAGGGATTAAATGGAGAAGTTTGCAGATACTAAGATCAGAAAAATTTGTTTACATTTAACCTGGAAAGGCTTGGACTTAAACTCAACAAAATGCAGCTCAACGGGAATCTTACAGTTAAATAAGCTTCCATTAAACTCCCAAGGTTCTTTCACTTTTACGAATGCACAAAAGGTGTGACGTTATTTTATAATAAATAAACTTCGAAAATGATATCAGCTTCAAAATCATCGTTGGTGTAGGAACCTATTAGAAAACGGGAAGGTCAGAAAGAAAACTCTCTGTGGGGCCTGCGCTCCATTATGTCGCGGAGACTTAATTTTGGCCTGTCACGCAAAATTTCTAATTTCAATTGACATGATCCAATCCATGATCCATGATCTGATCCATGATCCGATCCGCGATCCGGTCCGGTCCGGGCCGATCGAGGATTTATCTACGCCAGATGATTGTAGGGATTAGCCTCATTCTGGAGAGCAACTCAACATGGCAGCTTCATGTGAGAGAAATGGAAGTGGGCAAAGCCTGGAAGATCTATTGGGTAACGAAGGCACAACAGCTGCTCTCGTTTTCAACGCTATAATGACCGCAGCAGCTCAGCCACTGACATGTGCTCGACTCCAGGCGCAGCTAATGGACTGTAAACGTCAAATGACACAGTGATATTTCTCTTTGATACTTTACCGGCGCTCAAAGTTCAACTTAATGTTTGCGTGACCTCCTACCGTTATTTTAACAAGGATTTTTTGGTACAAAAGTTGTATATTGCCTTTTTTTTCCACACCAATGTTTCAATATTCATGAGAGGGAGCGAATGCATTGGACCAATAGGTGTTCACTGAACTTAAGGCTGGATTAGGACAAATGTCCACTGTAATGATTAGCTATGATTCGAAGTGAGGGAGTGGTTGCTTTATCCCAATATAAGGGGTTCCATGAATCCGGAGCAGGGGGGGGGGGGGTTGGTAGTGAGGGCAGTAGAGTGCATAATAATGTGATCAACATGATCATAGCGAAAAGAACAGACAGAGTTTGTTGATAATAAGGAGAAGTCTACTCCTCTGGTGGTTCTCATTCGAATCAAAATGGTCTTTCAGTTACAGCTGTAGGTGACTCAGTTCAGATGTTGCACCACTAATGACCTTAGCCTTACTAATGAATTAGAGCGTCATTTTAATCAGTGTAATGTGGCAGGTTTGTTTGGTTTGGTGCTCAACATCAGATCAGCAGAGGCTGACTCATTTTCAGACATGAGATTGGTATTTTAGCAAACCTGATGATCTTCTCAAATACTGAACTTTGTTACCCTTTACACTTTAACATCAGAATCCATATTCTCCATACCCTTCTTTATACATTTCCTTTGGTACTGACAAGGAGAATTCATTTTAACATTTAAAACTTCTTAGTTTGGCAATCATTTCCTGTATTCTCATATATTGGGTTTAAAAGGTTAAGTGAGCTTTGAATGCTCCTTTTAAATGACATATTTAGGAAGACATCATTTTTCTGTCTTTTGAGATTAACCCTTTAACTCCTAAGATCTCATTAGTGTCTGCTGTACAATTCATATGATGTTAGTTTGGAAAATTTGGAATTAGATCAAACAACAATCACATAATTGATAATTTTCTTTATTCTCACTACTTGTCTGCTTGATATTGTATGGATAGTGTAAGGAGAAATTATGTCTAGATCACTAGTGGAACTTAAAGGGTTGATGTAGTTGTACAATTTGTTTCAGTTTCCTTCCCAAAGACAAAGCAAAAATGCCCTTAACCCTTTAACTCCCAAGATGTCATTTGCAATTCTCCTTACTGTCTGCCATACAGTTCTTGTGATGTTAGTAATTGGAAAATTTGGTATTAGATCAACTAATAATCCTCTAACTGATATTTTTCTTTATTCTCATCACTTGTCTGCTTGATATTGTATTGATATTGTAAGGAGAAATTCTGTCTTGGTCTCTTATGGGAGTGAAAGGGTTAATTAGAGGAGGCTTAGAACTTGGGTGGCAAGGCATTGTAAATGGAAAGTTATCTCTACAGGTCATTTTAACTGATCACCTGAATTATATTTTACCTGATACTTTAAGTCACTGAGACAGTGTTTGAAATGAAGTTATTTTCAATTTGTGTTAAGGTTGGACATGAACCAATTTCTCCAACTGAGTCCACTACATTTTTAGGAACTAAAGTCCTAAGATTACCAAGTTTTTTCCAGTATGTTAAGGAATTTGAGAAGATGATTGTTCATTATTTTTTCATGATTCTTCATTAAAAGAGGTATTAAAAAATACAGCATTATTTCCAGTATATAAAAAATTACTTAAATGTAAGCTTTGAGGAGATTGTTACATGGCTTGCCTTGCGTTTGCAATTAGAGGAATCAAATAGAGCAATTATCAATCAGATGTTGGAAGCAAACTGGGATTGTCTTTTCTTTACTTTCCTTGTGGTTGGTCTGAAAAACCCCTGCCACCCTCTCAACAAATCAGATGCAAAACTGGAACCTAAATTTCAACTTTCTCACATGCATTTTCCCACACTTCCAGCTGTTTGCTTTTTTCACTTCAAGGTCTGATTTGACTCCATGTGATACTTATTTTAAGTTCTGGTAAGCCATTTTCAGATCACTTTAGTTTTGGTTATACAACTACAGTGAAAAAGCATCATAATGAAATTCTGATTTTTTCGCTGGCAAATGACTTACATTTGTCCTAATTACAATGTCTTGAAAACAATCAAGATTGACAGTTTCTGTGATATAAATTTATATTTTTTTGGTCAGCATGTGAAGATGATGTCAACACAATTTCTAGTTGATAATATGTATTTATTTAGAATGCAGAGGCACTTTAGATCTATTGTTGAAAAAAAAATCAACAACAAGATACTGGGAATCAAGAAAAGTAACATATTTGTTTAGGTTTCTTTGTTTTTTTACCTCCTTATCCTGCAGCATGTCATGTAAAGGAGATAAATGGATGGAGTGGACTCTACAGAGGATTGTTACCAAGGTAAACTTTGTATGCTTTGATTTCCAGAGGTTGTAATATTTTTTCGTCCTGGTGAGAAACCTAGTTGATTAATCAGAGAGAGAGAAATAAAAAATGTTACAGGTTTAATACTGTAATGACTAGAGGCTTCTCCTTGTTACTGAGCAAAAACATTAAGTCATGCTGACTTGTCTGTGTAGGAAAAAAAAAGACATTATGCCCTTGTCCCACTGGTTCTTCCAGAAAATATGCTGGATATTAGGAATTTTTTTAAACTTAATTAGAGTGATTTGAGTGGTACAGCTCTGTATGTTTAATTTTTTTTTCTTCATTTATTCTTGAAATTTTAGAGCAAGCAAGAAGAATTGCTAGAGTTTGTTGAAAAGGTATTGTAACCAATTTTTCTCTTACTTTTCACTTAAAAAGGGGGGAATCTGATCTTTTAGGAAGCACAATGGTTTGTACACCAAACTCTGGACTGAAGGGTATAGGTTTGACCTTTGAATAACTCTACACCCTAACATCAGTATGCATGGTCTCCATACTGTTCTCTATACATTTCCTAGGGTGCTGAATGGGAGAATATTATAATAATCAATAGTTTCTTTTGTTGGTTATCATTTCCTTCATTCTTGTAACCCTAATATTTGAACTAAAATATATTTTCACAAAAAAACTACACCACAATTATCTGGACATACTGGGCCACAAAACACGAAAGTAGGAGTGAAAGCAAATTTTGGGTGGCTTGCCGCTGTTTGGCTGATGCATGCTGACATTAGCTCTTAAATACTTCATATAGAGACAGATTATTTGCAGTTGCAGAAAACAATCGTGTTGTGAAGCTGAAATGTTAACAGTTTACTTCGCGAAATAAAGTGTTAAGCAATATTTCAAAAACAAACATCTTTTACTGCTGTAATAAACAACGGAGGTATCGGAAGAGGCACTAAGGAGAAAAATATGAGAAAATTCAGATTCCATCTTCAAAATTCGAGTGACTATCTCACTTTCCTAGTCTGGTTGCAGATTCCCTACCAATCTAACTCTTTTTCAAAAATTATTCGCAAATTTCATTCGACCACATCGCCTGACGAAGACCAGCAGTAAGACAATGGAAAAGTCGCGATCTCAGTAAGTTGATAATGACTTCTTATCATAAGACAAACGATTAAAAGTTTATTTACTGTATTATAACCACGCTTTACAAACACGTCTATGGCAGCAACTTTCTTTTCAAAACGAAAATTGATGTAACGAAAGTTCATTTTTCGCATGTTTTATGAAGGTCACACCTGAAAACTCAACTCCTTGAAGAATGATTTTCAAGGAATTTATATTTCTCATTTCTTCATTTCTTTACTTTATGTATTTGTTTATTTCATCTGAGTTCTGCCTAGTATTTCTATTACTTTGACAATAAATTCACCCTTCGAGGTTTAATACCAAGTTCAAAATTAGCTCTTAATTCTGCTTAATTGGTCCTCCTATTTTGTAATATAATTGAACGACCGCGACCGAAGAGCAATTTGGTGCTTTCGCTCCGCCTTTCAAAGTCAGAAAACTCATTTGAATTACAAATATTTTTTGAAAGTTAATATTCATATTTGCGATCAGTTACGCGGAAAGAGCGTGAGAAGTTCAAGAAATTTCAACTTCTTTTGCAGCTTTTCTCGGGCCACAAAACACATCTCTTCTACGTTACAAATCTCTTCCACGTTACAACCTTAGATTTCGTCCGTTCAGTCAAGTCCAGCTTGTGTCTCGTCGAAGTTTCTGATAACGTGGCCCGAGTGCGACGTCGAGGTTAAATGAATGTCATTTTGTCACGAATTTCTTCAAGGTAAATAGCTCGTGTGTAATTTCATCTTTAGAGAAGTGCAGTATCCGTGTCTCTCGCCGTTGCCCTCGTTCAAACTGGAGCTTTGGATATGGAAAGGAAAATTCAACCATGCACAGCCACCCGGACAGTTCTACATGTGCCTCGTGATTTACGGGCAACAGTGAGAAATTTTTACTTAATGGTTAGTTTATTGATAGCTAATTGTGCAGTAATTTATCTCTTCATTTCTATACTCGTTTTTTATTCTACATACAGTCACTTGCGCTCACAGCATGTCAAAATTAGATTTGTCGTAAACGCGCTTGTTACTTCTCTGACTCCCAACCATGCACGCAAAGCAAAACCGGTGATTTTGAAAACATTTTGAAGTAGGATGGGTTTAGGAAACCAGAGGAATTTAGTTTCCATGGAGTGAGTAAATACCGGATATCTCGCGCCAGCTCGAATCAGCCGAATCGAAAGATCTTGGTTGAAACCTTGTGTTATGTGCTTTGGTGAGAAAATTCAACATTCACAGCGACTTTCCACCAGGAGTTTAAATAGTTACCGGTGAACTGTCAAAGAAATCTGACAAACTACTTGAGGGTGCCCAACCAGAAGAAGAAGAAGCGAGGCTCTTAGTACATGTGCTATCATACCACAGATACAGGAATAAACTTTAATGGCTGTGGGACTTGTAATTAGTTTCGTGTGCGGGGAATAAATAGCCTTTGTCTCAAATTGCTTTTCACTTTCTCGAAGGATGTTGAATGTAATGTTACTTCTCTGTATTAGAATGTAAGCTTTTATTATCTCCTGATGGAGCTCTGTCGATATAGATATAACTGATGTGCATACTTAAAGAATGATGTGAACGTTTTAGAAATCAATTCATTTGTATCTCGATGTTTGGTTCTCTCCTTAGGAAAACATCAAGCATAGAATATGAACTTCTCAAAGTAAGAAATTCGAGGGAGGAAAGAGAAACTGGACAACCTTTAACCTGGTTAGTAATTCAGTTAACCTCTTCCGCCTTAAAATCAGTATGCATATTCTCTATACTGTTCCCAATACATTACCTAAGGTGCTGATGAGGAGAATTTGTTTCATAATCCAGAGTTTCTCTAGTTGACCATATCCTTTATTCTCATGACCTTAATGTGTGAAAAAATATTTCGTAGTTTTCTCCATTCCCCAATCTATTCGATGTCTGTTTGAAGGAGATGACTTACAGTACTGTTTGATGAAGTAACAATACTGCAGGCAGATACTTTGTTGATGGTAAACATTAGCATTGAAGAAATTCTTTGTCATTGTTTGTAACTTTATGATTAAAAGAAATTTACAGGTGAAATACGTTCATAGAAGAGATGATTTAAGCTTGTAAATATTGTCAATCAATCAGACATTGAAGATGGTGTTAAACTCTTTCAACCTAAAATTCTGTATGTTTTGAAGGTTTTTTGAGATGTTTTAATGTGATCTTTCAGTGAGGGGTGTCTTGAAAACAACTGTTGTCGTTATCAGTAATCGCTTTTTCGAAAACTTGAGCAGAATTTTTGATAACAGTCAAGTAAATTTAATTTCCAATCAATTGCGAAAAGTCTGGGCAGTTTTTCTGAAGATCATCGATGAAACCTCGAACAATCATTAAGGGGAAGTTTCCCTTTACCGAGATAGATAGCTTATCTGACGAAAATAAAGCTAACCGTGTGTGTTTTATGTTACTGATGAATTTCTTTATTGGATTTGCAGAGTCGAAAGATGAGGATGAAAACAGGGACTCGAAGAGGATTGGAGAATTGGAATGGTAAATGCACAGAGAGATCAATGATGGAGAACTCGGCAAACTGTAAGTTGTTTGATTAACTTTACAGTACGAAATTAGAGAACGATGCCAAAATATTCATTAGTTTGACTATCCAAAATATTCTGATGATAACCGCGTTGTTACAAAAACTACAAAGGTAGAAACAACAATTACTGTAACGTATGTTTTCCGATGTTCAGTAACAGAACTTTCAGGGAATGTTTTGTGCGCTGAATAAATTTAACGAAAAATCCTCTTAAGGTTAAAGAATGACCAATCACATTTTCCAGGCAAGAGGAAGTCCCAGCTTAACCTCTTAACTCCCGTGAGTCAGTGACCAAGAAAGATTTTCTCCTTACAATATCAATACAATTTCAAGCAGACAAGTGATGAGAATGAAGTAAAATGTCAATTGGGAGATTATTAGTCGATCCATTCCCAAATTCTCCCAACTGACATCATAAGAATGGCTGGTAGAAAGTACGGAGAATAACTAACGAGATCTAGGAGTGAAAGGGTTAAATGAATAGAGCAACTGTTATTCGAGAGCTAGTGAACCAGTTAAAAGGTCATTTTCAAATAAAACAAGTTCCTACGACAGATAAGTCCATAAATTTTGTAAATATTTTCAAGTCAAACATTTAATACAACTCATCGAAAACTGTTTCAACTCAGAAAATTTACAGAACTCTTTGGATATCATGTAGCTTCAGATCGACTGGGTTAATGTAGTTCTGTGTTGAGGTAAAGTCTTTTAATCGAGAAATTACACAGGTACAAAACGTAAATATTTAATTTTATTTGAATAACTTTTAACAGATAATGAAAACTACTAAAAGATTTACCAACTTAAAATATTCACTCCTTATAGCTATGAAAACTTTTTTAATATGAATTCAACGTTAGTTATTTTCTTATTACTTGAACTTAATAGCACTCAATCGTGATGGGTAACCTAAATATTGGTAATCAAATGGCTGTAACAAATGAATCTTAACGCCGTATAGTTCCCAAACATAAACATTGTTGATATGCACAAAATTTATACAGTTACCGTGTTTTTTTGTCTTTGTTGCCGAAGATCATTCGCGTTGTCGCATCTCCAATATTGAAAAATTAGGTAAAAGTTATACAACGTCACGTTATCGAAGAGAAGTTTCTGGCTTGTGCTAATTCCGAGAATCATGATGGTTTTCGTAATTTGTTTACTGCGTTGATTGAATCGAGTTGAAGGCATGTAATTGAGAGTGTAAGTAAGGGAAATTATTCGATTGAGATTCGCAGTGCTCTCGAAAACAACATTATTTCTCACTTTTGGTATTGTTTACCATCCCCTAAAAATCGCTCCGGCCATCCGATGGGATATGCTGTTACACAAACGTTTTGGCCGTTACCGGCTATACGTTATGGCGATTCATAAATGTCTTGCACGATTGTCGCAATTCGTCCGGCACTGGGTAAGATTTTGTGCTTCGACATGCCACAAACATCATCAAAAGTAAACTCCCCACATGGAAAAGTGACATAAACAGACGCTCAAAGCTTAAAGCAGACACTCAAAAGTAATTTGAGCGTCTGCTTTAAGTCTTTGCAACTCGTTCGCGGCCAAATGTTTCAACTTTGTTTTTTCTTATCAGGAAGTTGATAATTATAAACACCGTTACGAGCTTCGGTTTTTACTTCAAGGATGAGAGTACATTGACTGAGTAATGATTACTCTAGCTTTACGTTCAGTTGACATGCGTGCTGCACACGAGGTTACACGCTAAACATACGCGTGTGCTGTGTCCGCTCGCACGCCAGCTTTTGTACTCGAAGGTTAACACACTTTGCGTGTTTGCCTGCTCATGCTTCATTTTTCAACAGCACACGCTTTATTGTTTGTAGGGTGTTATATGACACTAAAGCATAAGCGCATTTAAGTGTGCTCTAGCGTGTTCGAGCCAGTTTCTTTTTTTAAGTTGACGTGTGTTGTGAGCGTGCGATTACCTTTGTCCCTAAACTCATAGGGAGGGTCACATCTCATTGAATGTATCCATTGTCGAATACAACTTCTCTCTTCCTAGAAATACTTTGGTGAGCATATCATTGACTAAGTCAAGTAAGATTGTGAACTATATCCTGAAAATTCTACAAAGCAGTAACTATCGTTTCACGCTATTTCAGTGGGAGTTGTTTATCAGCAAAAGCTTATCACATTGGTGAATGTAACTTGGACTTCTTAGAGATAAGCCATTTTTTAATTACACCCATATTGCCGATTATAACGTTTTGAAAGAGAGATTTTCATTTGGTTTTAGTTATGAGAGACATACTTTCCACATGGAAAATTTAAATTTTTCCTAGATTCGAGCAAACACAGTTTTTTTCTCAGAGAGGGAGTAAACGTTGTGTTTACATTTGATTAGGGGAAAGGTGTTGTTTAGTATTTATGAATCGTTATATCCAAATTTTACTTTCTTGAAGTGAGATCAAACTCTTCTCTCAACAATAGCAGGGCCTGAATTTAGATGAGAGATAACTTGATTTGAGTGCTATTTTGATAGAGACTAGAAATATAAAAAGTTATAACTCTAAGATTTTTACTAAGCCTAAGCAATTACATATCAATTACCTTTTTGAATGTTACTTAATTTCCAAGGGATGAAACCTCACTCTAAAGAAGCCGGAAACATCACCATACGTATCTCTCCCAGCATTCTGTGTCGAAAACAGAAAATTTAGAATGAGTAAGATTGTCAACTGTTGCTTTAGAATTCTGCAATGTTTTCACAGAATATTGGACGAATTTAACGATATCGTTATGAACTTTCCAAAAAGAGTTTTCTCTTGAGAGATTGCAAGATGTTTCTTTTGGCATTTAAGCCGTTTACTAGCAAAAACAGAAGATTTACGCGTCGACACTTGTGCAGCAAATTCAAGGCCATTCTTGGTTCTTACATTCAAATGCCTTAGTGAAACGATTTGAAGAAGGGATTTGTTAGTACAGGTTAATAGGATTTGATTGTGTTTTAGTTTATTTTTGTTTTTATTAGGCGAGTTTTTGCGCTTTGTTTAAAGAAAGTACTTAGCTAAATGAAAGCGGATTTTTCTAACCAACAAATGCTGGTATTAAACTCAAAAACATCCTCCTCTAACAATGGATATAATACTTACACTGTAGGAGCATACTTGTTACATTAAACTGTTGCTAAGAAAAATTAAGTCTAAATAGTTTAAAGAGGCCGGGAATGCAAAACAACAGACTGGGTCGAAAAAGCAGAACAATACCTTTGAGCTCCAAAGATAAATTTAACAATTTTTATGCATTGAGAATGTAACTTTTCATTCCAAGGCGGCCACTTTTTCGAGTAATGCATTTTTCATCAAAGAAAAAAAAAACGTTGCAACAAGGCATGAGTGCACTGAATAAAGCGAAGGAATGTTATCGACATCCAATTTTTTTTGCAGGATTTTTTTGGCGAACTTCTCTATTTTTCTTACATATAGAAGAAGTTAGAAGTAAAGAAAAATTTTATTAAATTACTAATGCGTTCCTATAAGTCTCTAAGTGCATAAGCTTTCCACCCCCAAGGATGGGCGTAAAGTATTTACCTCATTTATCTTTGTATGCTACAGCAATTGAGAGAATAATTGTTGTGTTGGGAACTATTTCTTTAAATTTCTATGCTAAATGTCATGTGGTGTCGAAAGGGATACGGTTTCTGGTTTTGCTAAAGAAGTTCGTTAAAGAGAGAAAACGACGTGCTTGTTTTCAGATTATATATTTTTCCCCAAAGAATTTTCCAGTACAGGTCAATAAAGCAGAGTCTTCGCTCTTTGTGCGAGAAAAAAAAATGTTCTGTGTGAAAGGGGATTCTTGTAATCAAGAAAGACAGCTTTTTACTCAACCACGGCATTTCTAAACATGGATAGTACGTGCCATTTGAAGTCTTAAATATTTAACCAGTTGTAGCTTAAAACCGTTGCCGAGCAAATCATAGCGAAGTCTTTTGAAGTGAAATATTTAGTACAAAAGATAAAAAATCAATTGCGTTAGGGATCCAAACCCAAGAAAGGGATCGAAAAATTAAAAAAATCCATATAGCCAAACAC
The DNA here is from genome assembly GCF_964200805.1 of Pocillopora damicornis. Classification (NCBI taxonomy): domain Eukaryota; kingdom Metazoa; phylum Cnidaria; class Anthozoa; order Scleractinia; family Pocilloporidae; genus Pocillopora; species Pocillopora damicornis. The sequence continues at coordinate 17,703,480 of NC_142677.1, forward strand.
TTTCTCTTAACTGATCGAGGTATCTTGCATCATTTGCAAATAGTACATAACAGTTGTCATCCTTAGTATGCTTCTGATTTAAATAATATACCCATAATAAAAAAACTTTTTAAGCGAACGAAAAACATTGGAGAAACAAATATATGAAAAGTAGTACAGCACAAATTTAACAGTTTTTATAAGTGAAATACCTTACAAAAAAAAAAAACAAAAATTTAATTCGCTAATAGTTTCAAACGAAAAAAAGCTTTATCAACCTAGTATTCACTCCAAGATACCTTCTGTTTGAACTGAGCAACGAATCCAAAATCAAAGACCAATGAAAAACTGTGTCATTTAGTTTTCGGAGTAAGTTTGGATGTCTTGATGTTCAGTAATCAGAATCTATTTGCGAGTAACTTGAATTTCCATTAGTATTTTTCGGGAAGTACAAAAAACTATTGCCGGAATTGGTTTTCCATAAACCAGTGTATTTGACGTTTCTGAAGGGTAGACTTTATCAACAATTACCACTCTAAAAAACCTTTAAATGCAAACGTACGCTTATAAGCATCCTTCAACAAAGCAAAGAGATTTTGGGAGTCATTTTTTGAGAAATGAAACTGAAGTTCTGCTACTTGCAAAAATTAGCCTCCAGTAAGAGTTGTATACGTAGAGGAAAAGTGTCTTGAGGATGTCAGAGTTCTTATCAAACAGATCACAATGCCTTTCTTTTCGCAAAATTAAATTTTTTTTCAGGATCATTTGATAAATCTCGATGGAACTTTATTGCGCAGAGGAATGGAAAAGGTGTAGCTTACTCTACAAAATAAATGCTCCTTTAGCGAAAGTGGACTTTTCCAAACTAAGAGATACAGGAACGCGACGGACTTTCGGCAAACATATATTGTGTCTTGCTAATGGATAGAGCGGATCATGATAACTGGGCAATGGAACAACTAAAAGATGTCTGAAAAGTTCTTTTCGCAGATGGGAAATCTGGCAAAAAACAAATAAACAAACAAGTAATTGTTATCCGTGAACAACTGAGAAGAATTGAAGTTTCTTTCCATTCAAACAATTCACTTTTATAGCACCATTAAGATATTTTTGTATTAAACAAGACAGAGTTGAATTCCATGATGAGAGATATTTTGAAGTTATGTATCCATCATCAAGGAAGTTATGAAACAAGATGAAAACCATGAAGAAAAGTCTAGGAACACAGTTATGACAGAAATTTGATGGTTTCCTGGGAACAGAATAAGCTTCCTTTTCATTTCGTTCCGTTTGTGTTGTGCTTCATCATTTTAAGTCTTTCAATGGGGGATTTATTGGAAATATTTCGATGTGTTCCTTTGGTGCTGTAGCTACCTAGCAGCAAAAAGATAACATAATTTTGTTTCCTACAGCGCAGATTGGAAATAGTGACCTTTCTTGATTTAATCATTGTTTTGTATAAAAAAGGCAGAAATGTTTGACTAAAAATATAAATTTAATCCCAAAGTTTGGCTGAACGGAGTTAAAATTTTTGTAACTGAAAAAATTTAATATTAGATAAAAATATCAATTTTTCTTAAAACTTATAAAACAAACACCCAAAAGATTTTATGACTGTTTCGTTCTAATCAAGTATTTGTTTCAGATAATTTGACGATATCATATGGAAATTTGCTAATTTGATTTCTTAAGCATTAAATTTAAATATTACGGCAGATAAACGTGAAAATTAAGGGTTCATCATCAGAGAAATTTCTAACAAACGAAACTTCTTCAAGAATTTGCTAGGAATGCCATTGTAAGAGGGAAAGCTCTGCATGTCTAATGTATGACTAGGATTACTTTTCCGATAAATAATTTTTTTACGGACAGCTATTCTTTTATTTTTGTTGTTATTATTCATGTTATTGTGTTTACTTTTGCTTTTGTGGTTGTAATGCACTTTGCTTGGCTAATTCAACGACCATGTCCTCTCCTCTTCGTTTAAATTGTAAATTGTAACTTCTTCCGATGAGCTTACAACCATGTCAGCCTGTTTTCATTTTAATCTTTAAAGAAGCAGAAAGCTAATTTGATTTTAAGGGTTTCGAGAATTTTTTTTCTGAGAAAAAGAAAATTCGGATAACAATTCTCGGAGCTTTTAAAATAAAATTAATTTCTGCTCCTTTAAAGATTAAAAGGAAAAAGAAAACCAACTAACGGGGCCTTAAGCCTCTTGGAGACGCTTTAACAACTTAAATTAAACGACGGCGGGGATACCGCCGTCGTCTAATTTGAGTTGTTAAATGTGCACTACCGCTAGACCACAGAGGCTTTTGGTAAGAAGACACGGCAAAATTACACTAGAAGTAGGTTCGCTCCCATTGTTCATAGAAACAATAGCTTGTGAATTATGTTTGACTTTAGTTACCAGTCTCCTGAGACTTGTAGTCTTAATGTGTTCACCTTGCATTCTTGCTTTCTTTTTTTTACAGGTTGTTTGAATTTCATTATTGAAGGAAGAAACGAGAGAAACTTTCCAAGTCTCTCTCTTTTTGTTAAAGTCAATAACAAAAATTGTCAAGTAAAGTAAGAAATTTGTACGTCCTATTTTAGCAGTAAGAGTAGTCAGATGTTTAAATTGAATTAAAGTGTCTATCAAACTTTAGTAGTAGTGTAAGTAAAAAAGTTTTTCAATTAGTGTTAAAGTCTAACAGGAGAAGTGCAATTGAAATGTCGTTTTAAAGACTTTCAGTAGTTGTGCAAATAAAAATGTTCAAAAATCTGTCAAAGTCAAGTAGTAGTAATGCAAGTGAACGAGTCGTATTAAAAATCTGTCACAGTGTAGTAGAAGTGATGCAAGTGAACGAGTCGTATTAAAAATCTGTCAAAGTGTAGTAGAAGTGATGCAAGTGAACGAGTCGTATTAAAAATCTGTCAGTCTAGTAGTAATAATGCAAGTGAACGAGTCGTATTAAAAATCTGTCACAGTGTAGTAGAAGTGATGCAAGTGAACGAGTCGTATTAAAAATCTGTCACAGTGTAGTAGTAGTAATGCAAGTGAACGAGTCGTATTAAGAATCTGTCAAAGTTTAGTAGTAGTAATGCAAGTGAACGAGTCGTATTAAAAATCTGTCACAGTGTAGTAGAAGTGATGCAAGTGAACGAGTCGTATTAAGAATCTGTCAAAGTTTAGTAGTAATAATGCAAGTGAACGAGTCGTATTAAGAATCTGTCAAAGTTTAGTAGTAATAATGCAAGTGAACGAGTCGTATTAAAAATCTGTCAGTGTAGTAGAAGTAATGCAAGTGAACGAGTCGTATTAAGAATCTGTCAGTCTAGTAGTAGTAATGCAAGTGAACGAGTCGTATTAAAAATCTGTCAAAGTGTAGTAGAAGTAATGCAAGAGAGAGTCGTTTTGAAATTTTGTCAAAGTCTAGTAGAAGTAATGCAAGTGAACGAGTCGTATTGAAATTTTGTCAAAGTCCAGTAGAAGTAATACAAGTGATAGAGTCGTACTAAAAGTCTGTCAAAGTGTAGTAGAAGTAATGCAAGTGAAAAAGTCGTATTAAAATTCTGTGAAAGTGTAGTAATAGTGATGCAAGTTCTAAGAGTCGTTCTAAAAGTCTGTCAAAGTCCAATAGAAGTAATGCAATAGAGTCGTTCTAAATGTCTGTTTAAGTCTAGTAGTAGTAATGCAAGTGAAAGAGTCGTATTAAGAATCTGTTTAAGTCTAGTAGAAGTAATACAAGTGAAAGAGTCGTTCTAAAAGTCTGTCAAAGTGTAGTGGAAGTAATGCAAGTGACAGAGTCGTATTAGAAATCTGTCAAAGTCTAGTTGTAGTCATGCAAGTGACAGAGTCGTATTAGAAATCTGTCAAAGTCTAGTTGTAGTCATGCAAGTGACAGAGTCGTCTTAGAAATCTGTCAAAGTCTAGTAGTAGTCATGCAAGTGACAGAGTCGTCTTAGAAATCTGTCACAGTCTAGTAGTAGTCGTACTAGTGACAGAGTCGTCTTAGAAATCTGTCACAGTCTAGTAGTAGTCGTGCAAGTGACAGAGTCGTCTTAGAAATCTGTCACAGTCTAGTAGTAGTCGCGCAAGTGACAGAGTCGTCTTAGAAATCTGTCACAGTCTAGTAGTAGTCGCGCAAGTGACAGAGTCGTCTTAGAAATCTGTCACAGTCTAGTAGTAGTCGCGCAAGTGACAGAGTCGTCTTAGAAATCTGTCACAGTCTAGTAGTAGTCGCGCAAGTGACAGAGTCGTCTTAGAAATCTGTCACAGTCTAGTAGTAGTCGCGCAAGTGACAGAGTCGTCTTAGAAATCTGTCACAGTCTAGTAGTAGTCGTGCAAGTGACAGAGTCGTCTTAGAAATCTGTCACAGTCTAGTAGTAGTCGTGCAAGTGACAGAGTCGTCTTAGAAATCTGTCACAGTCTAGTAGTAGTCGTGCAAGTGACAGAGTCGTCTTAGAAATCTGTCACAGTCTAGTAGTAGTCGTGCAAGTGACAGAGTCGTCTTAGAAATCTGTCACAGTCTAGTAGTAGTCGTGCAAGTGACAGAGTCGTCTTAGAAATCTGTCACAGTCTAGTAGTAGTCGTGCAAGTGACAATCGTATTAAAAATCTGTCAAAATATTGTAGTAGTCATGCAAGTGACAGAGTCGTATTAAAATCTCTCAAAGTCTAGTTTTAGTTGTGCAATTGATAGAGTCGTTCTAAGAATCTGTCAAAGTGTTGTAGTAGTAATGCAAGTGTAAGAGTCGTATTAAGAATCTGTCAAAGTGTTGTAGTAGTAATGCAAGTGAAAGAGTCGTATTAGAAATCTATTAAAGTAGCGCAATAGGAATGTGGTTTTTATTGGGAAAGCCTTGCACAGTGTTAGTCGTATAAAGTCCTTTTCAAATTTGCCAAAGTGTCATTGTATTTGAATTTCATTGAAAGAAAGGGAATTTTAGTGCAGCTTCAGCGACATTAAACAATACGACTAAAATCGACGTCTTATCTCAAAAGGTTATTCATATATATTCTTATAATTTTTGTAAATGTCTTGAAATTCCTCCTTGTCATGCAGGGCTCATACCTGAAAGAGATTACAAACGATTAACTTGCATGCGGACTTTAATCTACAAATCTTTCATCGGTAAAAATAACACTTGAAAATGCAAAATAAAATCAATTTTGGTTTACACGATTTTTCTTGTTCCCTTGTGTAACTTTTGCGTTAAATGTGTAGGATCAATTGCTTAGTTTGAGTTTTTATCTTGAGTGACTAGAAATATTTGGGCTGGAAAAGCTTACCTTGAAGTCAATAAAAGTTATTTAGAGTAGAGCAGGACGATTATCAAACGGCAGTTAAAAATGTTTTGTACAAAGGTAGAAAATAAATTCAAGCTCATATTAAAAATTCCTATAAGGGTGATACATGCACGAGGGGGGGGGGAGCCTATTGTTCTAATTGACAATGGGAGCGAACCTACCTTTAGTGTAATTTTGCCGTGTTTACTCACCAAAAGCCTCTGTGGTCTAGCGGTAGTGCACATTTAACAACTCAAATTAAACGGCGGCTGGTTTCCCCCCAGCCGTCGTTTAATTTAATTGTTAAAGCACACAGGAGGGGTTCCGGCCCCGTTGGTCGCTTTTCTCTCTCTTTTAATCTTTAAAGAAATAGAGTTTTATTAGGTTTGAGATCACCGAGAATTTTCCGATAATTTGTTTTTTTCTCGTAAGGAAAAAAAATTTTCAGGAAAAAATTCTTGGAGATTTTAAAAAAAGATTCTGCTTCAAAGAAAAAAAGGAAGCAACGATAAACAACGCGGGGTAGTATGGCGCGTGAAGCGCCGAAGTCTTGCACAAAACCACAGAAGCAAACAGTTATCAAACGTATGTAAGAAATGCACGACAATATCTGGAGAACGAGAGGATCTTTGCATTATATTTGGTTAAAATTGGTAAATGAGTGCTATCCTAAATAAAGTTGTGTTGGGATTTCCCTTGTGAAATATTGAGGAAAACTAGTGGCTCTGCAAAATGTGCACAATAAAAAATCCCCAAAGCCCTTAAAAAATATCACTTAACCTGTAATACTAAGAGAATTTTGGTACTTGAGGAAAGATGAAAGAAAGTGATGTTCGCAAAACAAAAATCAGAAATCCACGCATTTCTTGATAATGCACTCAAAACTCACCGAACCTAAGTCACAATATGTTGTTTTTGAGCTGCTTTTTTACTATGGAAAGTTTGTCACTTCGAAGTCAGGCACGCCTTTAATTAACCTCAACCAAATTCTTGATTCTTGAATACTTTTTATTCTTCACTAAACATATGAAATTTTCAGCTAAAGCATGATTTAAAAAAGGATTCGCAAAATCTTATTTAGCAAATTATGATCGAGTGGTAAGCTGTTGATGTTCGTGAGATTCACCTTTAATAAAAACTTAGCAATTCCCGATCAGGCTGAAAAGCAGTCACTCAATACGTAAAACTGAGGAGTCCAGTTCATACGATATATGTACGCAAAAACCTTGTTACTGATTTAAAAAAAGACACCATTCAGAAACCTCTTGTCGACATCTTTTCTAACGGAGATTTTTAACAAAAGAAGTCAAATAGCTATTACATTCAACATTTACCTCTTAAAAAATATGGAAAACTGACGAAATTAATGAGAGGTACGATATTTCCTGAAAAAAACTGAATAACTAGCATGCTTTGCTTTAGATAAATTGTGGCTTATATTTCGGAACGCTTAGCCCTTTACACCCGAACATCAATAGACATATTCTCCATACTGCTCTTAATACATTTCCTAAGGTGCTGACAAGGAGAATTTGGTTAACAATCTAGAGCTTCTATCATTGCTGATCATTTAATTTCTTTCTTCTTGTGACCTTTATGTGTGATTTAGGGGTGATATTGTAAGGAGAAATTAGATGCTAATCACCCTCAGGTGTTAAAGGGTTAATGGAGTAGCTATGGTGAGTAACAAAAATCTAAAAAGGAATCATTTTGTTCGTGTAGAAAAATGCAGAAAAACATATATTCAACGCATTACCTTTTCTCACTAACTGCACCAACAGCTTTTGCTCTGAGGTTTTTGGTTCGTCCTAAATAACGTTCTTTTATGGTAAACATATCATTTGAAACAGAAGCAGCACCGCAAGAAAATTCCATCCTTATGAAATTGAATGACGCCTAATTCATCTCGAAGTCTCTGTTTAGTTCAAAAGTAAATTCCTCGTTACAGCTTTATTGGGAGTATGCGCGATTTTCAATTAATTCTATTTTGCATTTGATTTTTAGCTTGTAAAAAGTTTTTTCAACCTCCAAGTTACAATTGCACTTTCTTTCCAACTCATCATTTCTTTTTCTCTTAAAAGATATTTAACTTAAGAAATGGCTCCATCGAGTTCCGCTTTCAGTGTTGATTAATTAACTTCGGAAAAACTCTTAGTTATTCTACAAAAGAGATTGTTTGAGTTGTAAAGCTTTTGGTTCTCTTTAAATTTTGTTGTCGGAAAATAGTATATTTATAATAACCTCTAATTAGCACGAATCAGTTTTCTCCAAAACGCTCCTGTTTTATAATTTTTTGTTCTTGTAATACGCGCCATTTACATCGAATATATCCTACTTGAGTTCAAAACCTATACGTTGTTTGAACTTTTCCACTTTCATTGGTAAAATATGTATTTTTTTTTAACAGCGCAACGAATGGCACCTATGCTCCAAAAGTCTAATATTTTCATCACCCTGTACGTTAAAAGCTTTGATGATGGATGCGTTACTAAAAGTATTAGGAAATGAAATAATGTAAAATTTATCTCGATTATCTCGTCATAGTTTAAGAGATTTAGATTCTTGTCAAAGTTTATTTGAAAGTAACAATAGATTTTAATCTTCTGTGTTAAATATGAAATATTTCCACGAAATGAGTTTGAAATTTGTTCAGCGACACTTTCCCTGGGGAATTATTTCAGTTTTTAGAAGGAAAATATCATTCAGTCTCACAAGAAATACCAGGCTTGAGTTGAAAAGCGATATTTTTCTTAATCATTAAATCCCTTTACCTCCTGACAGGAAGTACATCATTTTTCTTGTACAGAAAGATATCAAAGAGCCGAAAAAACTTCTTTGCCCTGCCGAAAGCACTTAACATTTGTTCCTCTTTTTTCCATTTGCTCGAAAAATTCTCCATCGAGATTTTTGTCTGGAAAAAACGACGTCTTAGAGTACCACTTGATCATGAGGAATTGAAAGTGTGTTCCATTCTTACAAGAATATGTAATGACCTTAAAGCAAATTGTCAAAGGTCTACCCTGCATTCAGTATTTTTGTTTGAAATTGCATCTAAAACATTTCACTTTCTATAAGAAAAGTATCATTTTGGCCGAATAATGTTTTTTGAGAATACAAACTTTTCTCAAGCAGAAAGTTTCTTTTTAATAACGGAAAGTATGTCGCTTGTAAACAAAGCCGAACCATTCCTTATTAAGTTCAGAGTTAGACTTTCACATCGACCTATACTAAAACGTATTTTTCAAAGCGTTACACTGAGAAATTTGATTTGCGAGTGTTTTCAATGTGTGTTTGTTGAATGAGGCTGATAAAATCACTTCTTTTTCAAAACTTTTCATCCAAAAAGTTAAATATTATTGTAAAATAAAATATTGCACCCTTAGCTTCAGAAGTTGAAACATTAATATCTTCTGTTTTTCTTTTATATATGTACTGGGCACGAGTAACATGTTGTCACCTTTCATTCAAGACCTCTTCATGCAAGGGTTAAAGATTGATCCTAAACGCACACGAGATTTAAAGAAGACTACCAAGTTTACTGGTGAAATTTCATAGCGAAGGTTTAAAACTTTTTTCGCCTAAAAATGACTCTGAGTGTACTGATTTTGGTTTTGGTTTGTTTGCCTTTGCTTTTTGTGCCATGCTTGCAAATGCAAATATGCTCTTTCTAGGAAGCAAATCGTTCGAAAAAATTTAACCTTCAAGGAAACTTAAGCTTATGAACACTAAGAGTGACTAGCATTTAATTTCTCCTTACAGTTTCACCACTGAATCACGCATTAAGGTCACGAGAATGAAACAAATGATCACTAACTAAAAAGGGTCTTGATTGTTAAACAAATTCTCCTTTTCAGCACCCTAAGAAATGCATGAGAACAGTATGGAGAATATGCCTACTGATGTTAGGGTGTAAAGGGTGCCTATTTTTTTCAGCGTATCAAACGTCTTTTGCGCTTCAAGGAAACTGGAAATTGATGTTGTCTGTGAATTAGTCCTTAAGAGCTACTACTCTAACTCCTTAGAGCTACCGATCTTTTAAGTTCCACCTTACCAAATGGAATGATAATACTTGCTTCTAGGTTTTCCACTTTTTGAAAGCTTTTTATTATAAATAAATCAAAAGAGAAAGTTGCCACGCTGAAGTGTAATTTTTATCCTTGGAAAAAATCAATAATGCTTGTCTTGATTTCTCTCTTAAAACTCACTATCGTTCCTTGCGGTAGATGTTTTACAATTGAAAGAGCTCTCTTAGGTTTTCATCATGGTTTGTTTGCTGGAGAGTGTTAACGTATTTTAACAATTCTATGTTTCGTACAAAATTTTTCTCTTGAAATTTATAGACCAGAATTTTCATAGACGTTGTAACACATTCTGTAAAGGGTCGTGTTCACGTTTGTTTGAGAAGGTTGACGTAGGTCAATTTGTTTGTTTTGTACTGAATTTTAACATGTTGTTGCGCAGAATGTTAAAGTTACTTTAAATCCTAGTTCATATGCGAATATCGGTTTCTGTTTACAAATTACCATTTAACCATCAAAACATTCCGTTGTTAAAAAAAAGAAAAGTCATTTTGTAGAATTTAACCGTCTATTTAATCATGAAAGATAACTACTTAACCCCTATGTTTTTTACATCTGTTCATACAAAGTAACATTTTTCTGGCTTTCTTAGATGAAGTTGTTGGAAATATTCAATTCTTAATAAGAGAAGCCCTCTGGAGAGCTCTGGGTATAATTTTTTTGGAATTGCATGCGAAAGATCTTTTTTTGGTACTTTAACTCTAACTCCCAGATCAAATTTGTAATTCGCGTTACCGTCAACCATACAATTCTTATGATGTTAGTTAAGCAAATTTCCATTTACCGGAGGTAACTGTTTCTTCATTAAGACTTGACAGTGGATAAATTCCATCGTGGTTAAGAACTTTTACTCCATAGTATTCCGTCAGCTAAGAACATATTTGATGACAAATTAATTTATCTCATTAACCTGTTCGAAGGTTTTCCTTTAAAATGTTCCAAACAGTATCAAACAGACGAGTTATGAAAATAAAGAAAAATGTCAATTCGGGTATTATTGGTTGATCCAATACCAATAACATTATTTGAATTGCATTGCATACAGTTCTGGTGAGATCTTGGGATCGAAATGGCTAAAAGTCGCTGTTGTTGTTGTTATTTATTTATTTTATTCTAATTCAATTTCGAAGGAAGCTCTCAAAGGTATAGATGAGGAATATTTTAGATCCCTCCTACATGGATAGGAGCAGTTAAAAAACAGCAACCCTTGAGGGACACTAAATCGAGAGATTTATGGAACATATTTGTAATTCTAACAAAAAACAGAAATGTATCTTGTTCTCTAATACTATAAATTAATTAGCTATTACACAAATTCCTTTTCCTCACTTAAAGCATTCACATTCAATACTCCAAAGTTTAAAAACTTAAGTTTTTTAAACTATTTTTTGGCGATGGAGCCAATAATTGAAAAAAATAGATGCCTCATAGTGAAATTTACAGAAATTGCAATTTGTCTAGATAAACTCCAAAGAGCTAATTATACTTCAACATGCTCCTAGGTTATCTTCGATGTTCCATAGAAACGCATAGCGAACATAGTTTCAATTTAAAAAAAACCGGTTAAAGATTTTTGCCTCGTTCTCCAAGTTACATTGTAATGGATTTCTTTGATTTACCAGCAAAACATCAAATTGAAAAACTCACGTTTAGCCGAGTTCTTTACTTCTCTCTGTTCGTTTCCCATTCTCAGTTTCCATTCCTCTTATCCAATAACAGTTTTCATCTCCGTCCATCCATTCTACAAACGAAACAAGTGACTTGATTATTTAAGGGACAAAACAAATAATCGAAAAAATAAGAAACGAAAAAAGAAAAAAAGACAAAGTCGAGTGTTTCTTTTTTTTTCATTTCATTTTTTCTTTTGTGAGATAAGCTGTCTGATATGTTGTAAACTTATACCACCGGTGATTTATGTGACGTCAACTAGATGGATTATTCGAGAAGTCAACTATGGGTCAGTGTTTTCTAAAGCATCCTCGGTGGTCTCGTTTGAGATCCTCCGCAAAACCAACCAGGCTATCGACAATCAAATAACAACAGCTTGTTCATTAAATCAGATGAAGATTGCCGCTCAAGTTATCAAAACGTTATTGTTATTGTCAACAGTTCATTTCAAAACTACCCACGTCCCGACCATTACACTAAAATCCCTCGACAAATCCTTGTTCTTGTTCAGAAAGTACATTTTTTAGCTTGAAATGGTGTAAAGAGGGCTCTTCAATGTTTTAATAATTGTAACTACCCTCAACATTTAGTAACTTTTATCTTGCAGATAACAATGTCAGATCAACGAAATAGTGTTGAACAGTTCAAACAATAGCGGCATACAATGAGAATTTTGGCACCTCTCTTTCTGTTAAATTGTCATGAGTTATCTTGAGCTACCAGCAATACAAAACATTGAAGAACTCGCGTTTATCCAAGATCTTTTATATCACTCCGTGCATTCCTCATTCCAGCCTTCCAATCCTCTTTTTCAATCAAAGTTTTCACTTCCTTCTCGCGATTCTGCAGATCTCTACACATTATATTCAATGATCAGTTTGTTGTCGCACCCCATGAAATGGCAGTCCGTGCTAAGAATATAGCCTCTAGGGAAAGGAATAACAGTGAAAGATGCTGAATAGTTGTGCTCAACTTTCATTCTCACCAAAGCATTAATTGGTAAATTTCGTTACCCACTCCACCTTCCTTTTTTTCCTCTTTTTTTTTTTGCTCAAGGAGAGTAGTTCCTATGGTTAGTAATAGGGCCGACTTCTCACTTTTCACGAATTTCGCGGCGTAGGTACAAATTAGATTTTATAGTTCACATGATTCCCTGACTTACTCTCAACAACAAGTTCGCTGTCTGTGTGATTCCTGCCTCTTCCGTCATTAAATTACTGCAGTCCTAAAGGAAACAAACACGAACCAAACAAAGAAATCATTCAGAATGGAGAAAAAAAATCCTCCTTCTTTTAGAGAATAGCAATAAAAAGCAAGGTGACCACGCCACTTATAAGTATTTTAAACATGGCTTCCTCGGTCTGATACATAACTTCCATTTCTAAAATCACTCATCACTGAAAACTGAAAAAATTGCAAATAAATGAACCTAATTAATAATCCGCGTACACGAATAAGTTTTAGTGTATCACCACGCTATACGAGATGAATGTAATAAGCTGAATTCATCCTTGAAAGTGAGAGATAGTCGACGTTCTCACCAAAAATCTGTAAAAAAAAACACTCTAGAGGTACAAAGAGACTGACTCGTGTAAGGTAACTCGATAAGCCTAAAGAACAGAGGCACAAGCTACGTAAAATGCTTGACTGTGAACTAGAGGACAAACCCCACTTTAAGACGAGTTAAATTCTCAACGTAGAAGCTCTCTCTGGAAACTTCCAGAATCGGCATTTGAGATGAACTTTGCTATAAAAGTAAAACTGAGTACAAGAATAAAAAGCAAAGGCTAAGCAAATGACATGGAGATAGATTTTGACTGGACCTTCGAAGAAGAGAACACTGTAAAACGTATTTCTCTCTCACCTCATTTAAAGCTACTAGTATCCTGCAAAAGCACAACAGTATCTCCAATTTGGGCTTCTGAGTCTGAGGTAAGGAAGTACTCATTTCAAAATACCTTTCGACGCAGTTACAAGCGATGGAAGCAGCAGAGTACGTCGAGTTTCCGTTCAAAGCAGCAAAACACTGTAACTCCATGGACCGCATGTCACAGGGACTCAAGGTGTGAGGCAAACATGAATGAATAATTAATTTTTGAGGCAACGTTCATCTCGCCCTTTGCTCCCTGCATATATTAATCACTAAAAGTTCTGAGGGTTTCATATTTGCCTAGTGTTTGCTAGGATGACATTTAAAATGAAGGGAGGAAGAGAAATTGTTTGAATGGATATTTTGCTATAAATAAACATTTGATATCAGTTTTGTAGTTGGGCTCAAAGTAAAATCGACGATGTCCATAAGGCTCTCTCCTCTCTCTTAGGGTACTGCCATTTTAAATTTTCGTTCGTTGCCAGTCTCCTTTCGTCAAAAACGCCAGAGGAACAACCCAAAAGGGAGCACGAGTCCGAGACAACAACGGATGCAAATTTCCAAAGTGAGACGAAATCGTCTAAAAACTGACGCAGGTGCCCAAAAATTTTACGAAAGTGTGAAAAAAGTAGCGGATCTGTCCAAAACCGAAATTAAACGAAAGTAGACAAAGTACCCAGATTCGGAAGAGATCATCCGCAAGGAATATGTTTATCTCGTCAAACAAATAACTTCGAGCTTAACGATGTCATTAATAAAATTAGACAAGGTCATAACTATACAACGTCATGAAATTAACTTCGTCTTTTAAGTTAACGAAGTCATTAAGAAGCAAAACGAAATCCTCAAAATTAACGCACTAATTAATCAAAACTATGACAAAATTTGAGAAAGAAACCAACCATCGGTTATACGTTTTCATAAGAAACAACTCAGTGAAATGCACAACGGTGCGCGCATTTGACACGTAATGTCTAATTACACAGGCATGTCTACGCTGTCCAGTTAGTGCTCAAATCGGACTGATAATCAATCATGTCCGAGAATTCTGTTATAGTTTTGATTGGTTTGATAATAGCTTCGTTAAATTTTTATGACTTCAGTAAGTTGATGACGTCAAATCACTAATTACAATGACTTCATAGTCACATAATGACGCATGACGTATATGCCCTACAACTGAGTTAACTTTTAAGGATTTTGTTTCCTTTTCGTCGAAAAGGACAATTCAGTGATCAAACAAGCGAAGAGAGAGGTTAACCATGACTTTCACGGCAAAAGACAAAGACAAAGATGACCAGGTATTTGACGCCGTTTGCTCTCTGCCGTTTTCAACGTGAAGGAAGGAGGTTTCACGTCAATGAAAACCGTGAGTAATCAAAGTGCTCTGTGAGCAAACTCGTGAATTGACACATGATTTTTGAGATTATGTTTAATGTTATCTGCTTTAGGGAATTTTGTGGTTGATTGTCATCTAGAGTACGAGCAGTAGTTCAGTGTTCGCTAATGTAGCAAAGAAACAAAGTAACGTTAGGACAAGAAGGCATTACAATTGAAATGATCATGCTATTACATTTAACAAGGTGGATGATGTCATGTGTTTCAAACGTCTATCATTTTTGTTTCTGGTTCAAAAGAAAAGGTTGGAAGTAAATGTGGGTGAAAAGTGAAATTTACTGTCTTTCGTTGTAAATATTAGAAAATCAAGGCAATACTGTCTTAATGAAAACGTTAACGATTCCCTCTTTATCAAATGAGACAAACGGGAACGAGTTTTGAGTGATATAACTAAGCCAAGCCTGCCACCGTCATTTTAGATCTCCGCCTGGGTAGATTTAAGTCACGTGCTAGGCAACGTATAATCAATAACAAGATAGAATTTCATTTCAGGCCTATTTATCAATTTTGTGGTGTGTAACTTTCGCATTTTAGTACGTTGTATATATGTTGAATCTTCAAATTGTCTTGAAACTTACGAGAAAATTGTTCTTTAAAAATTCACTGAAAATCGGTAGCTAAAATTGTTTGTCTAAGTGTTATTTGATTTTCGTGTTAACTTGTTATTTAGTCAGTCGCCGGCATCTTTTGTTGCTTCACACAGGAAAAACACACGCGACGAAACGTAATGATCAATTTTGTCCTCAATCTCACGCTATAACAGAAAAAGCTTTTGAACATCTGTAAACTCCGAGCGCTTCGCAGTAAGTGATATTTTCAATGAATCTTCGGATTGTTTTCAAGTTCAAGGATTGTAAATTACAATTTTATGAAAAACGAAGGTTGTTGTTATTTCAGTGTGAATCCTTGAATGCTTGCCAGTCGCTGGCGCCGCTTGTTGAAACTAAAACGAAAAAAAAAAACTCTTAAGATTATCATTGGCTTCTTTTTCACCCCACCACTATTCTTAGCAACAAAGGTCGCCATTTCGTCTGTTTATTGCTCGCCAAAAACTATCAAATGTACTCAAAAGCCTAAAATCTAAAAAAAGTTTACAGGAATCGACCAATCGAGCGAGCGAACGAGCGAGCGAGCGAGCGAATGCTATTCCCCACATCGTATCTATAACTCGCTCTTGCGCATGCGCGCAATTCACGAGTTAAAAAGTGTGTTCTTTTAATGAGTTTGGAAAGCATTAGCTATCGTGTGCTTCGAGGCAAAGCTTCTTTACTTCTGCTAGGAGGTAAAACAAGTGTCTTGTATTGACTTAAGCGGGAAATTATGTAGAAGGATAACATGTTATTTAATGGAAAAGGTTTTAGTAGGATAGTCATAAAAGTAAACTGCATCATAACCCTAATTTAATATATATTTGGTTACTCTTCATAAAATCCAAGGTGTTTATAATCTACCTTTCACTTTCTAGAAGGCAAATAACAAACACTAAATTGTTCTTCAAAAAGAAGAATGTTACAAACTTATTGCCAGCCCGGCGGTCCAACATACAACATCATGAAATTAACTTCGTCTTTTAAGTTAACGAAGTCATTAAGAAGCAAAACAAAATCCTCAAAATTAACGCATCAATTAATCAAAACTATGAAAAAATTTGAGAAAGAAACCAACCATCGGTTATACGTTTTCATAAGAAACAACTCAGTGAAATGCACGACAACGGTGCGCGCATTTGACACGTACTGTCTAATTACCCAGGCATGATGTCTACTCTGTCCAGCCCGGCGGTCCATTGGTAAACTCGTGGCGATTCGAGAGACTAGTTTCTTAAAAAAAACCGTTGTTTGAATCATTTATAACATCTAGTGCCCTTAACCAATATCTACGATGAAAGGTTGAAGTACGAGATATATTTTTTTCAAGCGCGAGAAGTCGATTGACAAAAACGAAGATTTTCCTTCCAATAAATGAGAAAAAAAACACAAAAATTAATCGCTACTCTAAAATTGAAAACTCTCACAATAATTGCATGCTGTCCTATAAATTTCACTCATGAAGCTATCCGTAAGTTGTTGTTCAGTAGCCAATCATTCTTCGCCATCCCAGTAATTCTCAGGAACTTCCTCCGGCTGGAACATCCACGCCTGCATGAGATAACGGTGGTGTATTCCAATATTCTCAATCGCTTTCATGTCATCATCATCTAAGTTTAAATGAAGTGCTTCAAGGTTCTCTTTGATGTGGTTTTCAGAGACAGCTTTTGGAAGGACTGGAGTGTTACGCTTGATACCCCAGGCTAAAGCGATCTGTATTCCAAACAAATAAAGATAAGAGCTTTTAAGTCTTAAAATCCCAAAAAAGGCCCCCCCTCCCCCCCCCCACAAAAAACGCTTTAAAAAAGCTAAAAAACCTATACACCCCACACTATAATGCTCTGCTTCATGCCAGCTCTTGTTTTTCTTTGAATAATAAAATCTCAGAAAACCCTTCACGTTATAATATTCACATAAAACATATTCAAAAGGCAAGAGCGAACTAATAAACGGAATTTCTTCGTCGATTTTTCCAGAGAATCAAAAATCAAGCATTTGGTAGAAAACGTGTTAAAAGTGTAAGGAGAAGTTCTATTTTTATCACATTTAAGAGTGTAAGGTTTATGATACTGAATAATTGGGCCAATTATCCACAAGCCACCGCAAAGTAAAGTTCTATAGATTATATTTGTGAACAGCAGAAGAAGAGGCAAACTCACCAAAGCAGAAGTGGTGCCATGTTTTTCAGCGATTTTCTTCAACACAGGATTTTGCAGTATCACAGGTTCAGAATCTTTGTTGGCAAAAGGACGATCAGGAGAGCCCAGAGGAGAGTACGCCGTCACAACGATGCCTAAAATGCACAAACAATATTCCTAATCATACCAATCTATAAAGTATTTGTAACAGTAGTATACAAATGATACAAAACAGTGAACATGATACATTAATATTTATACTTTGTGGCGGGCCAAATTCAGGACACTCAGTGCTCTGGAGATTATTGAGATGCGAACACTCTGATTAGTCATTGATTGCATCATATAACGCTATAATCACCTTACACGAGGTGATTATAGTAGGGGCGGGGGGAAGGCTAAATTTAAAAATGGCTACCTCGCCTTTTACTGAGGAAGTGACTAAAGTGATAGAAGAAAATACAATTTGGAAGAGCACAAAAGATGCTACTAAGTTTGGTGAAATACTTTTCCAAAGAAAGATATGAAGTTTTTACTGATTGAATTTAGAAAACCTGTTAAATTCTAGTGGAAACTGGCTTCTTTTCTCAATACAAGTAATCAAAAAAAAATTGTAACAGAATGGTTTCAACAACAAAAAAAGTTTTCAACAGAATTCAAAAGCACCTAAGCAATTATACTAAACCAATTATTCACCTCAGGCTTGATAAATATTGTTGAATAATCCCCTCAACTTTGTCTTAGGGATAATTCAACAATATTCACTTCAACAACACAGGAAGAATGCCACATATTTGTTCACACTTACATGTAAGATAATTTTGACAAACTTTAATGCCCTTATGTTCTTGTTTGTCTGCTTATCAATTTTCTAAGATATTTCACTATACCAACAGTGCACTATGTTTAAATTGTAATGAGGTTAAAGATCAGGAAATCAGGCTTTTCTGTCTTTGAGGTTCAAGAAAAGGTAATCATAAGTCATCAGATAGACTTAATTCATTCAATTACTAACTAACCTTTGTCAGCACTAAACTTCAATAGTTGTGGCTGAGGTAAATATGGATGTAATTCCACTGTTAGACAAATCACAGAAGGGAAAAATCAAATTTTGGGCAAAGTACATAAGATGCATGAAAAATAAGGCAGACACCACCCATTTTGTACAAAAGATTGTATTCTTGAATTCCCAACACATATTGAAAAAAAAATTTAGAGAATTACCATACACTAAGACAGTTGCAATGATAGTGATTAACTGAACAAACTGAATTTTGCACATCTGACAGAAGAGTCACAAACTTTGAAAAAATGCACATCTATGATTAACAAGCTTGCAATTTACTTTTTAGGGGGGTAGAGGGGGAACTTATTGAAGATAACAACTTAGAGACAGAATGACACTAATTAGAAACAGAGATTTCATTGCCTTGCATTGGGAAAGTTATATCTGTTATTAGGGATGAATTCTTCCTTGCCGAACAAAAACTGCCCAGTCAAACCTCCATCATACAAATGAGAAAATAAATGTAATTTAATCTTAAAAAACAGGCATATAAAAAAATATCAAACACCAGCATACCTTGATTACAAGCTGGAACTATTCTGGCAGTTTCCAAAAGAGTTTGTGTCTTCTTAATTGTAAAATTTGAGATGCCAATAGCTTTACAGAGACCTTTGTCCACCAGCTGCTCCATTGCCTTTTAAGTGGTAGAAAGGAAAACATTTATTACATTATATTACTGGCCAAAGCACGTTATTATCATCAAATTCCACAAGGCTACAACTTTGTACACCTCCTCCTTCAAAGGTTATAAAGGCTCTACCATCTGAATATAAAATGGACCAGTCCTGAGAACTGACAGTACTGGTTCTGACCAAAGTGGCTGTGCTCTGTAACCCTTTACACCCTGACATCAGAATACATGTTCTCCATACTGTTCTTTATACATTTCCTCTGGAACTTATGAGGAGAATTTTATCAACAGTCCAGAGCTCCCATGCATAGTTGGTTTTATACTTATGACCTTGCTGTTTGATTTAGCAGCTACACTGGACAGAGAAATTAGCTGCTACTCACTCTTGGGGTTTAAGGCTAAACCTTTAACTCCCAAGAGTGACCAAGACATAATTTCTCCTCACAATATTAATAAAATATCAACCAGATAAACAATAAGAATAGAGAAAATTAAATATCAATTTGGAGATGATTAGTTGATCCAATACTAAATTCTCTGAACAAACATTATAAGAATTGTGTGGTTGACATTAACAAGAATTACAAATTTGATTGGGGAGTTAAAGGTTTAATATCAACTCCTGCTTGGGTTTTTTGCAGAATGCCTGGAGCATAGGGTACCAGATAGTTGTGGTGTTGTAATATTGTCACTTAGATCCTTACTGTGTTTAAATCCTATAATGCTGTTGTGTGATTAAAGTGAAGAAAGTTTTGCTTTAACAAGAGAATCTTCTAGAGACGTGTCCTTCTCATACAATGTAAGAGAAAGCTCAATGTTGCACGCACACAAGCACTCACAAATAAAGGATATCACTCCTATTACAGTGTAGGTGGGATCATATAGTTTATATTTTCAGTTCAGCCAAACTTGGTCAAATCAAAGCATTGTATACTATTATGAGTAGCCTTACCTGCCAAGTCTTGGCCATGCCTTCAGGTGAGTAACCTATCACCCCTTCTGCCTTGGAGTGAGGAAAAGGGACATCTTTTTTGAAAGCAAGGGGGATGTGGATCTATTGAAAAATTGTTGAAATTAACACTGGAATATTAAATGGGTGCCTCTTCAGAAATGCTCAAGAGCTTGTTCTACTGGGTTAGGGATTGATTCAATAAAATCTTACAAGTTTGAGACCAGACTTACATTTCATATTGAGATAAATAAAGATAGATACATGTAGATCTCGACTGAGTCTGGTATAAATTAGCATTTAGAAGGAAAATCCCTCATAACATTATTCATGAAGATTTTAAAAAAACTTTATCAAGAAAAATGACAGGGGGGAAAGCATAGTCTGGATAAGTTTTATACTTACAAGATACAAATCCAAATACTTCAACTGCAGATTTTTCAGCGTTATCTCACATGCTGGTAAAACATCCTCAGGTGCCTGACTATTGCACCTAATTTTTAAACAAAATAATCAAGATAAAACCGCAGTACAAACCAGTAAAAGCCAGTTGAGACAGAATTAAACAGTAAACATTTATTTTCTCATTTGGAAGTTATTCCTTTAAATCAAGCATTTAATCTAATGAACTGTGACACACCATATCTACAATAGTGAAATCTTACCCATGGGTTATTTGTGAAAGCTTTAAGAAGCATAAACAACACTCTAAGATAACTAATATCCATGACAAAAATCAAAACCATCAAATTCATGCAACATTACCATATGCCTTGCCAAACATTACAGCTACTTACAGCGTATATCAGAAATAAACATCAGAGCCCAGTTGTTCAAAGGATGGATAACTCTACCTGACTGATAAATTGTTATCCAGCAGAGAAGTGTTTACAAAACATACTGCACTATCTACCAGATAAAGATTTATCCAGCCGATAGTGAAATCCACCCATTGAACAAATAGTGAAAGTTTAGAAACTTATTATTTACCAGAGCTTTGATGTAATGAAGATATCTTCACGTTTCACTTTTCCTTCTTTAAACACCTCAGTAAGACTTTCCCCTATTTCGTCTTCATTTTGATAAACATGTGCACAATCAATATGTCGGTACCCATACTGCAAAGCAAGCCTGACTGCCTGTCCTACTTCACCTTTCTTGGATTTCCATGTCCTGTAGGAGTACCCAGTAAAACCAATCATACAAAAACCTCACATTAAGTTAACATTTAACATACTCAATGTTAATTTGTTGCAATAAGAAAGAGATAATTTGCAAAATCAAAAAAAAAAATAGTGAAAACCCTGCCATGCTCCATTACCAAGAGAGGTGCTAGTTTGAGCCCCTCCCATTGCAAAAACTGATAGACCCTACAGGAAGGCAACTTCATTCAAATTGAAAACGAAGACATCAACAGTATTTCTTGCTTGCCTTGTCTCTAATAGCTTCCCTCCAACTTCAAAACTTACAAAACCCTGTTAACCCTTTAACTCCCAGAAGTGATTAACATAAAACTTCTCCCTACAGTATCCACACATTCTTCAGCAAACAGGTAATGAGAATATTCAAACTTATCAGGTAGAAGCTGCTATCTTAATCTAATCCCAAGTTCTCATAACTATTACAAGGAAATGTGTAGCAGCTAGAGGGGAGAGTTGACAATTAGATCTTGGGAGTTTAAGGGTTAAGCTTGTAGTTAGAGCATTACAGCTCATCACCAAAAGTAGCAAAGTTGAGGTAGCTTACTACTAAGCAGACAAACCCCATCATACTTGGACAATATTTAATTGGCAGAAATTACCCTCAGTAAGCCCTTATTTTCTGCATGATGAATATGCATGCTTTAATCTCATAAATTTAATTATTAGATTCCATGATTGTAAGCTTAAACCATACTTAATTTACATTTAAGTGGTAACTCAACACCTGGAGTTTCTGACCAGTCAAGCTGAAATAGGTGAGCTACAGAGCAAGAAACAAGTAAGCCATGCCAAAATTAAATTCCAGCTGAAGAATGACACAAGAAAGTTACCTATGACCAAAAAAGGACTTGAATAAGTCTAAAAAACAGTTAAAGCTAAGCATATTCTGTTTATAACAGGCTGAACCTGGAAATATGCATGCAACAAGGACACTTTCAGTGGAACCATTAAGGCTTAAAATAAAATCAACAAAAAGTGACTGTGTTTTGTGCCTTTCCTTATTTCAAAAGGGTTTTTAAACTTCAAAATTACAGAAAAAAATTTCTCTATAGCTGTTAGACAAGTCTGAGAACGTATGCATGCTCTTTTTGGTTGATATATGTGTTAATCAAGACAGGAGTATGTAACATGGTTGTGAAATTTCAGATACCTGCATATTTTTTTCAACAATTTTTTTGATGAAATAATTTGAGTCATGTAATTTTTCCTTTAACTTAATTGTTGCACTCCGTGCACTGAGAAACAAATCCCATCTGTAAGTAAACTTACCCCAAAGCAATTGAGGGCATTAATGCTCCATTATTCAATTTCACTGCTGCTGATGCCTGGAAAGAGACATTGTTCATTGCCATTATTAATACTGGTGAAATCCACTGAGGAACATTGGCCAGGGAAGGGGGAGGAGGGGGAGAAAGGGGGGTTCTGAAAACCACAAAGCAAAAAAGATTTAGAAAATACCATAATATTGCAAAATAATGGGCAAATACAGCAATACTTCAATACTGAATGGAACTTGATGTCCTATGAAAACCACTACTCTGTAAGTTACATTTAGAGCAAAAAAACACAGAAATAACAGTTAAGGATTGGTCGATGAACAGTAAGTCACAAACAGGTAAATTTTAAATTTAGAAAAAAAAACTGTATGAGTTCCTAATACAGCCTGTTTCCAAAACAATCAGAAACTGGCAAAGGCTTGTAAAAAAGTGAAGGACCTGGGGGATGATTTTAATACTATTCAAAATGCTAAAAAACTGCATCCAGCAGGTTTGAAAAATACTGCAATATCGCAATTCACAATAAAAATTACCAAAATACTGCAGGGAAAATTGTCCAATACGGCAGAACCAAAATCCCCAAAGCTCCTTCCAGTCTTATTTGAATCATCTTGAATGCTCGGTTACTTATTCAAAGTTACTTAGCACATTTTTCTACATGCTTCAACAGTTTTTAACACCCATCCTGCAATTTACTCTTCCTTTTTTTCCTGCTATTAATCATGTCAGTGAGTCCTCAAAAAAACTAAAGAGTTATCTTCTGAAGAGCTATTTTTCAGTGTTGAGTTATACCTTAACCCTTAACCCTTCTTGTGAGTGACCAAGACAGAATTTCTCCCTACAATATCAATCCAATATTAACCAGATAAGTGATGAGAATAAAGAAAAATATCAAATTGGGGATAATTAGTTGATCCAATACTAGATTCTCTGAACTACCATCCTAAGAATTGCATGGTTGACAGTGAGGAGAATTAAAAATTTGATCTGAGAGTTAAAGGGTTAAGGTCAGGAGAATAAAGGAAATGATCACCAACTTAAGAAGCTCTTAATTGTCAGACAAATTCTCTAAGTCAGCTCCTTCTAAAATGTATGGAGAATGGTTTGGAGAATGGCATGGTGATGTCAGAGTGTAGGGGTTGAGTCAGCGCTCCTCTCACCCCATCCGTTACATTTCTCTTCGCTTAGAACGAGCGTTGCGTGACATACTACAATGCAACGCGGTGCTTTTCAGCACCTACATTTTTTTAAACAAACGTCTAAAATTTTCAGTCGCGTCAAAATTTAATGAGAAATCCCCATTTTGGTCTGTATGCGATAACATTTAATCAAGTTAAGCATGGAAGGGCAAGCAAAGTCACATAGGCTTCCAGCACAGCTTAACTACTAAAAATGATGCAATGCAAGTCTAAGTCATGCTGCATCATCCCAAAATGCGAAGTGGAATTAGAGAATAGTTAACTTCCCAATGAAGATCGACCGAAACGTGAAGTACCGACGAACGTGATCTACCTCCAGGTATCATTCCATTATTCTTCACTGAACGTTCCCATTTAATTTTAACTCAACTTTATCTTCCGCGATCGACATGGGGATTTAGTAGGGACCCAGATCACATGGAGAGAAGATACATGAGGTGTGTCACACAAGGAAAAAAATGTATAGTACTCACCATACTAAGCCAAATTTTACGAAATTAGATATAAGCAGTCTCAAGGGAAGATGTTACATGCACAGCTCGCCGACGCGAGATCAGCTGAGTGTTACTGCACCTCTGCAATTAGCGATCACTTTCGCAAGGCACTATGGACTTTCCTACAGTCGGCCGGCAATCGGACCATCTTCGTGATCTCATCGGAACATGTCAGCCTCATTCCTTCCACGAACAGATAGTCATCGACCCGTCTCGTTAAACGATATGCGATGATGCGAGTTGGAAGGTAAGATCCAGATTTCCCGACTAAGCTTGAAATATTATTATACTTTGTCAATTTTTGTAATGGCCTCTAATATGGAATTCAAATTCTTTAACGTTTTCCTCCCCATTCCCTCTCCAAAACGAACATGAGACAGTCCCTTCTACGTAAAGAATAATTCTTTTTTTTTTTGGTTTTTGTTAACTACCAGGTTTTTTCCAGACCCCGTTACAGTAAGCTTTCGTGTGATCCTCGAAAAAGAAAACTGTTGTGGAGCCACTGACATACCGTGAAAAGTGCTCCTATAACCAGTGAGAGTGATAGACACATTTGGAAGCGCATGTACACGGGCAGAAACGCAAAGTCTTGTGTGAGCGCACTTATAACCTGGTTTAAAAATTTACTTTTTTATGTTCTTCTGATCCCCCCCCCCCCCCCGCCCCAGTTGATTCAAATCATTCACGCACACGATAGAAAAGTAGAATACTTTAATTGGAAAAAAGACTAAATTTAATACTAAATCTTTTAATAAGGAGCAGAATCTTCGTCTATCTTTCGAGGAAATTCCAGAAGAGGGAGGAGTCTTTCCTAAGTTTTTCTGGAATAATTAAAGGAGAATATGATCGCGCGCGGAATATGAATCTGCAAACTGACGAGGAAATATGTAATGAACAATAAATCTTTAGCAGAAGCATAAAATGAAAAATAAATCTTTAACAGAAGCAATTGCTTCTAGTATTTAGTATAAATTTTCAATCACAACAGCGTTCAACCTGTGCGCATCTGTTATAAAATATCCACAATGGTTCAAATTTATCATCACATGTAAACTTCGCAGACCGTTAATTAACTGTAAAATTATGTTAGACAAAAAACAGATGGAACTCATCGCGTATCAACTTTGACGTAGAGATAGCTCACCAGTGTAAATAGTTGTCTCTTTCTCTAACAAGTGTCTGTTTCATGCTTACTTCGCTAGATACCAAGATCTCTCTCCTATCTGCATCTCCGAAGGCTTCCCTATCGGTCTATGATGATTCTTCAAATACTCAACCGTATTTTAACCCGGAACTCAAAAACAGTTGTTAACATGGCGGGCGGGCACGCTTTCTGTGCTCCGCGAAATCTATGTGTATTCTTGTTCACCTATTTGTCCTTCACTACCTAACTGAACGTAGACTGTTCCTGGAATATCTTCTCTACACCTGGAAAGATTTTGTATACTTCCCAACAGCTTTCCATGCCTACAATACCGAGCGAAGGAGCATCCAAACTGAAATCTGCTGGATCGTCTCGTCCAAGACACAACCTCGTGAAAGTTCATCTCGGCCTTACTCTGATGCTCAACTCTACCAACGCAATGATGATGATTTGTTTGTCCAATGACGGGTAAAGTTTCCGCACAGCCCCATACTATTGTAAAACAAATCTGTTTTCCCAATAGAAATGTGTTGTTTTTGTCATTGTTTTCCCTATTAAAGAACTGAATGCATAATGTAGTATGGGGCTGTGCGGAAATTTTACCCAATGACGTATCTTTGAATCCTGGACCGACAGTTACGCAGTCTACAAATCTACCTACAATCCGAGGCTTTAAAATTTCCCATCTCAACGTCCGCAGCATTACGCACAAGATGGATTCCATTCGCCTTCTCCTCAAAGACAATACTTTGGATGTCTTCATAGTTTCCGAAACTTGGCTGAGTAAAGTAACTGACGCTGAAATAACCATCCCTGGATATTCAGTTGTAAGGAAAGAACGAAACTCTCGCGGTGGGGGAGTGGCAATGTTCATACGGGATGGAATTCCTTTCAAGACGCGAATGGACATAACTGACAATAACACAAATTGCGAATCTTTGCTTATTGAAATTAATCGCCACAAGTACAAAAAACAGTTTGTCTGCTGCATCTACAAACCACCTGACTTTGTCACGGAAATCTTAGTCAATCACTTGGAGGATATTATTGCTAAAGTACCAGAAGGCGCAGATTTTGCTTTATTGGGGGATTTTAACAACGATCTACAAGGCCCAACAAACTCGAATCGCAGAATGTTACTGCGGTTTGCAAATTCCCATTCATTGCATCAACTCATTCAGGAAAATACGAGAATTACCGAGCATTCATCATGAGTAATTGATCTATTTTTCGTGAATAATAGTCATCGCGTTGTTGGCAGTGGTGTAGTCCCTCTCGCAATTAGCGACCATTCACTGATTTACGGAATATTAAAATCTGGAGTTCCAAGGCACCTCCACGTATTGTTGAGCATCGCACATATAAGAAATACAACAAGTCTGCTTTCATCAAGGACATCAACCAACTAAACTGGAGTATTATTGATGATATGGATGTCGATTCAGGTGTCAACCTGTGGAATACTTTATTTTCTAAGGTTGCCAATTCGCACGCCCCCATTATAAAGACTAGAATTAAAGGCATACCGGCACCGTGGATGACATCCGAAATAAGCCAACTTATGCATGACCGCGACTACCATCACACCAAAGCTGTCAAATCTAACTCGAAGTACCACTGGGCAAGGTATAGAAAACTCAAGCAAGTGGTTAAAAAGCGAGTTAAGGAATGCAAAGCCTCTTATTACAAAGATCTCATCGATCGGAAATCCAGGCGAATTGTGGAGAACATTGAATGAAATAACGAGTCGTAAAAACGTCTCTCCACCATCTTTCATTCAGTCTAATGGATGCCAAGTAACTAATCCAAAGTTGATTGCTTGTCTATTAAACGATCACTTTGTCACCGTTGGAAGTAAATTATCATCCAAATTTCAAACTGTTTGCAGTGCTCTCGGCAAAATTCTTCCATCAGCTTCAAAACAGAATGCTAAATCAAATGATTTCTCCTTCACACCTGTGAGTGAGTCATTTGTTTTGAAACAACTTAAGACCTTGAAAACAAATAAAGCGATTGGCTTGGACAAGATCAGTTCAAGACTTCTCAAAGATTCTGCCGAGAGTATCGCACCTGTATTAACAAGATTATTTAATCGCTCCCTTGACTCAAGTGTTTTTCCAGCCATTTGGAAACAAGGCAAAGTAACAGCACTCTTCAAGTCTGGTGACAAATCTGACTGTAATAACTACAGGCCCATTACAGTACTTCCGACAGTTAGTAAGATCCTCGAGAGAGCTGTGCATCAACAACTTTATGGCTATTTGACTGAGTCAAACTTATTTACAACAAAACAGTTTGGCTTTCGCCCTAAACTATCAACCGAAGTTGCTTTGGCTCATTTCACAGACAGAGTTCTGGAAAAACTTGATAATGGAATGTTGACAGGTGCAGTATTCCTTGATCTTTCGAAAGCTTTTGATACTGTCGACCACAGCCTCCTATTAACAAAGCTCAAGCAAATTGCTGCTTCCGATAACGTAACTGGATGGTTTAGATCTTATCTCAGCAATCGCTTTCATCTGACTGCTGTTGGTGATGTGCAATCTACGTTAAGACCAATTCAAGTTGGCGTTCCTCAAGGGAGCATCCTCGGCCCTTTGTTGTTCTTGGTCTATATCAACGATCTTCCCGAGTGCCGAGTGACACCGTGATCTACTTCAGCGGCTCGTGCGTTACCGAGATCGAAATTTTTATCAACAGGGACCTATCTAAGCTTTCTTGGTGGTTTAGTACAAATCGTCTGACTTTGAATGTTTCTAAATCTAAATTCATTTTAATTGGTAGTCCAAAGAAGCTTAGCACTTGTAATGACGTCAATGTAACTATTGATGACTCACCGCTCGAATGCACTGATACTTTTAAATACCTCGGCGTAACCATAAGCAAGACGATGACTTGGGGTGACCATGTTGAAGCCATATCAACTAAAATCAATCAAAGACTTGGCTTGCTGAAACGAATAAGTTATTTACTGCCACTTGAAACGCGGATTACTCTGTACAACAGCCTAGTGCGCCCGCTGTTCGATTATGGCGATACTATCTGGGGTGATAAGGGCAATGCTACTCTTATGAATGAATTGCAGCTACTGCAAAACAAGGCTGCCAAGATTATTCTCAGTTTACCTAGTTTTTACTCTTCTACAGAGGCATTAAAAGAACTTTGTTGGCCAACACTTTTTAAACTTAGGTTATTTCACCGCTGTGTCTTCGTTTATAAATATGTAAATGGCATCATAGATTTTAAGTTTGATACAAAGCTAATCAGTGACATCCATTCTTATAATACTCGTGGCAAATCCAATTTTTACTTACCGCGAGTTAGGCGCAATTATAAAAAAACAGCGCCTTTTGTACCAAGGACTGGGAGAATGGAACAGTCTTGACAAGTCAATACGTGACATGAGGTCACTTTTAATTTTTAAGCAAGCCTTGAAGACCGCAATTTTTTAACTCATTTTATAATGTAATTTTATTGAACATTTTAATATTGTATTTTTAACTATTTTTAACCTTTCAAATTTAATATTTTTCTTTTTTTTTGGCAGGGCCTCACTGAATAACACCTTTGGTGATGTGAGCTCCCTGGATAAATAACATTATTATTATAATCATAGACCAACAGGACATTAGCATTTTTCCTGTGTAGCTTAACATGCACAAGAAAAACCTGAATGGTGCACTAGGGTAAGTAATTCGTTGTCAGATTAAGTCTCAATATCAAATTGCTGTATCAAGAGAGTTGGCTCTAAATTTTCCCCTTGGCCTGAAACGTTTCTGTAAGAGTCAAACAAATTTGACCTTTCTAGTGATTTTCTTCCCTTACAAACAATTATTTTTAAGTTTCGTCGTATTTTAAGACCTATCCTTCGTTGCAAATTCGACTCGAGGACTGCGACGTTGCTCAGAAGTCTATTGGTCCACAAGAAGCGCCAGCGCCTAAACCCACGGCTGCCAGCCCGGAAACAGACGACATAAATTCTTAGGATCCATGGCTTCCCTTATCAGGTGATTAACTTGCCCTGATACACTCAAGTGCACCCCATCTTCGACACCATCCAGTTTCTGCTTGAGTCGTAACAGCACTCTCTTTGCCATTTTGTTCACATTATCCTCGGCGGCGATGTTCTCTATGCCTATTGTTGCGTCCAAGCAGTCACCAGTGACACGGACTGGGAACTGGTCGTCTTCCTCTGCCTTTTGCTGAAGGGCTTTTCTCTTTTCAGGGCTGAGCGTCCATGATGATAACGGGTCGTAAAGCAAAACCTGGCGAGAGAGAAATTGACGATTTCAAACGCTGTGTAAGTGTCAAATTATCAAGTAACTACCATTCTACGACCTCAATGACAATAATGATAATTATTTGACAATCATAGCCCAATTTCGGGATTTGTCAGCTAAAAGACAACTCCTAAATCACTATCTTTTTCGATAACCAAGTTCACTAAATATTCTAACGTCTGATTACTGAGTTTGCTGGTTAGAATATTTCCAGGAGTCGCTGTCTAACAGGTCAGGGAGGCGATTTGCCATTCGCTACAGAATAGCGAGGACCCAACCTTGCAGGTTGAGGTCATTGTAAGGGGAATAACTGAACCCCGATGACTTTTTTCTGCTCTTTTCAAAGAGAATACAAAAGTGCAAGCGCGCATGCGTGCAAGCAAGGAGAAGGGAGAGACCTATTTGTGTCAAATGCCAAGCGCTAACCGGAGTAGGTCGTCTTTGCTCGCTGAAAGACCTTTTAATACTTTCACCCTCTTTCTGATCTAAAACATGGGAATGCATACATGAAACACTTCTCTTATTAGCACAGCGCACCTCTACAACTGTCATAAGAGACTCTTGTGACGTTCTCATAACTTCCATTGTCTTTTCACAACAACGACGGTACACTCCCTCCACCCCTGTCAGTCCCATCCCATCCACCATGTCACGTGTCAAGCGAAACGGTACAGTCTCTGGGGTTGGGAGAAATTTGCCTTGCTCGAAGGCCACACCTGCGAGAAAACAATAACCACGACGAAAAATCATGAGTACAACTGCTTCAATAAATCAAATTAATTCTAAAATCAAGAAACTTCGCCAGGCAAACAAACTCTGAAGAAATGCGCAAGCGCTACAGTGAACCATCTACTGGGATCACTTTAATAACATTAACCAATTATGATGTGTAAAACTAACAATAAACTCAACTAAATTCAATTGTGCCCACATGTGCTAAGGACTAAAGAAAGCAAAGAAACTTAAGATCCAAATGCAATTTACTGTTGGATCAGTCTTGTAATCAGATTGATCGGTTTTGGGGAAGTGACCTCAATAAAAAAAAGTCGCGCGGTAAACTTTTAATAATTACAAAAAATTGTCACTGCAAGGAGAAAATTAGTCTACGGTCAAAATAATGATACGTGCACCAGAAAGGTTACGTTTTTCTTAAACAACAATATGTGTGTACGTAATTAAATTTCACGCATACTTTCTTTAATTTATTCTACTAATTTGAGGCTGGATCTAGAATAGTTGTAGATTTGGCAAGGAGTAGGTGGGGGAAGACTTGTTGTTTCCTGGTGTTAGCATAGATGATACAGTTGTTGTCTTACCAAGATCGATGTGGACGAGTTCTGCTGTGTTGCAGTCAACGAGAATATTCTGTACGTGACGGTCACCTAGCCCGACCACGTAACCAACTGGGAGAAAAAAAAAGGAAGGAACATTTCAAGGACGTAGCTGTGTGTATATGCTAAGCTATGGGGAGGTGATGTACTTCATCTTAATCTGACAAAGTCGTGTCTAAAAATAATAATCTTTCGTTTCACCTTAGTTTGGGAGACCTAACGCATTGATCATTTGGGGAAGTCAAATTATTACAAGGCTAGGGAGAAAGTACCTCAAAACCACTCGATCTTCTGATGAAGGCTGACAGTGGGCAGTAGAATGATATTACTTTAAAGGTTACCACCACAGTGGTACTATTTCGTTTCTTCGACTTCTCAACATCCATAGGACAAGTTAAGGTTTTGATAGTTTCCATCGTATCAGAACGCTCTATCTCTTCGTGGTTAAAGGCAAAGTCATATAAATTACCACAGTAGGCCCATACTTGAGATTATGCCTCTTAAATACCACCCAAGGATTAATCCTAAGATTTTTTTTTACGTGTTTTTCTATTCCAAGAAAACGCGCTTCTCTGTTTACAAAGTGCTGCGCAAGTAATATATTTTACCAATTGATGACGTAGCCACTCCGCGAGTGTAGCTCAGTCTCCTCTCAAACCAAACAGCGGGGTCCGGGAACCTCTCCAGAAAGAAGTGACGGAATACTGGATGAAAATGATCCATCAGTTCCTGTGGGATATAACAACTGATTGAAAGCTGACCGAGCTAAAATATGAAGGCGGTTGCGCAAGCGCAATTTCTATCCGCTTTCTAGCGTAGCCGTAGTTTCACCTATTCAGCTTTACTTAAGCAAAGAAATGCTGTCCCTCTCGTCTTGTCAGAAAAACAAATTCCTTCAGTGGAGTTTTATCTTATACCCTTTACAATCTCCTTTTCAAGTGTTCTGTTTGAGTCATCTACACTGGCAGGCAAATGTCGCCAGTACTTGAAGAGTGTCCTTAAACTAAGGTCAGTTTTTGAACAATAGGATCATATTGTTTCCTCCTTTGCTTAAGGAGATTTGTCGAAGAAAACGTTTAGAGCAATCCCTGTCTCTATAAGTGTGGAATAACGTTCCAACTCTACACCAAATCATAAATTTACCATTCCTGTCAAAAATCAAGAGGTGGTTTTGTTTCTATAGTCAATGCAAAAATGGAGATTACCTGGTAAACTTCATCTCGTGATTTTCCACTGTTGTCTCCAGCCTAAAAGAATGACAATAACAGGCATTAAAGTTGCCTTCTTTATTTTATCCCAAGCATGAACCTACCCATTATTGCGGTTTAAAAATTAGTCTGAACTACAAGGACAATCGGTTATGTTTGCCGCTTTACCTGGACTTTTTTTCTACACTCAAGAGATGTCCAGTCCCCGGGATAGTACCGCGGGTGAGCACCAGTCTTGGTTTCAGGCTGCCCAATCAAATATTCTCCCAAGGGGACTGTGTCCTCGCACCATTCCACTATTCCACTGCGCTGCGATAGTGGGATAACCTGATGAGAGAACGAGACCTTAGAAAAACAATATTTTAAAAATGATTGAAGAGAAATAATGTGGTACACGTGCTACTGGAAGGAGGTGAGCAAGTTTTTCAAAAGCAACGAATAGAATGGTGTGTTTCTACCGCTATGTTGTGCAGCGGAGGTTGTTTGCTATGCACTGCCAGAGTTAGGGCCAGCCAAACAAGGCTCAACATGCGATAGTCTTGACCGGAATAGGAAATCACTGATAAAAATGTCCTGCAAAAGGTGCTCTATTCAGCTGTCAAAAATGAAATCAGAGAGGGAGTCAAGACGTTTTCTGAATCACTTCTTACCAGTACTCGCAACGAATGGAAAGATGACTGGGCCCTAGATATTTAACAGAACATATGGAATGTTCACACAATTCCAAGAAATGGTGAGGAGCCTGAGTGACTTACCTTATAGGTTCTCATCTTCAATTTCCGTTTCCTTGTCTCAGAGTTCTTTATCAGTAGTTGATTGACCATACCAAACACCTGTTCTATGACAGCATCTTGACGTAAGTCATCTCTGCCCTACACTCCAAAAAAACAAAACCGAAGATACAAAACAAAAGAAAAAAACTTAAGTGTGGCTCCAATACACCTTAATTCAAGTTTGCACCTTTAGGCCGGAGTGACTTCATAAGATAAACAAAAGAAAAAAATGTATTACGGCTCTGTTTTGCGTACAGATCCCACCAGATAGCGAAGTTAAGCATATCACAATTTCTAGCTTACCACGTATTTTACGCGCTTGTTACTTGTAATTTGTTTTTTGTTAAACATATAAGTGTTGTAACCTTTTGCTGTGATTGGCTGACATGCTACCAACCCAGAATCTTACCCATCATACCTTCACCAGCTGCCTCCTTTTCACTCCATCAGATCCAACACAAAAGATGATCTTGGGAAGATTGACTCCTCCAGCCAGACAGAACTTAGAGTCAAATCCAGCCACATAAACAAGGTCATCATAACGGCACAGCGGATCCACCTGGAAAGCAAAGGAGACATAGCGAAGAAAACATCTTCCATAACCCTTAACACCCTAATATTAGTAAGCAGATTCTCCATACTGTCCTATATACATTTCTAAGGGCGCTGACAAGGAGAAGTTGTTTAACAATTAAGAGTCTCTTAACCTTTTACCTCCCATGAGTGACTAAGAGAGAATTTCTCCTTACAATATCAATATAATATCAAGGATAGAAGTGATGAGAATCACATGATTGACATTATAAGAATTGTATGGCAAACAGTAAGGAGAATTACTAATAAGATCTTCGGAGTTAAAGGGTTAAGTTGGTGATCATTTCCTTTATTCTCATGACCTTAAATGTTTGATTTATGGGTGATACTGTGGGGAGAAATTAGATGCTAGTCACTCTTAGGTGTTAAAGGGTTAACGTATCCTTCAGTTTCACGAGGTCATGACGATGATGACATTGATGGCGACGGTTACGAGGACGACGATAACAGTGATGATGACAATGGTAATGATGATGATGACGAAGTATAAAAAATCACAGTCGTCAAGAGTTGACAATTTTATTCCTACTTTTACTTCCATAGTGGGAACTGGAACTTCTTTGAGGTTTACGATTCTTCTTATCGTGACTTCTGGCAGGTTCAAGGGACCTAAAAGGCAACAATGAAACAAAATAGTAAAAGTTTCAAGATCTGCCCGGCAATGCTACGAAATCACTCAAAGTAAACTCTCCTGAATTCCTGCATTATCACTTCTTCATCTTAAATATACATATGTTTTGGAATCGGACGCCTAAAAAAAAAGTTTCAGCTTGGTTTACCTCCATTGGATGACAGTTCTTTCCTGCGGCTTTAGTTTTCCTCTAGAGATTTGACTAACACTTAGTTGGAGTTAGCGGTTTGGAAAAAAGATTAAAAGGAAAAGGAAACATTTGCCATAGAGCGGGGCTTGAGAGAAGTAAGTAGTTGCCGTCATAGTTATTCAATTTGAATTTCACATGGAACAAATACATAATGTAGAGAGCAATTGGCTGCTCAATACCCGCGGGTCTTATTGTACCTCTCTCTTTCTTCAACTGCATGACATCCACGTAAGCCAGTTCAATGTAAGCTTCACACAACAATTGCATATTTTTGACAAGTTCTCCTCTGTGTTTACCAATTCTCTCTAGCAAAGAGTAAGCTGTTTGAGTACGAGCCTAAAAAAAAGAAGCCGTGAATACAATAACATTGAAACAACATTCCACAAATAGCAATCATTAGGAATTTTATTTGAGACACTAACGCCAACCAGAAGTTATAGGGTGTTTTCACTGGTGTGGATCACAAGTCTTTTGTCTAAGCCATCTGTTTACATGTGCTAAAACAAGAGCATTCCACGAGATGCTGAAGAATGAACACAAATAACTCACTTCGGTGAAGCCTTTCGTTCTTTTAGAATGACTCCTGGCCAGCCTAGAAGTCCCGTTCCTCTTTCCTGTATTTATGTACTTCTCGTCTTTTTCAGCGTTTGCGAGCGCGAGTAAGATGAACAGAGTGTGGTGCGGGTGATCTACTGCTGCTTGCTCAATGAGCTGAGAAAAAAATTAACCTCGTTTCAACTAACGACATATTTGAGTTAAGATTTTTTTAACGAGGTACAAAAGCTAGACATACCTCGTTAAGAGTACGCTGGAATAATCGGTTGTCATGTGACTTTGTCCCTAGCCTGGCTGCGAGCTGGTACATCAAAGGGAGAAACTTGCGGGACTGAATCTTTGTCAGCCCTTCCTAAAAACAGATCAAAGATTATCGCTGTTCAAACGGGAATCAAAGGCGTTAACTTATTACTTTCGGGTAGTCAGGTGTAAAAGTTTGATTCGAATCGACTCTGATTGGACGGATTCTTCACTCTGTTTACCCAACGGTTGTATGCACGCAAAAAATATCTAATAGACACTTAAGCCAGGTAATTTAAACAAAGTTTAGCCGTCGTTTATTTCTTTAAATCAACCCTACTCTAAAGAATACCTGAGGCCCATTACTCGCGTAAAACCGCGGTTTGGGTTAGACCTCGTGTAAATGATCGACCCTAAGAGATGTTGCTGGCCCTAAGTTGGGGTTAGTCCATAAAAATGGTACCCAGGTCCATATTTCAACAACCATTTCTTCATTTGTGCCTTAAAGTTTATCATTTCCCTTGTCTCGCCAAAGAACAAACAATACATGAAACACGGGAAAAAGGATTTACTGCCCGAACGCACTAAACATATTATAATTTTTGCCAGATTCAAATGGCATAAAAATAAATTTTTTTTTTATGTTATGCCTGTTGACATACCTTGATCATTTCGGAGACGAACTCTTCGTTGGCATTGTCAAACCACAGTGAACATAGTCTAAACACTCTCATATCATACTTGTCCTACAAAACAGGAGAAAAAAATTAAATTATCAAAATATAGGATAATAAAACACTACACCTTCGGTGCATGCATGAAGTTGAATCTTAAACCGGTATTTTTCTTGGATTTTTTTCTGAGATACTGCAGGCATTCAAAAGACGAAGGAGAAGACCACAACCTAACGCACAACTGTTAGGAGACTCTTCAGTCAGTCTGTAACCTACCCCCGTTAGTAATGTTTTGATGTAGTTTTCCACTGCTGTCCGAAGGAACATGAGCCTGTCCCTAACCACCTGCTGTAGTTCCTTCTCATCCATCTGAGCCTGCAAGTTCAGTGTTCTTGTATACCTGTCTCTACCGGAGTCACACATTCGCTGTAACTGTTCCGACTCCACCTTTCAGCAAAAGATGACATGCGTTCTAATTCATTGGGTAATTTAGTATCATCAACCGAGTTGTTAACGTAAATTGGCCACCGTAAAGACTTTAAAAAGCTGACGTTTCGAGCGTTAGCCCTTCGTCAGAGCGATGGACGAAGGGCCAACACTCGAAACGTCAACTTTTAAACTCTTTACGGTGGCCAATTTACGTTATCAACTCCACTGATAATACTTAATACCCTGTTATACTCTCCCACCCACGCAGCACCATGATTTCTTTAGAAACTTACCCCCTTTATTCATTTGTTTTAATTAACATCTTGGAAGGAAAACTGGAGATTTTTATTGCAAGATAATTGCGGTCAAGTAAGGCCCTTAGGGAGCCACTGTTGAAGCTAGTAAAACTTGAGATATATCCTATTCCAAAGTCACGACTTCAAATTAATTTTGAGTTATCTATGAGTTAACCGTTCGAATTCTGGTAACAATTGAGCCTAAATGTATGCCCCTAAATGTATTGCCCCTTTTTTTCAATTATAGGCTTCAATCAGTCATCTATCGAGTGACTGCATTCTGCTGAAGCCCTTGAAGTGCTTCTAGAGAAAACGAATCCAATTATTCATAGTTGCCCTGATTCAACCTCCAGAACAGTTAACCGTTAATAATAGGGAAATGTGCCTTGCGCTATTTTCAGGAAAAAGAGTAAATGAAGCGACCCAAGAAATAATAGTCGAACGAGAGATGTTATGGTGACTTAGATGTTTTGGATAAGGTTTGTCCCTAAAAAGTTGTCGCTGACAATGTCTGCTTTTCATATCGTTGTCCACACGTCACTCATTTCCACCGAAAACTACAAACCACAGTACGTGACGTGCACGTCACCAAGCAAAACCATGTTGGAGTGGAAAATTCAGACTCTATGATATTTATGGCCCTTACGAACAGATTCTGTTGTAGGAAAGTGGTTTGTGTTTTGCGAAATTTTTTGTGTTTCAGTACATTGAATTTTATTTTGGGAATTTCAGTTTTGTTTTGAGGAATTAATTTTTGTTTTCGTAAATTGATTGGGTTTGACCACTTTTAGGCCACTGCAGGACCACAGACCTATCCAGGATTACCCTGACACTGACTTTCACCCTAAGTGGGCGACTTTTAGGCAAAATTTCTTATGTATTTTATAAGTATTTTTTTCTAACCTTTGCCTTCTTCATCAGCGCTTCTTTGTCTTCGTAAACACTCGAACTCATAAAATCTACTTTCTTTTGATATTGTGAATCAGCAAACCATGCGAGCGATAAGAAGGCCTGCAAAGAAATACCAGGAAATACTGGTTCATAAATAAATAGCTTTACAGCATCAACACACTGCCAAGAGTTTTCAAGAGTCTTGAAAACAACTACTAAGGGGCAGCAATTCATAAATTGGCAGACTGTGAATCAGATATTATGAAAATCAATATTTGACTGAATCATCGCCTAATTGAAAATGCACTTCTTTCAATTAATTCAGTCTTATATGGATTACTTGCAGTCAGTCCCACTTTCGGTTTCTTAAGGTAGTTTTTAAATCAATTTTGCTTACAGTTTATTCCATCCTATTCTGCGTTTTCATTCCACTATTGTTTGTTTTCAGGATACTTTGGCTTCCTTGCAGTATCATCCAATCCAGTTTTCTATCCCGTCAGTTCTAATTCGGTCTCAGACTAGACGTAAACTCGCGAAGACCTGACGAACTTCAAAATTGTTCCGCTTTTCTTTGTCATGTACAAACGCCTCATGGTCGTCAAGACAAAGTTTAAATAACAAACCTTAATAGACCTAAGATAAACATGCATATTCTCCATACTGTTTTCTATTAATTTCCTAAGGTGCTGACAAGGAGAATTTGTTTAACAATCAAGAGCTTCTTTGGTTGGTGATCACATCCTTTATTCTCGAGAACTTTTAAAATGTGTCATTCAGAGGTGATATTGAAGGAGAAATTAGGTGCTAGTCATTCTTAGCGGTTAACGAGCTAATATCCATCGTAAAGAAGATAATTTGACACAAACCTCGATCCGAGAAGCTTGATTTCCCCCTATCGTACATTCCATAAGACTAGCGGCCTGAAGAGGGAAGATACGAGGGTCAAGAACATCATTACCAAAAAATTGTGGTGACGGCTTTCGTAAAAATTACATCGGCGGGGAAGGGGGTTCCTCATGTTCGCATTCGCCAGGTTTGCTTAACAATTCACCGGATCCATTCATACTCTTCTGGGTTGTGAGAACCACTGTAAAGGTAAAGTGGTATGGCTGCAACTGTTATCCGCCACGGCCTCTTATGCGCGACATGGAATTTTACCTCACATCTCTCAGGAGGCTTCAAGAACAGGCATAAGAAAAGTTTACAAAGTTCGATTTTCAACCAATCAAGGAGACCAATTATGGCGGAACGTTCTCTACTCCTAGATCAAAACGCTCTCATTCTAATGAACACCACTGACCTTTTCTAAGTAATTTTCTATGATGGTGCTTGGATTCTCGGATTTTGACTCCGCCAGCCAGGTACCATAGAGTCCAAGTGTTTGTGGATACAGACTGCATGCCTCCAAGCTCTGGTCTTTTGCCTAAAATGTGAGAAGAGGACAAAAACAGATTCTTCGAATCATTTTTGGTGTGTAAACAAGCGACTACTATCCTTGTCCTATTTAAAAATGGCAGCGAAAAGGGCTCAACATCCGTGTTTTCATATTCCTTATACAATAAATTAAGCTTGGAATGTACTTTCACCGTCAATACAGCTGAAACCTTTGTCCAAGAATAAATTACAAAAAAGAAACCGTTCTTGAATCTCAAGCCCACCATACTTTGTCTTGCTCATATCAAATATTTTGAAAAAGTACCGGAAGTACAGACGACATCCAATTTTCCGTGTGTTTAAAAAATTGAACCTAACAGGGCATAAACGTTAGGTTTCCTTAGTTAAATTAAATTGTATTTTAAATCGTCCACTGAACTCTTACACAACAGTCCTGATTAGAATTCGTACCTTTTCTAGGTGCCTCGTAAGAGATTTCAACAGATACATAGCTGTGTCTTGTTCTCCTCTCGCCCAACGTAATTTCGCTTCTTCCATTTTCCATGACCATGCAACACCAAGGTCCTCCGCTCCAAGTCGACTTTGTAAGTCTGTGATGTCACTTTGCAACTGTCGAATTCGGAACAAAGCCTTCTCGGCCACCTGCAGCGATACACAAGGAAAATGTAAGTTGTGAGATTTTTGGCACAACTCTGACCAATTTGGTGTTTAAAAACTAAATGCTGTTGCCCAATTTGTTCAATCTGTACTGAAACGGTATTTGCGAGAGTGCACCGGTTTTCCGCTGGACACAGGTTTCATTGGATGGTCATTCTACTATAATTATTCTAACTTAGCCTAATTATCAAAACTAAAAAGTGCAGCGACGAGAATGAAGAAGATTATGTTAGTCGGCTGTGTACACCCCAAATAACCTTGCCCACTTTCATATCACAGGGTCTGCCGCTTAGCTAAGATCGTCCAGTCAGCCTAATTACGCTAAAATGCTCCATAAAATTCCACTAGGTATTATATAGTACCTGTGGATTGTGGGACCGTCGAGCGAGTCTTGCTTGCATTTCTAAGTGTGTGGCGAGATCCTTGTATGACCGACCCAGGCGCATCAGGCCGCCTGCATCATTTCTTTTGCCATATCTTAGTTTGACAACAGTATGGAGCATTGTGGTTCGGAGAGCAAGCAAAGGCTCTAAGAACTCAAAATCATTGTCCGGGAGTGGAAATCGCTCATTCCAGATATCAACCATGTTGTCTACCGTGCTGAAATCAAAAAGAGAAAACTTCAACTTCTGTTTAAACGAAGTCGTGTCAGGTTTGTCCCACATTAATGCCACAGTTGCCAGGAATGACATGGACTGCGGAAATTGAATCTTGAAATGTGTTAAACAATAAGATGCAAAACTAAAAGCAATCTTCGTCATTCACATTTTTCCGCGCTTCAAGCAGCCGGCCTGTTTTTACTTTGGGTTCTCACTGGTTAATGATGATGTCAACCTTTATTCTAATTTGTTGCTGTGATCACTTTGGTTTGTGTTTTAAGGAAACTCAAAGGTAACCGGCTCTAAATCTGACAAACCTGTTCATCATGTTTCCAAAATTCTCCAGTTCGACAATGCACTGCAACCGTGTCAGTGAGGGGTACACACTGCGCACGCTCTCTAGACTGACATGCGCGATATCATCCATGAGACGTACCCTAGAAATACATGGAAATGATTTGATCCTTCCTTGGCTTGATAACTGGCTTAAAGACCCTTCTCCACTATAGCTAACGAAATCAAAGTTTTATTCATGGGAAAAAGTTCCCATATAATAATAGGACCTCTAGTCCCTTGCGCAGCTATTCTTGAGGATGAATAAAGGGGCGAGGTTTCTAAAGAAGCTGTAACGCTGCGTCGATGGGTGAGTATAAAAAGACAATTTTGGTTTTATCAACTAAGTTGATAATGTAAATTGCCCACTGTAAAGAGTTTCAAAGCTAACGTTTCGAGCGTTAGCCCTTCGTCGGCATGCGTTAGCCCTTCGCTCTGACGAAAGGCTAGCGCTTGAAACCTAAGCTTTTTAACTCTTTATAGTGGCCAATTTACACTATCAACTCAGTTGATAAAACCAAGTTATCTTTTTCTTTAGGATGTCACGCAACGCTCCCCCAACAGCGGAATGTTACGTAGAATCTCAAAGAACCCCTGCGAATGAGGTTATAGAGCCCAGCCCTTCTGATTTTGCATTCCGATACTCAGCAACTGAGTTACAGACAACTTGATGGTGAGCTAAGTTATATAAAGAAACCAGGCTTTCCTAAATTATTCCTGCGCGACATTGTGCATTGCGACAATACAGTTACAGGCTCGGGAAAGCGTAACTCTGGGAAATCGTAGTAAAATGAAAGTGAAACAAAAAAAAGAACAGCATGATAAACATGCCTATTTCGCTAACGTAAGGTGCTACATTTATCTTGATAAATAATTACTTTGTATTGTCCAGGGTGCAGTGGAATAGTTCCCATTCTTCATCTTGTAAGGCACACAAGCAACTGTATAAGGACTGATGAAATCCTTGAGGAGTGTCCGAGCCAACACTAAGGAAACAAAAAATTTTTTTCCTCAACTCGTTGCAGTAATACCAGCTGAGTCACCGACGTGAATTGAAAAATTGAAAGGGAAAGAGGGAGAGGAAAACCAGGTGAAAAATGGACAGATGACATCAAGGTTTGTTCAGGGATGTCTGTAGTGAAGTGTAAAAGGAGGAACCATTTTATTTCCTCCAACACCCTTACCTCCTTTCCCTGTCCACACTTCGTGTATATTTTGGCAAAGTTTACGGCAGGTAAGAAAAGGACATTTGATCTAGTATTTAAAAAATAACATACCTTGAGCTTGTGTCCAAATCCCATAAGCAGTTCTGCCAAGCAGACTCAAACTGCAGCTCCGTAACCTAAGGGAAGAATAGAGCACAGGTGAACGAACAAGCTTGTGAATCCACAGAAGTGCTCATAAATCCAAGAAAAAAATGATACTCTTAATAAATTGTAGAGGATGAAATGAAAGATGTGGTGAGCATAAATATAATAATAACAGAAGGAAAAGGATTTATGGAGGTCGAGGAGTAGAGGGAGAATGGGAACGAAGAGGAAGAAGAAGGAGAAAGGAAGAGACTAAAAAAAAGGATTTATGGAGGTGGAGGAGTTGAGGGAGAATGGGAACGAAGAGGAAGAAGAAGGAGAAAGGAAGAGACTAAAAAAAAGGATTTATGGAGGTCGAGGAGTAGAGGGAAAATGGGAACGAAGAGGAAGAAGAAGGAGAAAGGAAGAGACTAAAAAAAAGGATTTATGGAGGTCGAGGAGTAGAGGGAGAATGGGAACGAAGAGGAAGAAGAAGGAGAAAGGAAGAGACTAAAAAAAAAGGATTTATGGAGGTCGAGGAGTAGAGGGAAAATGGGAACGAAGAGGAAGAAGAAGGAGAAAGGAAGAGACTAAAAAAAAGGATTTATGGAGGTGGAGGAGTAGAGGGAGAATGGGAACGAAGAGGAAGAAGAAGGAGAAAGGAAGAGACTAAAAAAAGGATTTATGGAGGTCGAGGAGTTGAGGGAGAATGGGAACGAAGAGGAAGAAGAAGGAGAGAGGAAGAGACTAAAAAAAAGGATTTATGGAGGTCGAGGAGTAGAGGGAGAATGGGAACGAAGAGGAAGAAGAAGGAGAAAGGAAGAGACTAAAAAAAAGGATTTATGGAGGTGGAGGAGTAGAGGGAGAATGGGAACGAAGAGGAAGAAGAAGGAGAAAGGAAGAGACTAAAAAAAAGGCAACACATACATCCTCAAGCGAAAATTGCTATGGCCATCCTTTGATACCCTAAGAAACTTCAAGGCAATTTGGAGTACATTAATAATCACCCCCCAAACTGTTACAGGTCAACTGTGCGAAAAATTATTCATACCTCAGGTGTCGTTTGTGGATTTTCCACTGACAGACCTTTCAAATAAATTCTCATAACATGGTCAAGACCAAAGTTCTTCATCGACTGTTAAATGGAAAACAAAAATAATTAAATAATGGCTACAAATTTCTGAGAAAATAAATGTTAACTGCAGAAACATGACATTCAATGAAGCCATTTTAGCACTAACTTGCAATAACCCAGCTTGTGACAAGTCGGGGATGTTCTGCATTCGAAGGTCGCAAGCACCTTTAAAAAAGAAACAGAGGAAAAAATAGATACAGAAATGTTTAACCGAAAACCCAATTTGAAAGACTCCTGATTAGATTAAAAGTCAGGTCTGTAAAAACGACAGTCAGGATTTGAGTATCTCGGAAAAAATTATCCTAAATTTTAAAAGTTTTCATTGTTCTTTTTTTATTTTTTGCTTTTGCCGTTGAGCATTTACACCACACAACACCATTAAAGTATCATGTTCTTCCTACCAAGGGCCTTTTCCCAGGCGTGCTCATGCATGTATGTCCTGACACGGGAGTCAATATCAGCTAGTCTCCCAGCCCCAACGCCATACATGCTGTCCGGTTCATCAATAGCCGCATAAGCCTCAAGAATTAGGGTCTGGTAGCTGTTGCTTATGCTTTCATCGCTGCTCTGACTTTTAGAAGTTTCCATCTCCAGATTTTGACTGTTGGTTGGTAAAGAAATAGACACCAAAGAGTCGGGCTTTGATCTGCAAATCAAATCAATTTGATATATCCATCAGTAGTTAGCAAAGAAATTTTTGACGGCATTATGGTCAAAGAGTTTGCTAACAAGACTCTTTGTGCCAGCAAGTTCTTTGTTAGTTCTAATTCCCTATGAACCATAATGGCGTAAATCCTTATGTTACGCTCTCTGGGATCAGACAGAGAGGAAGATTCCAATTAAAAAAAACTTTGTAATTAAGCGGGCCGTACAGTGAAATACGACCGCTTAATTGACCAATTATAGCGCACGTACTAAC
The DNA here is from genome assembly GCF_964200805.1 of Pocillopora damicornis. Classification (NCBI taxonomy): domain Eukaryota; kingdom Metazoa; phylum Cnidaria; class Anthozoa; order Scleractinia; family Pocilloporidae; genus Pocillopora; species Pocillopora damicornis. The sequence continues at coordinate 17,746,851 of NC_142677.1, forward strand.
TGAGGGATATTACGATGTAACACAATCACTTTTTCACGCGAAAGTCAAATTTAATCGCGTGACAACGACAACACAATCGTAACTTAAACACCTATTTTGTAATGTCATTATATTTTGTACATTAAAATCGGTTACTTACTTTTGAATATCAGCCCATATTTCAGTGTAAAGAAGGGCCGTAAAATATGCAGAACACCTCTGAGCTGCTGAGGCAACTTCCAAGTAATCTAAGTCCAGCCAGAAGTTATTGTCCCATAAAGTGCTTTGGCCTCGTCCCTTTTTCGGCAAGTTCTGGGTTCGAAGATACGTAACAACGGCCAGCATTGTGCGAATACTCTCTTTCTTAACTATAAAGTACAAAATTCAGATAATCAATAGTTAAAAAAAACGAACCACTTTGAAGTCAGCTGATCACGAACTTCAACAGATGGGTACTGATAAGAAGGTGTTGAGCACAAAGCACAGGATGGAACAAGAAGGTTTGTTCTTATTTTCCATATTGGAGCGAAGGGCTTATGAAGACTTAGAAATCACTGAAGGGACGTAGAAGCTGGGCGTCGCATTTCGTGTACGTAGGAAGGACAGTGCTATGGATAAATTGAATGAGATTGTGTGAGACACTGGCGGTAACTTGACGATTAGAGCACTAGACTCCGGAACAAAACATCCAGGTTCAGCGCTGCCCGAGGCCATTGCGTTCTGTTCTCTGGCACCTCACTTTCCTCTACACAGAGAAGTGTAAGGAATTTTTTTTCAAGTAAATAAATCTAGGTTGTCATACAAATGACATTCAAGTGAAGAGAGGACCCTCGCAGGAGAGCGGCAACTCAAGAAACTTCAGAAAAGAAGCCTGGAAAAAAAAATTAGCTTCGACGGGATTCAAACCCGTATCTCTCACACTTCAGAGAAGAATTGTAAAGGAAGTGAAGAGAGAAGTATTCCAAGGAGTACCAATAAGTACCAGGACAATGAAAGAGAGAGATGATGAATTGCTGGAGGTTACTTGCGATTGACCATTGTCCTGTCCAGAAGGATTAGCGATATTCCACGTTGCTTCACGTTATGGAAACAAAACTGATATATCTCACGGAAGCTATGCAGACTTGTATAAGATGTGCGTGAGATACGTTTCGTTGAAATAAGATGATGGAGAAGCATCACAATAAAAACAAAGAAAAAATGCACCAACGCGATTTATTACAACAGTCATATTGCGGTCATTCATTGCAATATAAACTCTTGTCGTGGGATATAATCGTTTGCCTCATGTTGTAGTGTCTTCCAATAGGGATCGCGACGTTTCGACAACATACTTCGAGTCTTCCTCAGGTAATAAAGGAGACTGAGTAAGTGTCACAAAATGAACAATTCTCAGTTATGATTGGTTGATATGCTGTTGAAACTTTCCGATCCACATCGGAAATATAAACACCACAAAACTTTACTACATGATTTTCATTTCGAAATACAATCTATTCACTAACAAGAACGTTTATCTCACCTTCGCTTTTGCTTGAGGATGGCTGATTCGGAGGTAAAGGAGAGTTGGGTCTGCTTGGGACAACACTTGTTCCATTACAAAAGGTGAAGAAGTTTCTGAACTGTTCCGACAACATCGTCCTGATGGCATCATCTCCACATTCCAGTATGTTGTGTATCAAGTAGGGAAAAACGTGTTCAGCAAACTCTACCTGTCAATAAATAAGCGCAGGTAAATAAAGGATCCATTAGCAGTGGAAATAACTAGAGCCTGCCAAAATGTTCATGATATCATCAAATTACAGGTGTATATCTCTGGCGGGATACATTTGCTAAATGCGACCAATGTCCTCGAAAAGTTTGAAGCTGTAAGGTTTATTCCCTTTTGTATCTAAAAGTTTTACGATGCATAAGGGAAAGTTGTTTTACTTCAACGCGCTTTCGCCTCTTTGTTTTTTTGGTGGATCACAAAACTTGTAAAGTCTGTTCCCTTACGAAACAGTTGCTTCCTGATTGTCCTCTTATTTGAATTTCAAAAGTTATCAGGGATTACCTTGATTTTACTTTGTTTTAATCGCATTTTCGCGCGCTACGGGCAGTTTGGCTCCGTGTGAAAACCAAACCAAATGTCTCCTAAGGGGAGCCCATTCAAAATTATAACTATCAGACCACACGCCTAAAATGAACATGCCAACCAAATTACCTTTACGTCGCAAATGGGGGATAACACAATAAGAACTTCATCTTTGACAAATCCACTTTTGATCAAAGTACAGGCCAGTCTTGTCAGCCACTGTTCATGGCTGTACTCCCGGACTTCACTTCCGGGTGTCCATAACTCTGTAGCTTCAAGACTGCTATTAGATATTTCACAACTTGTGTCCATGGCTGAAGACTGCAAGAAGCAATATTATACAAATTTAAAACCAACTTCACTGCGCGCTTCAACATCTTTTATTATTTCTTAGCAATGTAATACAAACGAGTAAAAGACAGATGGCAAAAAACTTAAATTCTTGACGTAATCCGTTCGAGGTTCTAAATCTCTGAAAGTACAACTCGATTCCACGTTGAAACTAAACGTAAACAAGCTACCCATTTTTTTCATTAACCAAGAGATTCTATGGAATTTCTTATTAACTGCTGAAAACGTGATACGCGAGCACAGCAATATTAAAAAAACTGCCATCTATTAACAATTAAAGCAACTACTGGAAAAAAGATTTAGTTGTGTATATATATATACAAAAAAAAAGAAAGAAAAAGAAATAAGAAAATACTTGCTCTTTTTTTCTTAGATGGTTTGAATGGCTCCAGGTACCACAAAAGCTGTTGTTGCTTAGACTCCTCGAAAGACTTCAAGAGATCGGCACCAGAGGATGTGGAAAGGATTTTCTTTAAACACGAAGCGGCAGCTGTGACGACGCCAACCCTTCAAGATAATTTACGATAGTGAGCTGCTGTTCACTTAAAGGGTTAATGACAAAAGGTCATTAGAATTCTGAGGCGAATGGGTACAACCTGTTCCAAGAACGAGAGTTGGTATGCAAAGTAGGTATTATTTTGTAAGTTCGAAATTATTTCCTTTTTTCATTCTAATTCGTTCTGGTTTGAGGTTAAAGAGTGTAAGAAAGAAAATCATTCACATTTGAAGAGAATCAATTAATCAGAACTAAGTGCAATATGACGAACAAGACGGGAAAATTTTCCGTAGGTCGTAAGGATCATTGTACTTTTAGCCTGATCTTGAACATACTCCATAAAAAAACCGAAAACATTCAACCTGAAGTAGAAAGAAGACAGCTGGCCCCACTAGGAGAGAGAGAGTACTCAAATTTAATTTGTCAGCTTAAGTATGTACTACCATATTTTGGCGAGGAAGAGTACTGAAAACAAACTGTCTTTGTTGGTGTTGTTGGTAAGTAATAATTGTAGTTTATATTATGTTTCACTTACTTTTTATCGATGAGGTATGAGTTTAAGAGTATGACTATAGCAGCATTTCTCTGATTCACAGAATCTCCACATTTGTTAACCACAGACGAAAATGAATCTGAAAGAAAGGAAAAACATTACCATCATTCAAATGCACATATTTTCAGACCCTTTATTTTGAGAATAAATCAAAGTGCAGCCCAAAGAAAGAGTTAATAACAAGCGGTTTGTTAATGGTTAGCACAATGGACTATGCACCAAGAGGCCTGGGTTCGAGCTTTAGCTGGATTCGAGGAGTAAGTTTCTGATAAAACTTTGGTGCTGAGTCGGTGGGGGAGTGCAACAAGATAATATTTGGTTTTATCAACTGAGTTGATATTGTTAATTGGCCGCCGTAAAGAGTTTCAAAGCTTACGTTTCGAGCGTAAGCCCTTCGTCAGAGCGAATGGAGGAATTCTGGGTCGTGTGTGTTTATATGCGGAAAATTGAGCTACGCTGTTGGTGGGAAGATGATGACGAGAATAAATTAGTTGAGTGAAAAGCGTTCCTTGATACCGTGGAGACTAAGAGTTCCTATTTAAAGGGTAAATTTTTATTCAAGTCTAGCTGTAAGGAGAGGACGCAGACTGCCATGTGCTTCTTAGAATTATAAGGGAGATTAAAATGTCTGACAACTGTTTTGGATGCGTCCTCGCCATTCCTTTCTATGTCGCGAAGGTGTTCTCGAAATCGGTCACCAAGCCGTCTTCCTGTTTCACCAATGTATATCTTTTTACAATTAGTGCACTGTATGAAAACTGCCAGCATTACCTGTTCTAGTTTTAGACCCCAACGAAACAGTAGAGAGTTCCACAGCTCCAATGTCACCCAAACAATTTGCTACTTCACATAGTACAACTTTAGCCTGATCTTCATCACAGGTTGTCAGTGCAGAGCCCAAACTGATGAGCCCACGAACGAGGTCAGCAACAGGGCTAGCGGTTGACTCTCCACAAGCATCTGGACAAAGCAAATAACTTATTGTGGAACTCATACGAAAAAGAATATTTTTTTTCAGGATTTCATACCTTAGAGAAAATGCATAAAAAACCTTGGAACAAGGACTCCAACCAATAACAACTAGGCCCACATCCAGAGGGAGCGGAGTGCTTTTAACTCGGCACCATTTCTGCTCACCCCTAACCCCCTTCAAAAAATGTTAACTGTAACCTTACTCCTCGGGTAAGAAGCATTGACCACCCTCTGAACAACGGCGACCACAGACAAATTGACGCCGGCAGCCTCCAAATGAACTTGGAATACTAGAGTAACAACACTGTTACCTTCTGTCCTGTTCATAAGCTCCACAAGTTGGTTTTTGTTTTTAACGATTGAATTCCTTAGTAGCCGGAGTCCTTCCAGTCTGCTCACTGGTGATGAGCTTGGGTCAGCCAGCAAAAAGTGGGCAATTTCCTGTCAAAAATGCAAAGATAACATACAAGGATTAGTGTGCAAATTTAGCTCGACTATCAGGTTGTATTTTGTTGCAGAACATTTCACTGTTTCATTCTCCATCACCCTTGTTCCTTCTCGGATTACTATTGCCTCTTAAGACTTTCACTCTTAGGAGTGACCACAGCCTTCTTCAAATCAAATGTCATTATCAAAAAATAATCAGCCAGTTTGTAAGAGATATGCGATCCTGCCGTTTCAAAATTTGCAGGTATGATGAGGAGGGAGGGTTAGGGGTTCCGGATCCCCCTGACCTTCCCTTAGGGTCTGCTACTGGTCTTTCTTCATCAGCCGGTGAACTGAGATAAAAGATGGCTAGATCATCAACACATTTGTAAAGAGGTTGGAACTATCATATATTGTCCTCGCGTACTAAAATACTGATAAGGAATGCCCTTTCTCAGCGGAAACAGTTATGCCATAATCATAATAAGAACCCGATGATCCTTCCGTACCTCACTCAAAGATGTTCGGCTTTTTCGTATTTGCTGATAGCTTTGGTTGATTCTTTGAAACTTTACTGTATCCGGAAATGGGTCGAGATCGGCTATTGCATCTTCTAACTTTTTACTAGAGTCCACTAGCAAGAAATTAAGTAATTCCAAGGCCTGTAAATAAAAGAACGAATATAGAATACCTAATAACACTTCCCTTCAATCCAAAGAGGAATGTTTTCAAGGAACAATGTTCGGAGTGACAGTGAATGTTGTCCATGCAGTAACAGGAAGTATGGTTTATCTTTTAACAATTCTTTTTTCTAGTGACAGTAAACGATGTTCAGTGACCCTAAATGATATATTATGACGATAAATGATGTCTTGGGAAGGTTGTTGACGTCTATCAATGGGGAAAGATGTCTAATGACATTAATGATATCTAATAACAGTAATCTCATGTCTGGCGACATAAGATAATGTCTAGAGGAGGGAAATGATCTTTAATGACCAGCAGAATAAGGAATACTTAGAAAATATGAACCAGCGATTAAAAGAGAAACAGAATTGAGCAGAAGTAGGCCCGGAAATTGAGCTGAATTGTAATTACGGACACGACATCTTTAAAAGTTACCATGAATGACTATTATCTATTTAAATAGAAACCATTAGATACCTTTTCGGCTCTTTCATCATCGCCCAAGGCATAAGGAGTCAGCGCGCTTGTTATGACATGAAGATGGCTTTTAAATTCCTTTGTAAGGTAAACAAAAAAAACTGGCTATATCACTAAAGGAATGACGAATCTTCGAAATTCTCATACCTTTCCAAAGAAGGGAATGTCATTAGGAATAAATAGACAAAATAGTAGGAAAAATAACGAGGTTTTCTACCAAATAAGAGAATTTATTGTGCTAGTTGGACGTATTGAAAATGGTAAGACACTTAAATTGAGCCCGATTAGTCTTTTATTAAGGAGCCGAATGAAACATTCTTAACTCAAAACAAGAGAAGATCAGGCTATGAGACGTGACCCTTTATGGCCTCCGAATGATTAAGAAGATGGTGCGAATTTTCTAGACCAATAAGAGAGCGCAGAAAAATAAAACAGAGAAATCCTAGATTACTTTCGATACTCAAAGAAAAATGTGCTAGAGGTGTAGATACCGTTAATGAGTAAAGTGACTTCAGGGCTCCAAGTTCCCTTTTTAAAAATTTGCCTTTTGGCGACCTTCAGCTGTAAAATGGTCGCCGTAGAGAATAATTTGGTCGCCGAAAAAAAAAATCGTTATATCAATGGAAGGATACTTCATGTTGCGTTACCGGCGTTTGCAAGTTTGATAATTGGACCGAACAAAGATAGCTTTTTTTTATTTTTTCCTTCAAATTTGTTCGTCGCCATTTGGTGACTTTCGCCGAAATTTTAGTCGCAAAAATACTTTTTACCCGCCATGGCGACCAAAACGGTTGCAACTAGAGTGCTGGGCTATTTGAAAGACCTTTTTTGGGCCCTTTGTCTTACCTGGCTACAACAATCTACGGCAGCTTTGGAAACATGGTACATCAGATTGCAGCATGGCGAAAACAAGTCTTCATCCACCACGAGACAAAGTTTTCGTCGTTTCGAACGTGTTCTTACTTGTGTTTCGTCACTGATAATTCGTAGGAGGGAGTAAATCACGTCACGGATGAAGAATGCCCAGGTGTTTCCCAAACCTTCAGGAAGATCTTTTAAAAGGAGGAGAACAAAAAGTCTGTACATGGACAGAACCCTTCTCTTTTCGTGGATAATGTGAGTTCCAGCAATCCGAGAGGTAAGAGACAAGAGAATCTTTTGGATACTATCCTGTTGAAAGAATAATATTGTAGCTATTCAAAGTCAATTTAGAAGTAATCTTCCTTACGGGAAAGTATGACACTGTGACCAAAATGAGAACATAATATCACGCTTGAAAAAATAAAAAAGAAAAAAGAACAACTCTTATATTAACGTTAAAACATAACAAAATTAACTTGTCTGTGGAGGTTTAGAAAATACTGCGTCTCAATTCCATAGTAAACTTCAATAAGCAAAACTATTGAATTTAAATCATATCCCCCTTGCGTCAGTCTTACATAGAAACTAATTCAATACCTCCCCAAAACCATGAAATCGGTCAACAACACCAGCACACTTCAAAGCACTTACAATAACTCAGGTAGTACGGTTATCACATACCTTGCTGTTACAAAGCACAGACACCAATGACTTTCCTCCAGAGTGACAACGTGTTAGAAAGTCAAACGTGGCCTTGATGGCATGTGACGTGAAGTGAGGAGGATCAGGTTCTGGGTCAGTGTCCCTGTTATCGACAAGTTCAGTAATGTTTATATATCTTTTAGGGAAAAGACATACCTTATTTAATTTAAAATGGTAATAGGACTGAGTAGAGTCCAATTCGGTCTGTAATCATACGAATGATTAACAAAATCGGACGACCGCGGAGCGGGGGTCCGATTTGTTAATCACTAGTATGATTACAGACCAAATTGGGCGACACAAAGTCCTGTTACAATTTCCTCAAATGTGATTGGTGCATTTGCTACTTTATTTTTCACTAATCATTCTGAAAAGTTGTAATCGGACAGTGTAATCGGACACCTGTAGCCGGACAGTTGAATCAGCCAATTATACGGAGTCCACTTAGCTAAATCCACCAATTACAGAATTGATCACAATAACCACTTACCATGAAAAAGAACTGGGAAATTTCTAGAACATAGGAATTTTATACTTTACACATTGTCTCTACCGGAGCTGTTTGTCCTAAATGTATTCGTTGTTTTTCGGAAATTGTAACGGTTGATTAAATGAAAACAGTCACTACACATATGACCCAGTGTGAGGGACGGCAGTGGTGAAAGAAAACCATAAAAAAGCATGAAAATAACCCAATTTATTTGACTTTGATTACTTACCTTGAAAACTGGGATATATCTGAGCCCTCTGAAGTTGGCTCATACATCCTCAACAAAAGGCCCACTATCTGTTCGTCAAACTTCTTCGCCAAAATCTTGTCAAACCCCTTGGAAAGACAGTTTGTATTTATTGTGTTATCGTCGATCTATCATCTTCATCGTTAATATTTGCTCAACATAAAACAAAAAAAACAACAACAACAACAACAACAGCAGCACAAACGACAAAAACAATTTGACTTTCAACACGAATCTATCAGGAGTCCATAGAATAATACTGATTCTAAAAATTAGATTTCATAAAAGCTATAAACCGTACTCACGTCTTGAGTAAGAATGCTGATGAGGAAAGCGTGGCTTTTTGTTGCCTGAGCAACCTGTTTTCCGTTGGAGTCCCTAAAGTCAGATGGATCTGTTCTGCTTTGTGCAGCAAACCATGGCAACAGGAATGAGGTAATGTCGCAGAAGCTCTGTGTGATGTAATCACTAAAATCTCCGCTTGGGTTGACTTGATTTGCAAACAGCGGAATGGACTGATGAACAGTATCAGGTCTCGAGATGAGATTAGCGAGAATGGCCGGATGCTGGTACCTTGGGTTAGAAATGATAATAAATTTTATACAATTGAAAAAGATTTCCTACACATGATCACCGTAATTAGTATATACCACACAGATAAATCATACTTTTCCTGCGCGCTGATTGGCTGGGTTAGAGGTGATTAACAAGTACCATTCACCTTCGAGCAGCCGAAGAGACAAATCACGTGTCAACAATTTAATTTCCGACCTTTTTTTGGTACATTGACGGAATTAAACCATTTTCTTTTACTTCTGTGTGGTATATACCAAAACAATAATTCATTCACGTGTCGGTGAAAGTAGTGAAAACCCCTCTGAGTTGCAATGACTGAGAAGTTAATAGGACGTACTGGAAAAAATCTGCAATTGTCGCGTAGTCCATCATCTGGCAAGGGAAATCAGTGATCTTGAAGCCATTATTTAGCCATTTATCTATGATGAATTTCAGATGACTCTCTAAGTAGGCAGCTCTTGTAGAGTAACCCAACTCTAGCGCTAACTGAGTAAGGACCTGGTCGACATAAAACAGTAAATGCAATAAGTCTGTCAAAAGGACGTTTTAAACATAAGAATACATAATCTTTTGACCTCCAAAACGACAACAATTTCATTCTGCAAACAGGCTACAAGTTTTCTAAACACTTAGTCAGCGGGTAAATGGGACAAGGCGCCCGTATAGCTAACGCTATCAATTCTTACGACGAATCATTCGGTAATCAGAGTTATAGACTGCGTTGCTGGCGGTCTGAGGTTTTCCTCTCCGCCCCCAAAACTGCAGACCGCCAGCAACGTAGGCTATCAGAGTTGGTGTTTGTCTCACCACAAAGATACACAACAAGAAAGGCCAACGCAACAGAATCCAAGACAAAATGTGCTCTAATGCCTGTCCATAGCCTTACAGGGAATTTATTTAGGGGAGGGGTTAAGGAGAAAACCTCGTACATGTTCCAGCGCTAACGGAGTAACGACCTGGTATGTCAGTAGAATGAAACAGCTCCTGTTGGGAGTGACTGAAGGAAGAGGCTCATCAGTTATACGCAAACAAAAGGAATGATCAAAAGGTTGCAGTGACATAAGGTTCCATTCCGTATGAATGGAATACAAGCTCATTTAGACTGTTGTCAAGCCAATCAGTGAACACAGCCATCCAGCTTACATCTCTCGTTTTAATTATAGTCCTACCTTTTTTACTAAATCCTCGTCCAAATACTGTTCCTTAACTGCTTGGAAGAGAAGTGCAACTGCTCTTTTCTCACAGATCGGGCTTACAAGAGCAATATGCCTTATGCAAGCCAACATAGAGCTTGACCTGTTGACTCCTTCATCTTCACTCTCATCATTACTGAGCGATGGCTAAATTGAATTCAAAAGAAAATCCCTGAGGCTACTATTAATTTTTCAGTGTATCGGGTTAGGTGACCCAACAAAGCACTAAAGAGTTCGGAAGGCCTGGATTGAGGTTGAAGCAAAAGTTAAGCAGTCATGGAGAGCTTTTTGGGTCCAACAAAACACGGCTAGCATGATGGATCGTTTGCTCTTGCGTGCAAAAGATAAACATGATAGAAGAGTGCTGGACTTGTGCGCAAGTTGTTCTTCAAAGGGTGGGTAACACTGCCAATTGGATAAAGCGCTAGCCAGCAAATAGATGTGAACATAACGTACTGCATTGTCAACCGGATAAGGTTTAACCCAGTGAATACGGGTATCCACCCTTCGAAAAGCCAGAATAGGAACGGTAAAATCTTCTCTTATTTGTCCATTATCTGTCAAGACAAACATTTGCCGGAGTACTTAAAATTCAGTCACAGAGTCACACAGCCTATCGCCACTCACTTACCACCACTGTTTCAGTTAGTGACCGTACCAGTATCCGCGAAATATGATCAAAACATTTGTACTGGTGATCACGAGGAGCAGGCACAGCACTATTTCCTGAAACGTGTCTCACAAACAACACACTGATCGCAGACGCCATGTGCATTCTCAGCGCATGGCTAGAGTCACCAAGTAGCTTTGGGAATTCCTCGCACAGCGAGAGAGATGATGAATCCTGTCCAGCTGTAAAAGGGAAGTAACAAAAATTTAAGCTTAAAAGAAAATCCTCATGACAATCTGTTGAGCTCGTTCTTCCAAATGATACCACCATCGCTTACCTTGCTTTAAACCACACCAACTTTCTTCAGGATCTACCTGTTAAAGAAAGCTTGGAATTTAATCACAAACTCTACAGGGACACCGGGCCATGAATTTTTGGTTGCTCCCATCGTAACAAAAAAAATCGGAACACCAGTGATGATCTTTTATTTCTTTCATAAACAAAGTTTGTTAACTAGGGGAATAGAGGTCCATCTAATTTACACTTCTACCTGGTGAACCATTTGCTTTAACACTGTCTGTAGCAAAGCGAACACTACCTTACAAGACTTGTGATTACGAGTACTGATGGCCCACAGGAAGCACTGTAAGCAAATTTTGTCTCACGGGTACAATTTTTAAGGGACTCGTAACACACTGGCACGTGTCAATGGGTAATCAAAAGGATCGAGTTGCGTTTCAATTGTACGGTTTATGTGATGTCGCGCACTCTGTAGTACTATCACACCTGTCTTTGTGGCTCAAATCATCTCAATGCAACTTTTAGGAAATAAACATGTTTATCGATACACTGAAAATGTTGGTTTCCATCCACCTCGTTTCATCATTATTGGTCGATTGTGGTCACGATTAACTTTTCCAAAACATTTAATTTGAAGATGTGTTAGATACAACTGTTTAAGCAAAATATTTCAATAAAGTACCTTTAGAAAAGCTTCCATGCACTTGGCAAGCTGAAACCTCACAAACGGTGAATACTGCGTATTCTTCAGGTTCCTACAGAACAATTAAAAAGATGAAAACAAGGTGCATAACTTTAATTCTTTACTACCTTTTTCCCGTGGAAAAATAAAGTAAATTTTTTTTTTCCTTTGGAACAAGGAAATGTATGCAAACTGCATTGACATACAAACAGAATCTTTTCTCATCTTACCAAAACGCATTTAAAATGTGTTTTGAAATCCCCCTGGAATCCTGTAAACTTGTGTCACAGATTTCTCCATTACTTAGATGGCGAGTAAGCTGCCTCAACAGATTAAGTCCCTGACTGCACACATTCTGGTCCTTTCCATACTTGGACATAGCTTTTCTGAAATTTGAGATATGGAGATTATTCCATGGAAAGTGCGCACGAACGTTGTTATTCATGAGTTGCGATGCATCAAAAGAACGAACGAATGAGCGCAGCGAACGAGTGAGTTTTTTGATGCATCATAACAAGCGAATAAAAATTGTCCAAGCACTTTCCATGGTGTGATGTTTTTATTTCATATGTACTGAGATGTTTTCTTTCTGACCGAGAAATTTTTAAGATTGTAGGCAAACGACTGTGAAAATACATCGTTCGTCCAATCAGAGACACAAACGATATTACCTCACAGTGTAAATCTCAGCATGTATGAAATAAAAAAGAGTATAATAATAAATCAAGTTTATAACAAAAAAGCCACATCCTAACGAACACCACCTCTCACTTAAATGACTAACTTGCATCAAATTAAAGCATCGTGCTCTCTACTGAGTACATGCGCTTGACTTAGATTAAAATAGCTAGATCCCATTCACAGTCGTCTGTTTTAAATAATGGAAGCCGCCTTCCACAAATGAAAAATTATCTAAACACATTTGACTGTGAGTGATCGACATAGAAACGTATATCATTCGTCTTCAAATTCTAGTCATGGCCACAAATCAATTTTCGTCCACCATACCTGAACTTCGGAACAAATACCTGAATACTTCCAAGAGAACTTTCACATGTGGACCCGGTAAGAGACTGCTGCTGGATGCCAAGGCAAAAGCTACATTGAAAAACTGTACAAAACAAAGCAACGTTCAGAAGTAATAGGTAAGCACAAAGAAGACAGGTGGGTAAATTCGTTCACCGGGGTTCTTACCCTATTTCAGAAACAAATTTCAAGGACTTTTCCAAGACTTTCCAAGGACTCAGACTGATTTTCCAGGGCTCCAAATTTCACCTTAAACTGTAAAATCTCACGACTACCCAGGTTATTCAAGACCTGTACAAATCCTATTCACAAGTAAATTGTTGTCAGCTACGCGTAGCGCAGGATGTTTCGAAACCTTCATGAAAATTTCGGAACAATGTTCCCTACCCTAACCCAACAAAAATCAAGTGATAACAAGTTAGTATTAACGTTGGTTTAGGAGAGGAGTGGGAACGTTGTTGCTCAGATATTCACATTTATACGAATTTTCAACTTGTAGTGAGGAGAGCTACGTCATGCAGGTTTAACTGTGGTACACCCGTACACTTACCAGCTTAAGGTCTCCTTCATCTGATACATTTAAGTCCTAATTTGAGAGGAAGAATCAAATCAGGTGAGAATAAAATTTAGAGGTAAAAAAATCGTAACAAGGTGATCTAAGTTTTTAAGAAAATTGAGACTTTTACCTCTGAACCCAAGAATTCCACAACCTTTTCTTTAACATCTTTCATGAGAGTGTCAGCAGAGCATTCGGCCAACACGTCAAACCCATGCAGGGACCAGCAACACAACAACTTTGCACAACAGTTTCGCAACGTTGAATGCACTGTGAAAATGTTTCAAGGGTGACATCATGATTAATATACAGAACCAGAACACTACAGAAATGATAAGGAAAGCTTAGTGACCAGAAAGATGACTGAAAACTAACCAGATTTGACACTTTTCTTCTGCGGCTGACTATGAGTTTTCTGTGTTGCTTTGTTCTCTTCACTGGAAGAAACTTCAGACTCAAAATCATCAAGACCATCTACCTCTTCAAGTGAAGTCACACTTAGGCTTTGGTTAACGAAACTCTTCGCTGTGACATCCAGTCGAGAACAATTATCCAGCACAGAATATCCCCACTAGGGAAATAGGTGGTAAAAAAGTATCAGTTAACCTTGGACGTATCAATTAACTCTTTCACTCCCAAAAGTGACCAAGACAGAATTTCTCCCTACAATATCAATACAATATCAAGCAGGCAGGCGATGAGAATAGAGAAGAATATCAATTATGGGATTATTAGTTGATCCAATACCAAATTCTCTGAACTAACATCATAAAAATTGTATGGCAGATATTAAGGAGAATTACTGATTAGATCTTGAGAGTCAAAGGGTTAAGAAAGTATTCTTAATTCTCCCTTCTAACAGTGTTAAATTTTATCACTAATCACAGTAACACCCCCTAATTAATAATTTTCACCATCTCCTTATTGGATGATGTTTTGAAATCGAGAGAAGGTAAATTGCAATACTTCTGGCCCGTTGTCCGAGGGGCGGTTAACGCTATCCACTGGATAATTCTTTTTCAATACCGATGCTAGGATCCCAGCTAACCGGGCTGGCTCGGTTGTCATGTAATCACGAAGTTGATTTTTGTTGCGGCAAACCAAGAAAAAATAATGGGACAAACAAAAGTGCCGAGATCTCGGAAAAACCGAGCCAGCCGGCCCATGAAATCAGGCCCTTAGATTGCAAAGTAATGAAAATTAAGAAAGATCCAAAAAAAGTTGGTGACATCACGGTGACTTCAAAACAGAACTGAATAGTATCGCCTCAATAGGTTGGCCATCGATCTATTCTTTCCATATAATTTTGGTTTTATCAACTCGAAACGTCAGCTTTCAAACTCTTTACAGTGGCCAATTTACATGATCAACTCAGTTGATAAAACCAAGATTATCTTGTTATATTCCCCTACCGACGCAGCACCAAAGTTTCTTTAGAAACTTACCCCTTTATTCTTTCAATAACTTATGATTCAACTAACAAACAATTGTTAGCAGTGGATATATCCTTGTCTATTCCTTCAATGCCTTCTTTCTATCGTTCTGAACAGTCGTCAAGTTCACCTAGCTGTAACCAACGCTTTATATTTACTGCAATTCTCTCATAAAAAAAAGTTCAACTCTTTACCTCTCCATTATAAATAGCTAGTAGTTCCCTTAGAAGCGATTCAGGCGTCTTCTCTCGTAATACGATTCCAACAAATTTTTCGGGGGAGTTATCATCTGCCTGCAAGCACAAAGAGACGCACATTTACAAGGCATTGGCACGTATACGAATAAATCAATGTACACTATGTGGCCCTGATCGCAATTTTGGCGTAAATGGACTACTGAATGACAGAGATCGCAACATTAATCCCTGGAAAGAAGTTGTAAAGGAATAAAGATATATTACGTTTAGTTACCTGTAAAGTGGTGAACATCTTTTCTACTTCAGAGACTACACCCTCGCAGACTTCCATTCTAGCTAACAAATCCACCTCATTGAATCCTAAAATTGCCCTGACACCGTGGGCAACCTTCCTCAACAAATTCTGTAAAATTACAATAACAAAGTTTGTAAAATTAATTTTCATACCACAGTCTTATGGGTATGGTATGGTTACGACTGAAGGAATAGAAAAATTTGACTGTCATCTTTCTGTGACCGCAAAGTCTATTGTAACCTTGGGCAGCAATGTTTGAAAAGTTTATGGAACATCAAGTTTTAACCTTAACTGACACAATAGGTTTCGGCACGCCACTTCTCTTTTAGGTGCTGGATATTACAAAAATGCACCCTCAGTCACATTAAATGGTTCGTTTAATTTGGTACAGGAGTGGGAAGGGGAAGAATTCACGAATAGCTAATCATTATAGCCCTTGTTACCAAAATTTGTAGGCCTTTTTCCCATTTTGTGCACGAACCCACTTGCCACTAGGTTGTTTTATTGATGATATTTGGCCGTTTTTCCTTTCACTCTTGTTTGTTGAATATGAAATATTCTTTTGAAAACCGACGTTGTGCACCTTGTTGGCTAACTATCATCTATCGACATTTCCAACGTTCGCCCTTCGTCTATCGCTCTAACGAGGGGCTAACGTTCGAAACGTGAGCGTTTAAACTCTTTAGGGTTGCCAATTTACGTTATCAACTCAGTTGATAATTCGAAATTACCCTGTTACACTCTCCCACCGACGGAGCACCACAATTTCTTTAGAAACTAGCCCCTTTTATCATCTCATATCTAACAGGTATTTAATGTTCTGGCTAAATAATCAGTAAAGATACCAAATGACTTGCAATAGAAAATGCTGTCCATTGCTCTCCACAGCAAAAAAATATTCTTATATTTACCCCAAATTCTCTCATCACAGGCAGACTTCTAACTTCATCTTGGCTCAAGGACTTGCTCTTCAACGAAAAAACCATCACTTGGGATACAAAACTGCAGAACCTGATGACTACTTCGACTCTTCCACCAAATGACACCAACCGGTCTTTGTACATACCCCCTGAAGACTTTAGTCATATATAGACAAATTCAAAAATTCTCAAATGACTTTGACAAACTTTTTAACATTTTAAGACCAAACCATAGATACATTGTGAATAAAAACCTTTCCAACTTTAACATGCAAAACATCTGAGTCTCAAAACAACATTCAAATGCTCACACTTTACACCATTAGGTTACAACCTCATAATTCATTATTCAATGTCCAGTTCATCTGAAAGAAAAACAATGTTCTCATACCTTAAATTCTAGTGTTTTACTCAGGAAAGAAGCTGTGTTGGCGAGGCGATCGCACAATAGTGTGCAGAGAGAATCGACTTTTCTCTTGTACTTGGGTTGTCTTGCTAATTTCTTTTCTACAATGTCTCCACTTTGCCAATATCGATTTCCCTTTTGAGAAATGTACAGACAAAAACATGAATGAAAGCAAGGGCAGGGGTCTGAGTGAAAGGAAGTTTACAGCCTGTTTGTAAAGATGTACATTAAAAGGATGATCACAATTTCCTTAGCTTGACTAAGGTGAAAAAGATGCAGAAAGGCAATGACCCACTTGGAGCCATTTGCAAGGGCCTTCTATGACTTCTACGGCCCTTGGGAATTTTATGGCCCACTATCAAGCTGTTAAGATAATATTTTAACTTGGTGAATGAAATAAATATGCATTTTGACCAAGCATGAGGTCAACATGGCTGGATATTGGCTAAGGCCTTTTTTTTAATGGACTAAGACAAAGAAAAAAATAACGAGTTACTATTCAAACATCTTGACCAAATAAATTTGGACAGTAAGAGATTTATTATATAGCAAAAAGATGTCGCTTTAATAAGAATTAAGTTTCACTTGTTTGTTTCCGAGTGCTGGAAGAAAAAGTAGGTTTTTTGTGGAAAAATAACCTCACGAAGCTTGTTTCTGTTTTTTACTTTCTTCTGCCGCTCTTTGTGACTTCATTGCTGACATTGTCCAAAACATTACTTAGCATGCAAGTGAGCTCCACTAAAAGTTTTTTCCTTGTGAGTGGGCAAGATGGGCAAGCAAATTAAATAGTAGAGGGCTAAGGTCTCAAAAAGGTAAATACTTAGATTAAGTCAAACTTATATGAAACCCGAAATAAACTTTGCTGCATATTAACCAAAGGCTTCCTGGGTTTGAATTGAGTTCACCCTGACATTTCTTCTTCTATCCATCCAAATTGTCAGGTAAACCTAATAAAATGCTAGTGGGGTGGGGTGGGAGGAGGGTGATGCTTACCCTGCAAGGGACTGGTATTACATTACCTGGGGACACACAAAACGCTGAGTTGTTTTATGCTACTGCAACTCAGCTAACCATGGGCCGGCATTAATCAGATTTTGACAGCTCAATTATTGATGATGATGCAATCAAACTAACAAGGATGCAATGAAAACATTCCTTATACCTTCTAATACCTCATATGAACTGAAATGATATTTCATTATTACCTCATCAAATGTGGATTGCAGATAGACCTCTTGCATCTGTTTGAGCATTCCCTCTGTATCTTGACCGCATGAATTATGTGACTGATCCCTGAGTGAAATGAAACATTGAATAACACAGTTTCAACTTCAGTCAATGATGAACATGAGTTTTCAGGAAGTTACAACACTGTTCCATTTAGTCTTGATACCTCTCCTCAACTGGTAAGAACATTTCCATAAGTATTATATACTTAATCGCTTGTGTTATTGAAGATAAAACTTGCAAAACCATTGACAGATTATTCAAACATGTAACAGCTGTGCTTTTGTTTGTTGAATATCCAAAATGGACCTTCTCATCACAGTAAAAATTCAACAAACTAGTCTTACATGACTTTAAAGCATACTTGCTGACTATATGCAGTGGTTACACACTGCTGTACATACTCACAAACAGAGAACTTAAGTACAACTTTATGGCACATCTTTACACATAAACCCCCCCCCCCCCCCCCCCCCCATCCATTAGTGCAACACTGAGAATTTTTCAGTAACTGGTTGCCTGGTACATCATTTTCATATTTTGTAAAACACACCACATTATAAGAGAAAGATTACATAAAAACAAAATTTTTGTTCAGACAAATGTTAAAAACACCTGTCATTGCCAACTGGACACTTCCTTGCACAAGAGCTCTGGCTAAAATTTTTCCTTAGTTCCCTTCAAAAAGAAAGTTTAACATAATTGAAAATCTACAAATTCTTACTTACACAGATGGTACCAGCCTAGTAATCTCTATAGCAGCGGAGAATTTTTGAGTCAAGGATACCACAACACCAGCTGCCATCTGAATATCTGGAAGTCTGTTAAACAAAACAGGCAAAAATACAAGATTGAAATGATAGACCAGCCCAAAATAAAAGAAGAGGAAAATTGAAGAGAGCAGGAAAGAGTATGCCTTGGTTGATTGATCACAAATTGGTTGAATTTCTGTCATACACAATTCTTAAAATGTAGAATTTGACAACATGATATAACAATTATGTTAACCCTTTATACCCTAAATATGCATATTCTCCATAATGTTCTCCTTACATTTCCTTGGGAGAACATTATGGAGAATTTGTTGAACTATCGTGAGCTTCTTTGCTTGGTGATCATTTCCTTTTTCTCATGACCTTGATGTGTGACTGGTGGGTAATAGTGTAATGAGAAATTAGATGTTAGTCACTCTTAGGGGTCAAAGGGTTAATATTATCAAGTTGGGCATGAAGCTTAGTTCTTAATAATAGGAAATGCATTAGGTAATTCTTCCTTCTCCACATTTTCATCTGAATCATTGATTGAAATAAATTTCCCTTTTTGCAGAGTCATCCTAGCTTTGATTTGAGGGAATGACCATAGCTCTAAAAAAAGACCTTTTTTTTCTCAAAGGACATTTACTTTTGGAGATATATATTATATTTATTGGAGTCACCACAATGGTACATATTGAAAAGACGCATTCATTAATCAAAATGATTCTGATTACCTGCTAGCTGTTTTACCAGACAATAAAGCCAAGACCTCACTATAACTGTCACCTTCCTCATAAACAGGTAATAACCAGTTGAAAAGATGATGACGTAAGTGATATGTGCCTTGATTTGGATCAGGAAGTCCTAGTGGTGAAGGAGGTTGGTAATTTTCTGGCAAAGAATACAGCTGCAAATAGGTGGCTAGGAATTCCAGAGATGATCTGTGCAAAACCAAAACAAACAGTCAATTTTTCATTGGCAGTTAGTAAAGAAATGATGTTGTACCTATAGCACATGACAGTACAAAAAAACTATTGATTAGAGATGTGAACTCCCTTGATACTTGAGATATTGGCTAGAGAATGCATCTTTACAAAGTCTAACATTACACAGTTTCATGTTTAGTAAACCTTATCTAACAAATGGTCCTAACACCTTTTACAAGTTCTACTTTTTTCATCTGTAATAATAAACAAGAAATACACTTGAAAGCTTAATGCAGTGATGTGCTGTATCCACTGATGAATTCCTTAACATTTAAATTGTACCAAGTAACCATTGTTACTATTGAAGGTGGCTGGAAACAGTTTTCCAAGACAACTAGCGACTTTATTCAAAGCACTTAAAATCCAACTTTCCCTCTTTGTGGTCAACCAATTTCGCACATGTTATCTTATGGATTGAAGTTTGAAATAGTGGATGTGGCATAGCGATTGCTATTATCATGCTTAAGTTTTGGGGAAATCCCATTTGACAGTATCTGGGGGTGGTCTAATGGACATTTTAAAGCTAATTTAGAGCACTTTGAATACAGTTGGTGGCTTTCTCAGAAAAGTGGTTCCAGTCACTCTGAATACATATTTCAGACACCCCTCTACATTTCTACCTTGATGGGGAACCACTTCCTAATATGGCTCCAAACATCTCTGGGTCTGGTGGATTACCATGTTCCTGAAGATAAAATTGATGAGAAATCATAAAATATTCAACACTCCAAAAGGTAATATGTCTAATACCTTTGCAGGGTAAAAAGGGATTTCTATCTTCAGAATTAACAGAATTATATACCTTAAGCAAAATAGTAAGTAGAGAAAACCCAGAATCAGTAAGCTGCTTGATTCCAACAACACGTAATGTTGTTGCCCATATCTTCTTCAGGACTGGATGAATTGATTCAACAAGCCTGCAGTCCAACTGCAATCTTCTTTGTGAATAACACTGCACAAGACTCTTAACACATTGCAGTATGGATAGGATGGTCTCCTGTCTGAGAGTGATGAAACAAAGCATTAAAGAATTAGAACTGTGTCCAAATACCATATTAAGCAACAACTAAACAAATCCAATAAAAACTTTACAGAAAACATAGCATCTGAGTAAGCCTCATTTGTAAAGTAGAGTATTGTCTTATGTCCTATTTTTCCAGACCAAGGGGCATTAAATCTCCCACCATTGCTTCATGTTGAAATAAAGTAAAGGAATGATTCTCACAAGTGTGCTACAATCCAAGCAACTGCAGAAAAGAAGCCTGGAAAAATTCATGTTTCAAAGGGATTTAACCCTTTAACATCCATGAGTGACCAAGACAAAATTTCTCCTTACAATATCAATACAATCTCAAGCAGACAAGTGATGAGAATAAAGAGAAATATCAATTAGGGGATTATTAGTTGATCCAATAACAAATTCTAAAATCATAGAAATTATGTGGGAATGAACCCAACAAATGATGTAAAATGAGTTCATGTGAAGTGAGGGAGACAAAAGTATACTGTAGGAGCAAAACAGTCCTTAAAAGGATAGAGATGGCAATAGGGTAACTTAATTTATTTACCAACAAAGCCAGCAGTATAAAATAAAAGCTGCAATTACCTTTTATACTTAGTCTGCAACTGAAGTAAAGTTGAAAAGAAAGGGTGAAATTCATTGGCAGGGATACCTGAGGGGTGTTTTGCAAATAACACAGCTAAGATCTGTAACCTGAAAAACAAACATACCATGTTACTAATAGCTTAACTTGGAATAACTGTCAATAACAGTTAGAGATTTGTTTGGCAAGTAGTTTCATTTAAATGTATGTCTATACAGGGAGCACTCTTTACTAATGTTATACATCAGGCATGTGTTGGATTTAATTAACACTCTTTGATTGAGTCTTTAACTTACAAGAGAACTTACCATGAAAGCAAAACCAAATTTTCAGAGCTCTTGTCTAAAGTTTCTCTTGCAACACTCCAGCCAACTTCAATTTTCTGCCGTTTTGCTCCTTAAACCAGACAGAAGGTAGAATGAGGTAGAAACAGGAATATATCACCTCAACTTTGATAACTAAATAACATGCACAGTTTAGACTTAATTTCTGAAGCTCAAACAAGTCAAAGTATTGTACTGTAACTAGTGATCGAAATAAATTAGAACACTTCATGAAAAGCACCGGAAGGTAGGTGTTATGAAATGGGCAACAGAGGAGGGTATCAATCCAATCAGCAGCCAGGGGGTGACCATAGCAACCAAGCTAGAGCCAATCTCCAGGCAGCTGTCAACACATCACCAATAAGCAAGTGTGTGGAATGAATGCTTGCCAAAAAGAGAAGAGGGGTAGAAAAGGGAAACAAAGCAAGCAAATTACATTGTAGCAAAGCAACTTTAGTGAAAGAACTGGGTTGTGCCTCTACATAAACATATTATGTAAAAGCACTGTTAGTATCAATTTGCCATCAATCTTTCCTATTACTGACATTTAGCCTAAGCTGGACACACCACACCAAAAAAAAAATGTTTATACCATGTAGGACATGATAAATATATATTGCAAGATTCTAAATCATTGCATTGGTTACCTTTAAAAAAAATGTATCAGTTTTATAATCAGATTGAATAAGCCAAACCTGGTTCAGATGAAACATCCTGTACACGATTCACACTATGATAACTTGTTTTCCCCCAGAACACCTAATAATCAAAAATCACATTGTATAATGTTAACACAGACTCACAGTAAGTACTGAAGCAAGAAGCAAGAAGGAAATGTTTCTCTCCCAAACCTCAGGGCTGAGAGCCTAACTTTTTCCAAACCCACCATTTTCTGAGCAAAAATCATTTAATGTTCACTAGATATACCCAACTTAGAGCAGCTTGCTGACAACTGAGATCAGCTCACCTGCAACTAAAAAACAAGTTTGCTGACATCCTACAAGTATACATATTTTGAACTACATTGTACTCATTGATGAAGGCCTCATTGTAGTGTCTTGTAGAGCTATTACATGATTGTATATCATCTAAAAGAAAGACAAAGTCATGCAACTGGGATTTCAACATGCAGCAACCATATGTGATATAAAATTCTATATCCACCTGATGGAAGACATCAGCAGCAAGCTCAATAAATTGCAAAGTAAGACCAGGATCCAATTTGATACTGCGCAAGGAAATAAATTTTCTTTCAGATAATAAGCTAGTTACAGACTATTATAATAAAAATATCACCAAAAACACTTGACCTGGCTTCTCAACCTCTTTGCTCTAACCCATAGATAACCATATCTCTGCTAAATTTAAACAATCCTCATCACATGTACTCCTGTCTTTTCATCTCTGTGAGGTATTTGTCATCTTTTTCACTTTGCTGCTAAGTTCTGTCTCTCTTAATCAATTTTTTTAGTATCACAGTGTTTTTTTTCTAATGACAGTTTCATAAATATGTCATTTACATGACCCTGGTAGGAGCAAAGATGCTGTGTTGGTGGGGAGTATTACAAGTATTTTGGTATCATAACCTGAGTTGCTGAATAAATGTAAACTGGTCACCATAAAGAGTTTCTAAGCTGACGTTTTGAGCATTAGCCCCTTCATCAGAGTGCATGACAAAGTGCTAACCCTGGTAAGAGTAGCTACACTAAAAACAGTTGGTGTAACTAAGTACATACCTATAGGAACGTGACACTTTGTTCTTTAACTGATCTATATCAGCTAAAACTGCTCCATACAATCTTTGGAGACATTCCTAGTCAGATAAAAGAAAAAAAAAGAGCAAAATATCTCTCATACATACAAGCCCAGTTATTTTATGGCTGGATAACTTCTTATCTGCTAGATTAATCACTATCTAGCAGATAAATTTATCCTTTATTGAACAAATGTGGCCTGATGTCCACTTAACATGAGATGACTGACCTTTTTTGAAGAAGAAAATTCTTAGTAATTTTACAACATTTAACAAAGCTTTAATTTTCTCCCTCACACTTCATCATTGGGACTTTGGACCACAAGATGATGTGATATAAACACATAAATAAAACAAACCTTCCAATGATTGACACTACTGCTCCAGCCCCCTTCACTATCTTCGTGAGCTCCAAAAGGATGATGTGCACAAATCTGTAGTCTCATAAACTGTATCAGGTGATCCTACGATTTTGAAACATTTATTTTGTACAGATGTTCCATCTAAAACACAGTTTTGTAATGCAAAAATATTTTACTTAATACCCTGCTGCTTGTTTGATCTGGCAACTGAAGGCTCTTTTCTAGAGAGCAGGACAAGAGAATTATTGCTTGCTCACTTATACAGATTGAATCTCTATTTTGAGAGCCATTATCTTTGACTTAACATTCTTTAGGTGTCAGCTGTTCCGTGACTCCCTCATTTGTGCAATCTAGGTGTTACAGATAATTTTCAAAGTTCCTTATGAGGTAAAAAGGGGATAAAGTAGTGACCTAATATAAACTGGAAAGCAATATCAAATAGGTTTGTACTCTTTAAAGTTAAAATCATACTCAAAGTTTTCAAAGACCTTTTTCAGGACTATTTTAAATAATTTCCACTTTCCATGACCTTCAATCAACAAGTTGGTTTAAAAAAATTAATCAATTCTGTAATTTCCCAGGTTTCAATGACCCTTCCTAGGGTACCCTAATCAGTTTATGGAAATATTTGATACAATTAACCCTTTAACTCCCATAGGTGATCAAGAAATAATTTCTCCTTATAATTAATAACAAGCAGGCAAGTGATGAGAATCAAGAAAAATATCAAATAGAAGATTATCAGTTGATCCAATATCAAATTCTCTAAACTAACATCAGAAGAATTGTACGGCAGACAGTAAGGAGAATAACTAATGAGGTTAAGACACTGTACCTTCAAGGACGAGTTAACACCCTGAGTTCTTTTCCACATTGTGAGCAAGCAAGGAAACACACTTTCTCCAAGATGACAGACCTGGCCACGACAGTCATCTCCATTTGATTTAACAAAAGCATTCAGTGCAACAAGGAAGTGTTCCACGATAACAATGTTACTATCATTCCTTTAAGAAAAAGTTAAGAGAAAGAAACAAATGGTAACAGGAGTAAAATAAATGTTTAGGTGGTAAGTATCTTGAGAACCACCAAAAAGAGATAAAAAATATCAGCATCAGTGGGAGGTATAACAAGATAATTTGGTTTTATTAACTGAGTTGATGACATACATTGGCCACTGTAAAGAGTTTCTAAGACTGACATTTTGATCATTTTGCTGCTAAATTAATGTCAGCATTAGGAACTCTTTATAGTGGCCAGCTTACATTATCAACTGAGTAGATATTAAACCAGTAATACTAAGTTTGCTTCAAATCCACCATCCAACCTGCTGCCACTTTAAATCTTGAAGTAAAATTAACATTTACTCATCATGACAAATAACCTACCAAATCTCCTTTAAGATCTTTTCAAAAAATTTAAAGAATCGGCTTCCCTTCAGTGTGTAAAGGGTTGCTGCTCCCTCAACCAAGAGGTTAAGTATCTGTGCCACTGTTAGTTGTCCATTTGACAACCAAGAAGGTTTTTCCTCCATAAAGGACACAAATGTAGGAATCAATTCTAACAAGAGCACAAGGAAATAATTAGACTTGACAATAAATTTCTCAAAATTTAGTGACACTGAAACTCTACCAAGGGGGAAAACAATCACTTATAACCAGTTACCAGTGCAAGTATAATGGTATTTTTAGAACTCTGATCTCATTAAAAAAAATTCACAATTAGGACTGACCTACCATAATAAAGTTGTGGTCTCTAAGGTGATTTAAAATTTCCTAGCAATATACAGAGAAATTTCTTGCTATTTTTTACCATTAATAATAGTTATTAACCCTGTCAGAAATGCAGTACTCCTACCCAAACTCTATTGCAACCCCATAGTCCCTTACCAATGTTTTATAAGCTGATACTTTAAACTAAGATTTAAGATTACACTTTCGTCAAGAAACACTGTCCCAAGAATTCTCATACCTTTCCATGTCTTCATGGTAATGTCACGCTGATATAATGGAACAGCCAGGATGTTCTTTAATTGCTTGCAGTACTCAAGACCTATCTGGCTAGCATACCTAGGCTCTTTGAATATCTTCATAAAATGACATACTACATCTTCTGCCTTCAAACGAGGACCCCCTGAAAAGTTCATGATATGTATGTCTGGTCTTAATTCTCTGAAGGGCTGTAAATTACAACTTACCAAAAAAGGAGAACTGATTGAAAAGTAAAATAAATAAACTAAATGAACCTAATCTTCTATGCCTTTCTTCAAGAAACCTCGCACAAAAGTTACAATTTCCTATTAAAGAAAATAGAACCCTGATATTAACAGCTATTTAATTATACATTGTGTGCTATGAATTAAGGATGCTTTATTGCAGATGCTTTGTATGATAAGATTCTCCAAAAAAAAAAAAAATGAAAAAGTCAACTGTCATACATGTACCTTTAACTAATGTTTTTATTCATGACTTCTAATTGCAAAGAGTATCCTGTTACATTTTTAGCACTAAATTACCACCTCTTATTTTACCTTTTGTCTCTTTTCAATAGTTTTTAGGTTCTCGATGTAATCCAACTCAGACACAACAAATATTCCAACACTCTTGAAAGCATTATCCCACGTCAAAGCTTTCTTCTTCTTTAGATCAGTGTTCTCATCAATGATGCTCAAGACTTTTAATGAATGCAACTGCAGAAGGATGTTAGTTGCAGCATTCTAAAACCCAAACAGACAATTATTTTAATTAACTTAAAACATGAAAGTCTTGCAATCTTCAATTATAAACTGAAGACAGTTTTCGTTAATGGTACATGATTCACTATGCAATGAAATCAGCAATACACAGGAAACAATGCTGGATGACCTTAAATGCAGTTTTCTTTTATAACAGAAAGGTAACGAATTTGTAACTCATGGAAAAAATAATTTTGTTTCTTTTTGTTTTCATAAAGCCAAATAAGGATAATTCACCAATTCTTGAGAATTTTGCATCTCACAAGAAGTCCACCACCAGTTTCTTTTCTCTTCACCTATCTCCCAACCCCCTTCAATTCATTATGATTGCATTCATTAAATTTCCTGTGATTATTATTTTCCTCTACACAAAAATCTCACAGAAATTTGTATTTATCTACTGGCATTCTACAACAAATGCTGTAGTCTGTTTGGCTACAGTACTCCCTATATGAGATTTATATCATCATACTCAAATAAAAACAAGCCTGTTGTAATGTTAATTCTTGAAAAAATAGCAGATTTATGCTAAAACAATTACGTCATTCCCTGTGAACTTCCTTATGCGTGATACTTGATTCTGAGGTCGCCCTCGACAACCATCATGGGATAGAAATTTCGTACTCACAGTCAATTTGTGTGATAAAAATTCTGTGCAGATACAGTATTTAAGTTCCACCGTGATATCAAGAAAGCCGGATGCTTCGCAAAAAGAATTATCATACAAGCATTTCTTCCCAACAGAACAACAATCCTAATGGGAAGCGTTGAGTGAAATTTAGATGGATAAAAAGAGCAGTCGTCATATTGGACCTAAAACTTAAGAAAAAAATCCGGTTGACGACCTCATATAGAATTCATATCTCCTAATTAGAAGAAATTGTCACCGAATTGTAGCTTTTCATTAGACTGCGCACATACAATTGTTCGCTACAAATGGGCCACTGTTATCAATGAAATTGTCCCTTCGATGACCTTCTCCTCACATGTAGTCTGACTGAACTATTAGTTACGATGTTCTTCGCCCTGACAGATAACATCCAACGTTAACATGAACCTGGAATTTTATACATGTATTCCTACCCGTCTTTCCGTGCGAGTGGCGGCTTCCAGAGATGCCACCAGAGTGAACTGATGAGAAATCTCCCATATAGGATCTCCAGACATTTTTGAAGATGTTAACAACAAGTTTACAAATCATCTGAGGGGCCATTTATACGTTACCTTCGTAGAGGTAACTCCAAATTCAGCCATAGCCAAACTTGCAAGGCGTCAATGTTTTGTAGTCCCCAGATCCTTTCTCACGAACTGCGCGAAATTACCCGCGAAAAAAAATGTCTTCACTGGGGGAGGGGGTATGGGGTGACATTTGGTACTCTCGTTATTTCGTGACGAAGAAACAGCGGCAGCAGAAACTTTGTGTCGTTTTATTTCTGAGCATCAGGTTTTGTCTTTAACAGGGTTATCATACTAAGTTTTCAAGTACACCACTACTTACAAGGCTCTAATCCGTACTCTCGAAAGTAAACATGTGCCTGAAAGTGTTGGTAGAATATGATAGGATTTCCCCACCCCTCCTTAAACTTCCAACACCGGTACACATTACAGATGTATGCTGTGGCCACGATACCGAACAAAAATATAAGTTCGCAACAGTTGGTTTTCTCCTGTTGAAGAATATTTTCTCCTACCCAATAACTCTGTAAAACTGTGATAAATACTTCATCTACTCATTGCTGAAGGCTGACTTAGAAAGTAAGGGGGGAGGGGTAGGTAGGATACTTTACTAATCTTCCTGTAAGCTGATTGGCGAGGGAAGAGTTACGTTTAGCGGTCAATTACATACTTTGAGGCAACGTGATATTACTCCGTGCAACTGAATTTAAATGAAATCTTTCGTGATCCACGTCGACAATGACA
Source organism: Pocillopora damicornis (assembly GCF_964200805.1). Taxonomy (NCBI): domain Eukaryota; kingdom Metazoa; phylum Cnidaria; class Anthozoa; order Scleractinia; family Pocilloporidae; genus Pocillopora; species Pocillopora damicornis. Next base: position 17,775,021 of record NC_142677.1, read on the forward strand.
TGAAGTGTTGACAATTTAAAGAGAACACCGGCGTTCGAACGGAGAGCTCTTGTGAAGAGTGCGAATTGACTGAATTCCTTGTTCGTGAAAATGAAACCTACCAAGACGGAACTAATGATATATTATTTATTGCCATGCTGTGCTATTCACGGACTGTCTAATGGACAGGAAAATGCAGAAAACACAGCAGAAAACAACGCTTACTCAACACCGATAGAGGATACAGCTCAATTCCACAAACAAAATCAGGAGAGAAGGCGAGTTAAATGTGATTTTCTTAAAAGAGCCATCAAACTTTCCTACTTAAATTTATGGTATGCGATGGATACAACCTCAAGTTAAAGAAGTGCAACGATACTTACTTACACTACGATTGAAACCGTGGTAAAATTTCCGCACAGCCCCATCCAACATTATGCATTCAGTTCTTGGATTGAGAAAACAATGACAAAAACAATACATTGCCATTGGGAAAACAGATTTGTTTTACAAGGGTATGGGGCTGTGCGGAAATTTTACCACATCATTACCAGGTGTAAGAAAATTTTCAAAAGTAGTCTTTGAATAAGACCATTTTGTAAGATTTAAACAGCCTTCTTGAAATAAGAAGAATCACTCCTTTTAAAATTTTAAGAAAAAAATAATTTGTTTTTTAACATTTTCTTAGCAAAATAAATATCAGTTTTTGAGTGATAATGATAAGATTATTGAAAAAAAATTTGTTTAATCAATAAATTATGTTGATATAAAGCTGACTGTCGAGAGTGGGTGTGTATAATATTCAAGTTATAACTTATCTAAGCGCTTTGGACAATTAGTGGAGTTAGCGCTATATAAATTATGTTAAATTAAAATTATGTTAAATTAAAATTATGTTAAATTAAATTAATTAATTAAGTTAAATTGAATGAGGAATTAATTTTAGAAAAGTCTGTTTTCTTTCCTATATTTATTCTGTAAGACAGCTACATAAATGATAATACACATATTCCACCTTATGCCAAAGTACATAATTGGGGATCATGCAAAAAGAGCCATCAAACACACACCCCAGGCATTTTTAGCAACTTCTCTCTACTCTTTTCAGAGTATTTAGAACTTGCTACTTCAATTTCAGAACTCTGATTGCTGTCAACAGTGATATGGCTGAACCATTTAGAATTACTTAAAAAAGTAATTGTCCATAATGTTCGCTTTGTAAAATGTATTCTATATACAAGGCTAAAAAGGTTAAAAAATTAAAAAGTGTTTAAACCAAACGTTTTCGGCTGTTTGCCATCATCAGGGTTAAAAAAAAGATGACCGTCCACAGGTACATATATATCTTCTGTAATTCCCGATGGGAAAAGTTTGGAGACATAAGAAATAACTTGTTTGTTCAAACTGGGGCGGAATTGTTGGATCATTAGTCCCTCGACGATCCTACGCTTGTGGAGTGTTTGTGCTGAGGAGAGAACACGCCAAGTGAAAGAATGTGATGGGTTTTCCCGCAGGTGTTTTGCAGGCTTAGAGGTGTGAACAGGATTTGAATGCTCCGCAATTCGTACTGCTAAGTCTCTCACAGTCTCGCCAATGTAATCAACGCCACAAGAGCAATCACCTTTGTAAACAACTTTGGATCTGTGAGTGTTTTTGTCTTTGTTGTTAAAGAGGCTTTTGATTTGCCTTGTTTGCCACTGGATTATAAAGATGAAATTGAAATTAGTAAACTTGTTTAGTTTTTCAATTAAAGTCTTACTGAGTTTTTCGTTTTTACCGCAAAAAGGAAGCTTGATGAAAACTTTCTTTCGTTCTTCGAAGAGAAAATTCGGAATTAAGTTGTCATCTTGTGATGAGTCGTTTAGAAAGTTGTTGATGGTATGTGAAATAAAACGTTTCGGATAGCCTGCATTGATGAAAGAAGTTTCTAGAGTTTTTATGTCCTTGTCAAAATCGGTAGAGATACGTTTGGCTCTATGGAGTGCGCCAGTGATGCAATTCCTTTTCCACTTGGTAGGGACCTCAGATTTCCAATGTGTTGGTAGTTTCCCCGGTTTCTTGAAGACGCTGCAATTGAACTTGTTGGTATAACTAAAGGCAGTATCGAGGAAGTGGTCGCTCAATTGTCTGGAAACGTTTCATTTGAAGTAACTACAACTGTCCTTTTGGTAAAAAGTTTTCTTGGGTGAATTTCTACAACACTTGTCTCTCAACGGCTTCTTAGCCGCGTAAGCATTTAAGATCAAGTAACAAGGTGCGAGGAAAACAATGAAATTTGTTTAACGTTACAAGTACTTGTAAACAATCATAGAGTGCTTTGAAATTGCGGAAACTGTGCAGACCAATGTCGCAATTGAAATATAGTCATTTTGCTCAATTTTAAACAAAAATGATTCAAGGCTCTTTTTTGGATAATCTTCCAACAGATGTAGGCTTTCAAACTGTTTGAGTGTTATACTTATTACTTATACCTATTAATTTGTTATCATTGCCATCTGATTCCTTCTTTAATACAATTTGGCCTTGAACCATGAAACAAAAAACAATCAGTTACCTTTAAACTAAGAACACTTTTAGTTAATGATCCATTGTTTGTTTATTTTAATGTTTGTATCATGGCGTTTGTTGTAATCAATGCCCACTGACTTAATTTATTGCTATCTACTTGATGAAAACATTATTTAATTAAAAATATCTAAAGATGCGGACTGGCCCTCTGAGGGAGTTCAGTTAGACTTTCTATCTTGATCAGACTTTTCTAATCTAATAGAATCATCCTCTTTGTCATGGAAAAAAGGCGGAAGTCATCATCACAGTCAAGTGAATAGTTGTTGTCAGTCGAATGTTCTTAGTCCGGTTTGTATAAACTGATGGGTCAGTCTTGCCGTGATGTTATTGGCTGTAAGACTCAAGTGGCGTAGGTCGGTCGTAATAGGTCGGTCTCGATTCGTAAGTGGAGTTAGGTCGTTCTGTTCGTTCCTTTGTAATGTTAATGTCGTGAATGAGTCGTTTGTATGGTGCCGGTAGTGATTGACGCCTGTTGAGGGGAGTCTGTTCCAAGTTGGTAAACCAGCTCTCTAGGGTCAGTCGTTGAAAGTAGTGGGTGCTGTACGTTAGGCATTACGCAGAGTCCCAGTCAATAGTGTGGTTCGTAAGTCGGTGACGTTTAGCAACGTGATTGGTCGGTCTCGATCCGTTAGTGGAGTTAGGTCGTTCTATTCGTTCGTTTGTAATATTAATGTCGTGAATGCGTCGTTTGTATGGTTCCGATGGTGACTGACACCTGTTGAGGGGAGTCTGTTCCAAGTTGGTAAACCAGCTTTCTAGGGTCAGTCGTTGAAAGTAGTTGGCGCTGCAGGTTAGGCATTGCGCAGAGTCCCAGTGAATAGTGTGGTTTGGAAGTCGGTGGTGTTCAGCAATGCGATTGTTGACATCGCCTTTCCTCGTTGTTCGTTTGTGTTCAGTCAGTCTAGTTTTGAGGTTTCTGCCAGTCTCACCGGTGTAGGAGGCTTGGCAGTCGGTGTAATTGATCATATACCTTGCTCTCTCCCTGTTTCTCGGTTCGTCTTTGTATTTAACGCTAGTCAGTAACTGACGTAGTGTGGTAAAAGTTTTGTGAGGGACGCGGATATTAAATGGTTGCAGTTGTTCTATTAGATATGAGCAAAGCTTTCGATAGCGTCAATCACGACACGTTAATTTTAAAATTGCAAGACGTCGGAATTTCCAGAGACGCTCTCCAATGGTTTCGTAGTTACCTAAGCAACAGGACACAAGTAGTACGAATCCATTCAACGCTATCTGAGCCTTTGTCCGTGACCAACGGCGTCCCTCAAGGAAGTATCTTAGGCCCACTACTATTTAGCATATATACGAACGATCTTCCATCGATCCCACAGAAATGCAGCACTCAGAGTTATGTAGATGATACGAAACTCATCACTTCCTTCGAACTTAAAGACAACCTGGATGCAATTGCTGATTTGGAAGACGACTTGTTTAAAATAGGAGAATGGTGTTCCAACAACCAATTGTTACTTAACCCTGGCAAAACCAAGCTGATGATATTTGGCAGCAGGCAGATGCGTGCAAAATTGCAATTTCGCTCCCTTTCCATTATGGGTGAGGACATCGTCCCCGCAGACACCGCCAAAGACCTTGGTGTGATTTTAGATTCTAATTTAACTTACGATGAACACATAATTAAGACCGCTTCCTCGTGCATGTCCCGCCTGGGCCAAATAAACCGTGTCAAGCATGTTTTCGACAAACGTACACTTTTGATGATTATTAATTCCTTAGTTTTCAGCAGGTTATTTTATTGTTCCAATGTTTGGTCAAATACCTCAAAATGTAATGTTGACAAGTTACAGGCGGTGCAGAACTTCGCATGCCGCATTGTTAGCGGTGCGCGTAAATTTGACCACGTTACACCAATTCGCAAGGAACTAAATTGGCTTTCAGTTCAAAGCCAGCTTTACTACCGGAACGCTACTACGGCCTTCAGATGCATGACTGGTCAGGCTCCAGATTACCTCTCATCAAAATTCATAAAGCGAGCCGAGGTTAGTCGACGTAGCACCAGAAATTCGCAGCTTTTACAAATTCCATTCTTTAGAACAGCTAGCGGTCAGAGAACATTTTTCTATAGAACTGTAAACTTATGGAACTCTTTGGATAATTCCTTAAAACTGTGCAACTCCGTTAAGGTTTTTAAAAAACGTTTAAGGACCAAATTACTCACAGAGTTGTAATTTTATATATTTGTTGCTTTCATTTTTTTTTTTTTTTTTTTAGAACATTCAGATTTTAAAACATCTTTAATTGTAAATAGGATTTTTAATTGTAATAGGATTATTTTTATAACATTGTCTTTGAAAAGCCCCCTTGGGGAAAGTCAATAAAGTATTGTTGTTGTTGTTGTTGTTGCAGGATGCGCGAGGTGTTCTCAGATATGCCCTTTATGTACGGTATAGTTGCTGTAGTCGTAGGAGTTGTGTTGTCGCTAGCTTCGGTAGTAGTAGTAGATCGGTGAGTGTTACGTTGGACGAAGTCTTCGTCGTTGTTGTTCTTAGAAAAAACACGGTCAAGGTACTTTTTCTCGTCAGATAAGCTGTCTATCGTGTTGTATACTAGTTGCGCTCGTCGTGTAAGAGTCCTGATAGTTGTGGCTTTGTGTGATGTTGGGCTGTAGGATGACTCGTCCAGTAATCTGTCGGTATGTGTCGGTTTCCTGTAAACTGTTATCCGTAGTGAGTTGTCGTCACGGCTTATAACGCAGTCTAGAAAAGGTAGTTTACCATTTTCTTCGACCTCTCAAGTAAACTGTATGTCAGTGTTTTGTTCGTTAAGGAGGCGATGGAATGCGTCGATTTCGTCGTGTCGTACGGCTGTGAAAGTATCGTCAACGTAACGTAACCAAAGCGGTATCGCTTGTCGACAAGTCGAAAGACCTCTTTCCTCGATGCTGCATCACAATTTCTGCTACAACAACAGAAACTGGAGACCCTGTAGCTGTACCGTGTAACTGTTTGTAGTGTTTACCGTTGTACTGAAAGTAAGCTGACATCAGGCAAAGGTTTAGTAAGTCCACAATGTCCTCTGTCGGTAGCGGCAGAGGGTCGGTATATTTTAAGATAGCAGTCTCAGTACATTGTAGTGCCAGTTGAAGTGGAATGCTCGGAAAAAGCGATTTCACGTCAAATGACACTACTTTGTAGTCGTCAGATATCTGTACAATCTTAGTGGCGTTAATGAAGTCCTCAGTGGATTGTAATTTTCGTCTGGATTTGTCGGTCAGCGGTTGTAGTATTGTCGTCAGGTACTTGGACAGTCGGTATGTCAGAGAACCACAGAAAGAAACAATATATTGTGACGCTGATTGTAGAGTGGAAGCAATTCTACTTCTGATGTTATCCTTGGTAGACTCAGATAGTTCTCTTTCCCGAGACAGAGCCGCTTCAATACTAGATACAATAACCTCGGTCGGTATCCGTTTCGGTGTAACTGAGTGTTTCAGTCCGTATGACAGTACGCGAGTTTCATTCTTGTCTAAGGGTCGGGAAGAAATGTTCCTTACTCAGTTGTCGAAGTCGTGTCAGTTTCTGTTGATGCCCAGTACGGGCACGTTCAGTCGCTTTGTTGCCTCGTTTGTTTGCAATAGTCGTAACAATGTCAAATAATTCAGTAGGTATCAGTTATTTAATTTTGTCGTGTACTTGTTGTGTTTTGTTTTTGTAGCGTTTGAGTCTTCTGTGGCAATCATTTATCCGCGCTTTGACCAGTCGTCTGTAGGTGGCCTTGACGATCTAGATGGCGCCCTATGTGTTCAACGGGGACTTGAGTTTAAGCCGGAACAAGGCCGTGATCTTCACAGCGGTGATAAAACCAGAGTTTTTGTCGTATTCGTCTGACAGTGCTTGCGTAGGTGATGTAGTCGTTCGTAAGTCTTTCGCTCTGTCGTCCAAGTGAACGTAATACAATAAATGATTTCAACACGGGGTAACATGTAATAGTGTAAATTGAAGCTCTTTTTGTTTTCGATTTATAAACCTCGACTTCGTCTCGGTAACGCAATAGTCAAAAACTCCTTGGTCAAAATCCATTCCGCCCAGTCACCCCACATACTTGGTGAAATACGCGCGCAAGTGATTTTCAGAAAATTATCTTTGCATATTAAATTCCATTTAACTCAGGCTTTTAAGGACTTTGATTTGTCTGTGCTTCTTAACTTACCTACGCAAGGAGCATCCTTCATATCCACTTTTTTCTCAACAGGAGTAGCTTCACTTTTGTCTGTCAATGAAATTACAAAGAAATGGTTTTTACTCTATTTTGTGTCATCAACTGATCAAGGAGGCAACTTATGGACTAAACTTGTGATAATGCGATGGATAACTGGTCTGTTAGACTGTAGAGGTACCAAGAATATTCGCTTTACTAATCATAGTTGACATAATAGTAGAGGGGATAAGTTTCTGAAAACACTGTGGTGCTACGTCGGTAGGAGAGTATAACAGGGTAATTAACTGAGTTGATAACTTAAATTAGCAACCGTAAAGAGTTTTAAAGCTGACATTTCAAGCATTAGCTCTTCGTCAGAGCGAATGGCTCTGATTCACATCAACTAAGTTGATAGTTGACAAAATTTCAGTTCTAGTTGTCTTGTTATTGTTAATTCTAAAAAGAAATCTAAAGATGCTTGTTTCTTTTTTCTCACCTGATAAACCGTTATCAGCAAAGTCCAGGCCTCCAACAGCTGCTGTTGAGGAGGCCTGTTGACCAACTAAAATACCAATACATGAGGGTCTCAATGGGGTGATGGCTTTTACGGCTATCGGTTAAAATTTTGGCCAATTTCCGGCTAACGGTTAACACCTTTCCATTGTTTCCACCAGAGATATTTTTTACGGTTAACTTTTTTTACGACTAACGGTTAAAATTTGTCAATTTTTACGTCTAACGGCTAAATATTTTGGCCGTTTACGGCTAACGGTTAACCCCATTGGGACCCTCAATACTTGTAAATAGTTATAATACTCGTGATTTTTCATGACTTTTGTTTTCTTTATCTCTTAATACATGCAAGGTTTTTCCCCTAAGTGTAAAAATATCTAGAGCCCAAATCAGTTTCAATTGGAAAGTGAAAAATGTAAAACGCATGGTTATCGTGCCGGTTTAAGTTAAAAAATAATTTCTTCCTTATTCTATCCTAAATATTGACCCTCCAGAAGGGATCAGTTCCTCTTCAATATTCGAAAAGCTGACTTGCTTTGCGACGTGTTTCCCAGTGTTTAATTGACGCTTAAGCTAACACACACTCCGCGTTTGTTCTAATTATTTGTACCTGTTGATTTTCCATCATCGTCATCTGACTCCTTCTTGAATCCAGATTGACCTTGGAGTGGTAAAGAAGAATATTTTATTTTAAGTAATGGAAACCTTTAGCCGTAATGATTCAGTTGTTTGTGTTTCATTTATTTTCATAGGTCTTTTTTCACTCACAAACTTGAGAAGTGCAATTAATTTGTTTCATCTCTCTCAACTGATAAAAGCACATCCTCCAAATTCACCTTTTCTCGGTTTGCTGAATCTTTCCCTCCCGAAGTAGCTAAAAATTAGGAAAGAATCAAACATATTGGGTTGTGCTCTGGACTTTTCCTTTAAACAATAAAGAATAATACATTCATAGAAATTAACCTCCCTAGAACGTCAAATATGATCAAGAATAATAATTGCACCCTTTTCCACCCCTGTTCGTTCGTGATTGTTGCTTTTTATTGCTGCTGAGTGCTCAGGAATTAGATCATTGAATTAGATGTGGCTGCCTGTTAATAAATTTCAAACCAAAATTTTATTTATAATCCAGATTTATGATTACAATATACTTCCATACTATTTACAGTTTTATTCTGTACTTGGGGAACTGCCGATCTCTAAATCTTTTATATTTCCAAATGATGAAACTTTAATTTTCCCCAAATCGGAAATTAAAAAAAAAGGTTTTAATGATCGTCATCGCTGTCTTCACAATCATCAACATCATCATATTATTGCTACTCTTTACGTTTTCATTATCTTAGATTCTGTTTACTTTTCCCAGTTAGCACCACCTGGGTCATGAAACAATAAATTATAGGGAGTCCATCAGAGATATATTATTATTATGAATATGTTTGATTTAAACCCAAGTCAGTCCTATTTACCTGCTACAGACAAAGAAGCATTAAAATCCACTCCGTTATCGCTTGAGGAAGCTTCACTTTTGTCTGCCGCTGAAATTATAACCAAAAGTTGTATCTAATATACGTTCAGTTAAATGCGTTCTTGGTTAAGTTCAATTTAATGCATCTGCAAGGTCTGTTGTCTATTTAAGTTTAGCTCAGTTTAGTTAAGTTTTCGTTTAGGCGGGGGCACATTGAGGAAGGAGTGTTAATAGTTTAGTTGAGTATAAATTTACGTCTAGTTTGTCACAACACATCAAATAAAAAGATATCTGGCGTATGATAAAGTGCCCATATCAGACATGGAACCCATTGAAGTGGTATCCTATGGGCGGGGAAATTACAAATAAGTGAGGAGTGCCGCGAGTATTTAGACTTGCTGGACCAGGAAAAATTTCAAAATGATAAGGTAATTAACAACATATTGAATAATTTCTGTCCATCATCGGTGCAAACTCTGCACAAGTTAACAATTTCCTGAAAATTATTTAACTGCTTTTCTCACCTAATGAACTGTCGTCAGTCAAGTCCAGGTTTTCGCCTGCTTCAACTTGCGCCTCTTTGGTAACTCAAAAAAACAAAGAATGTCATAGGTCATAAAAACTGGAATATTTGAAAAGCTTTTCAATTAATTTACATCATCTTCTGATATTTTCATTGGGGTTTTCCTCTTAATATCGCAATATGAAAGACTAAAATAACTTTAGAGGCCGAAAAATATAAATTTCTCCGTTATTGTGTAGCTTACGGCTCTGAAGAATCTCTTGGTTATTTCTGTCTTAATATTAACCCACAGAAAATGACTTATTCCGTCAGTTTTCAATCTTTTTAACGCTCAATTGTCTTGCAACGTTCCATTTGAAATAACTACAACTGTCCTTTTGGTAAAACGTTTCCTTGGGTGAATTTCTACGCCACTTGTCTCTCAACGGCTTCTCTGCCGCGTAAACATTTAAGATCAAGTAACAAGGTGCGAGGAAAACGATGAAATTGTTTAACGTTACGAATACTTGTAAACAATCGCAGCTTGGTTTGAAATTACGGAAACTGTGCAGACCAATGCCGCCATTGAAATATAGTCATTTTGCGCAATTTTAAACAAAATAGACTCAAGGCCTTTTTTTGGACAATCGTCCTACAGATGTAGTCTTACAAACTGTCTGAGTGTTACAAATATTACTTATACTTATTAATTTGTTATCATTGCCATCTGATTCCTTCTTTAATGCAATTTGGCCTCGAATTATGAAAGTAAAAACATTTATCTTTGAACTAAGAACACTTTTAGTTAATGATCCATTGTTTGTTTATTTCAAAGTTTCCTTCATGACGTTTGTTGTACTCAATACCCACTAACTTAATTTATTGCTATCTACTTTCTTTTCTTTGTTCCTCTCACCTGAAGAAAGCTCATCACCAAATCCAGTTTCACTTGGATTCCTGAAACTTTATCTCCTGACGAGTCCAATATAGAAATGAATCATTTAGCTTGGGTTGTGATTGGGAAAATGTTTCAAAATCAGGTTAGTGCGGAGGGATAATGAACTGGTAAAATGGAACACCCGACCTCGCTCACAGCGTCTAATATACATTTTGGCCTTAGTTTTGTTTAGTCACTTTTGCTTTTGTTGAGTTCTCAAGCATTAAAGCATTAAACCAGATGCCACTGAGTATTGACTCAAACTAGTATTTATTCAGACTGGCATTTATATAATTACAGTATCCTTCTATAATATGCTCATTGTTCAATTCTGTACCTGTTGAAGTGCCAATCTCTGACTCCTTTATTTTTCCTGCTGATAAATCTTCATCTTTTCCCTCGTCTAAAAGTAACAAGAGAGGTGGCTTTAGTGATCATCATCACCATCGTATCGTCGTCATTATTATCATAATGATGATTATTATTACTGTCACTGTCATTATCGGTACTGTTGTCGTCATCATCGTCATCATCATCTTCGTCACTGTTATCATTAACTATTATCAATTATTATCGTTATTATTATTAGACATAAGATATCGGTCTCAGGACGTCCTAGGTGGTGTTACCCCAGTTTATTGTGTGTGGTCTTTTACAGAAAACTTGATTGTTGGACTAACAAGATAATTAAGTAGTTGTCCATCATAAGGACAAACCTCTGATGTGAGGTATAGTATGAAAATCCAAACAAAAAACCTAACAGACATCGAATTGTTCTTTTTCTCCTTTACCTGATGAACTTTGGTCAGGATGGTCTTGTTTTCCATCGGCTTCTTCAACTTTTGCTTCTTTGGTAACTTAAAATAACAAAAAGTGTTGTAACGTAAGGTCCGTTTGTAATGAAAATTCGGAAAATTTTTGTTTTCTTAGTCCTTTAAGATATTTGTGTGTTTTTCCCTGGACGTTTCCATTTTAATACTGAAATAATGAAACAGACTGAAAAACTTAAAATTTAAAAATTTTCCTTAACTCGTTTTTGCTATTTGGAGCTTACCAAATAATTCTTTTTCGAATTTTCGTATAAATATTGAATTAACAAAACTAACTCAGTCCTTTCAGTCCATTTCTGACGGTCTACCGACTTCTTTGCGTCGCAAAGTTTTTGACGCACCAGTCCAAGGCATTTTGCTATTCAGAACTAGACAGTGTCAAGTTCTGCTGCTCTCTTAACAATAGATTAGTATACTTTTCAAGAAATAGATAGATAGATAGATAGATAGATAGATAGATAGATAGATGAAAACACAAGTGTTAATGAAGTCTACTTTGCTATTTGAACGCTTAGTTGATAACTTGTTATCACTGAAGAAGTGCAAAAAAATAATTTCCTGGCGCGACAAGACTATAAATTTTTCGTTTTAAGTAATAAAAAAAAAGCTTGCTGAACTATTTTTAGAACAGTTAGTTTGATTGTTTTGTTCATATCGTGAAAAAGGTAGAAGTAATTCATCATTCATTATGGTGAATGCCCTGAAGTATAATCATTTGTCTCACGATGTAGCCAGTTCAAATGCATATTATTTCTACAGTTGTCGAGAAACCCTCACTAATTTCGCGAAATTTATCAGAAAAAACTATTTATGATATAGAGTCATACACATTCAACTCACGCTTGCTACTTGTACCTGTTGATTTGTGACCAGCGACATCAGACTCCTTCTTGAATACAACTTGACATTTCTCAATGTCTAAGGATACTAAGCAAAATAATTTTTTCATTCTGAGTTCAGAGTGTAAAGTACACTAACTCGACTCGCTTACTGCGGTTTGATTTTTTCTTTTTGCTTCATATTCAGTGATCAGTTGATTATTTATTTTCATACGCTTCTTGTTCCAGGTCACTTTCCTTCTTAAAAATCTTACAAACTTGAGAGGTGCAATTTATTTGCTGTTTTGTTTCCCTCACCTGAAGAAAGCTCGTCAACCAATGCAAATCCAGTTTTTCTTGGACTTCCGGGACGCTACTTTCTGACATACTTAAAATAGAAGTCACCTCAGTGTTAGCGTGACTCTTCTGCAAATGAAACCGTGAATGCGACTGCTTCAAGACTCTTTTGGCTCGAAAAACAAAGATGATCTGAAGGTCTAAAATGTTGCAACTAGTTATTATTATTATCTTCGACGCGTTCCCAAAGGTACACACTGTCTTGGCAACTCAAATTTGGATTTTCAAAATCGTTTTTTTTTTCGGGAATCACCAACCGTTGTTGGTTTATCTCATTTCATCAGTATTTTTATCTATTGCTCTTAGTGCGGACTCCTCCGCAAAATCTAAATCTGTCGTTGGTTTGTCTCACATTCTTTACGTGTAGCTGAAAATTTAAATCGATTTGGAATTTGGTAAATGAATAAAGGGGGTAACTTTCTAGAGAAACTGTGGTGCTGCGTTGGTGGGAGAGTATAACAGGGTGATTTAGTGTTATAAACCGAGTCAATAACGTAAATTGGCCCCGTAGTTACAACTCGGTTGATCATACAAAATTACCCTGGAACTTGGTAAGCCACTTTGATTAAAGAGGACAATACGGATTTCAGGTGTTTACTTTAACTTCAAGTGAAACGGGGAGTAAACAGAGAACACCACACGACAACTACAGAAATACCATGGAAAGTCACAAGAAGATCAAAAGACATTCTCAAGATTTGAAAAATAAATTTAAAACGAAAATTGTGACGTCACTGTTCAAAGTTCCATTCTATGAATCAAAGCTTCTCAATGCAGCCCATAAAGTTTGCAAAATTAATACTGGTTAAGTCCAATATTTTTATTTGTTTGATTCATAGTTTTTTTTTTCTTGACTGAATAATGCCGAAGTGTGGTCCGTCGGCGGGCGTATCCATGAACTTTGGAACTCTGTCGATCATGAAACCTCATCGGTAGTTACTGTTTATGAATTTCATGAAGATGGGTAAAACAATGCAAATTAAAAATAAATGGAACAATTTCCAAATGCATCGGATAATTAACCCTTTAACTCCCAAAAGATCTCATTAGTGATTCTCCTTACTGTCTGCCATACAGTTCTTGTGATGTTAGTTTGGAGAATTTGCTATTGGATCAACTTGTAATCCCCGGACTGATATTTTTCTTTATTCTCATCACTTGTCTGCTTGATGTTGTATTGATATTGTAAGGAGAAATTCTGTCTTGGTCACTCATGGGAGTTAAAGGGTTATATAAGTGAAGAAATTCCGCACGGTGTCGAGGCAGATTTATTTACCAGTTGTTTTTTATGTGACGTACATTGCGCGCCGTAATTTCAAATTAAAAACAAAACAAAACCGAAGAAAAACAAACAAACAAAAACAATACTAGCGCACAAATGTACCTTTCTGCGTTATTACTATCATAATTAATCTAATGGCCGCTCAATTTATCGTCAGAGAAGTTGGTACCCTGAACCACAGATAATTTTCACCACGACCGTTTTTTTTCCTTAATTTGTGAATGTTCATGTATTTCGCATAAAAAAAAGCTGCGAAGATGTCGACATTGTAGCGATAGACTTTCAGAGGGTAAATCTTCAGCACAAACTGGCTGGTTCCAAAGTTCAGTGGATAGCCTGCACGTACTACCTCTAACATCGCAGCAAAACAAGCGGTTAGGTCCGCAAGGTGTGAAACCTGTAATTTCTCTTCCATTTGTTGATGGCAACGCCGTGATAGAAATTCATCTTTATCCTCGTTTAAAATTAAATCTATTTGTCCGTCTTTCCCCTAAGTGCATGCTACAATTTGTTGAAATATGTTTTCTCTCACCTGAGGAACTCTCGCTCTTCAGACCAAGTTCTTCTTTTGATTGCAAAACTTTATCTTCAGCCATAACTAAGAATAAAACAGAACCAAACCGGTTTGCTTTGTGACACTGATATTCGTTTGAAAACGATTCTGAATGAAAAGGTAAAACAGGAGAACATGTCACAGTCAAAAAACCTTCGGGAAAATTTTAAATGTGTCCTTTAATTGTTGATTAACCTAAACCAACAAGGAAAATAATCAGGATAGATATCAAAATATTTTATTGGACCCGCTGAGACTGAACATGTAGTCCTTAGCTTCAGAATAATGAATCTTCGACTTCCAACAGTTTCCCAGTAGCGCTCTAACTTGCGACCGTCTCGTTCGCCATAGTGAGTAGGATAAACAGCAACTTTAAATCGGGCACCCGAATTTGTACGTATGGTCGTCAATTTGTCTATTTGTGTTCCAACATATTTAACTTGTGTGTTGGATAACGCCAAAATCAATGTATTACAACTAAATTCTTACCTCAATCTCAAAGAAAAAATGCTAGAAAAAAATATATCCGCTATCAAACTTTCTCTAGCAGCTGATTCTAGATGAAAATGTGATTGTCTCTAAAATGAACATGTAACATGCACAGTGTTCTTGTGCAGACAGGCAGTTATATGGAGATTGCATGTCATTTGAAGAAAACAGAGCTGGAAACGGAAACCAGAATTTCTGGTTTCATTTTCGAATTTTCTATGATGTATATACAAGACTAAGTAACGACACAAATTCGAAAAGACATCTATTGAAAAAGCAACGTTTAACGCGTTCGGTTCTGACTGGAGGCAGGATGTAATCCTATGTCTGTACTGAAAATAATTACATATCATTCAGGCCTTTTATTTTTGACATGCGTGAAAAAGAAATTCGATGATTTACGCTGGCACTTCCACAAGGAAATGAACTGGTGGGATACCAGCATTAGCTTCCTTCGAGTAAGGAAAAAGCTCTGAGCTTCGAAAGAATTCGGAAAAGAGCAACGACAGAAATAAAGTAAACAACGGATCATACGGAAGAAATGATAGAAATAATTTTAACAACGACTAATTATCAGCTACTTTCTAGGCTTAGTTAAATGAAACTGATTTAAAAATGAATTATTTTCCTCTTCATTGAAATCAAGGGCTCACTTTTTTTCAAAAAAATTTGTTCATGTTGTAAGCAGCCGTGCTTGCCGGTATGTTCAGATTGATGGCCAGTAGGAAAATTGAGTTCTCTAACGGGCACGGTTGAGTGAAGCTTTTTGAGAATTTTCCTCATCACAAAAATTGCTTTCAATTCTGTCAAGACTACCGGTAACAATCGGTCTGCATTCAGTCGCCAAGTTGAACGCAATTTCGCCCCCAGGGACTTAACGTTTTGAACCGTGAAGCCCCTGGGTACAAGATCTTGCTGCATAAAACTACATAAAACACAACGCATGCATGTCTGGAAATTGTGGGGGCTTTAGTTACACGTTTTATTGAGGTTTGCCTTTTATTTATAGCGTTCGAACGAGTTTTGTTTCTTTCTGATCAATAATAGCTAATGAAATTTTTTTTCAGCTAGGGTGAAATGGAGAAGTTTACAGAAACTTGGATCAGAAGGATTTGTTTACAACCAACCTGGTAAGACATGCACTTTACTTTTTAACAAAATGCAGCTCAACGGGAATCTTACAGTTAAATAACCTTCCATTGAACTCACAAGGCTCTTTTGCTTTTACGAATGCACAAAAGGTGTGATATTATTTGTAAGTGCCCCTAAGGCACGGGTTTATCCCTTGTTTTGATTTAGTAATTGTTTAATTAATAATCTGTAAAAGTCACACTAGGTGCCTCGTCACGCGTTCCGTAAGTGGTATCGCATTTCCAAACAGAATGGATCTATTGTGCAATTCAATAATTCGATCGATTTCGCAAGCACTCGTGGTTTAATAGAAAGAAATTGTCTGTCGTTTTTATCGAAGGAAGGAAAGGTCCTTTTTGTGTTGACTCTCGCCAGATCCGGCAACAATGTAAGTTTAATTTACCTCGAGTGTTTCTATAGCTAATTTCTTGTCCCTAATTTTGTGAATCAATTATTTTTAGCTTCACGGTCAAATACGACATTTAATAAAGGAGGCGTTCCATGAAAGAAATTGGGGCGATATTTGTTGTGTCGATCAGTGAGATTCGTACGGTCCAGCTAGCGGCGATCAAGCGTCGCTATATTATTTTCATATGAATGAAATTCGAAAATGATACCAGCTTCAAACTCATCGTTTGTGGAGGAACCTGTTAGAAAAGGTGGAAGTCACAACACTAAACGGCTTAGGAAAATAACACTGACAAAGCCGAAAAAAATGTACAGGTTCTTACACCAAGATACCTAGCGGAAAAGTGGAGGAACATACCTTCCTTGGTCAAACGTACTTTGAAATTATTGTAGCCAAGGTAGAATTGTGCGAGTCATGAATTCCTGTTTAGCTAACTAGCTTACCAACTCACAGTCTGATTGTGCTCAGTGCTTAGTTCCAGTAAATATCTACGCCCCCAATGCGGGATGGCTTTTCAGCTTCAACTCCCCTTCTTACCGTTTGAAGGAACATTTCTGTATAACCTCATCATGTTCTTAAACAGAGCAGTAGTCCCAAATGTAATCTATTGCTTTCCCATTGGTTTCTTTTATCCAAGTACAGTACTGCATTCCACAATTTCCTTAGAAAATTTTCATGTAAAATGACTTAAATGATCCCTCTCCCCTGTAATATTCGATACAATAAACATGGACCTTCATCTTTCAAAAAGTTCCAGATAGTTCAGTACTTAGTTTTTCCCAGTTTTCATGTAGTGTGAAGCAACAAGGAGTATTACAACCACTTCCTGGATGGGATGTTAGTCCATAACAATGTGACCTCCCAACATTTCATCAGGCTTCCTTGTCCGTTCCCCTGTACCCATTTGTACTCCAGGTTGAAGAGAGGTGCTATGAAAGTAATTAAAAGTCTCTTGTGTAAGAACTAACCTTCACCAACTAAGCCTAACCCTAGGCAACACTTTGATTCAGCTAGGTCTTGAACCCAAACCTCTGGACGCAGAATCAGGTGCACTGATCATTAGGCTACTGTGTTCCCCACAGTCAGTAAAGTGGACTGACTAACAAATAATTACTTGTACAGAGTATTAATTAAATGATAAATAAGATTTAACTGTTAACCCTTAATACACCCTAACATCAATTTAACAAATAGATTCCAAGTTGCCATGCGTCTGTTCAGTAATAGATCACAGATGACGTCAAAATGCATGGCAACTTGGAATCTATTTGTTTTATATAATAAAGAATTAAAAAAAGTTTTAATGATAATGTCATCTATATGTCTGTCCTCCAATAGATCATAAGTGAGAACCACTCAGAATGCATGCATAACTGTTCCCTGTACATTTACTAAGGTGCTGACAAGGAGAATTTGTCTAACAATCAAGAATTTCTTTAGTTAGTAATCATTTCCTTTATTCTCATGACATTAAATATGTGATTCAGTGGTAATATTGTAAGGAGATTTTGTATGCTAGTCAGTGAGGGGTGTCTTGAAAAGAGCTGTTGTCATTATCAGTGATCGCTTTTCAAATACTTGATCAGAATTTTTTAATCACAGTCAAGAAATTTTTTTTCTTAACCAATTTCTAAAAGTAGGGCAGTTTTTCTGAAAATCATTGGGGAAACCTTGAGCAATGATTAAAGGAAGTGGCCCTATACTGACAAGTTGCTTAACAAATAATTCTTTATTTTAACACCAACTAAAGTTATGCTATGAGGACTCTAATAAGACCAGTAGTGCTAGTTTAAACATACTAGATGGCCTAACTGACCAAAAGAAAAGTAACCGTGTGTGTTTTATGTTATTAATCAATTATTTTATTGGATTTGCAGAGTTGAAAGATGAGGATGAAAACGGGATTCAAAGAGGATTGGATAATTGGAATGGGAAACGCACAGGAGATTGATGACGGGGAACTCGGCAAATTGTAAGTTGTTTGACTAACTTTACAGTGACAAATCAGACTATCCAAAATATTCTCATGATAACAGTGTTGTTACAAAAAATACAAAATAGAAAATGTTTTTACAAATATGCACCCTAAGTCGTTATATAAAATTTCCTTGAAGGATTGCATTTTTGTAACCACCTTCCTTGTAGAAAAAGCCTTAGATGTTTCCTAGAAATACTTCTGTGAAAATAGTACAAAAGATTATGAACTGATACCCTGAAAATTCTACAGGGCAATAACTATCCTTTTACGCTCTTTGGAAGTTGTTTAATGGCAAACACTTATCATATTTAATTTGATGAATGTAACTTGGACATCACCTTAAAGATAAGCCATTTTTTAATTAAACCCATGTTGCCGATATGAATATTTTGAAAGAGAAATTTTAAATCTGTTTTAATTATGGAAGAAATACTTTCCAGGTGGAAAACTAGATATTTTTTTCTTGACTGATTGGAGCAAACACAGTTAATTTGCTTTTCTTAGAGAGCAAGAGGTTGTTTTGTTGGCATATTTAATCAGGGTGAAGGTGTTGTTTTAATTAGTATTAATCAATTGTTAAATCCAAATTTTACTTTAGAGACTGAATTTTTTTCCTAGAAATATAAAAGTTGTAACATTAAGATTTTTATTGAGCCTAAGCAATTACACATAAGTTATCTTTTTAATATTACTTAATTTCTAAGGGATGAAACCTCAATCAAAAGAAGCAACCATTTCAAGTAATGATTAGGTCATCAAATCATTTTTAATGGGCAGAAAGTGTCCACATAAAATTTTATGTGAATTTAATGAAGTGAAGTAATTTCAATTGCTGAATTTTCTATTATTTGGAGGATTTGCTTGTGAACAAACCTTGATCAGTTTCCTTATCTTTTGAAGGTAGGAAAAAGTTACTGTAGAAATTATGGATATGTTCCTTAAAGTTCTCTCTTTGGTGAACATTAAAGATTGATTTCTTCCAGCTATTGTCTTTCTTCGGAGGACCGGAAACATTCCCACAGGTATCTCTCCTAGTGTTCTGTGTCGAAACAGAACATTTAAAATGAGTAAGATTGTTGACCGTTGCTTCAGAATTTAGTAATGTTTTCATTGAATATCAGACGAATTCTACGATAGTTATTGTTATGAGGTCTTCAAAAGGAGTTTTCATCTAGGAGACTGCAAGATGTTTCTTTTGGTATTTAACCTTTTCACCATCAAGATTTACATGTCAACACTTGTGCAGGAAAATCAAGGCCATTCTCAGTTCTTATACATTTAAATGCCTTGGTGAAATGATCTGAAGAAGTTCTTAGCTAAATGAAAGCAGATTTTTCTAATTAACCCACAAATGCTAGTATTTAAACTCCAATATGTCCTCCTCTTACAATGGATATTATACTTGCACTGTAGGAGAATACTTACCACACCAAACTGTTGCTGAGAAAATTATGTGTAAATAGTTCAAAGAGGAACTTCTAAAGATAAGGAAACTGATCTTTTCCTTTATCTTCTTCTATTTACTGGTACATGTCAATAGAATTTCTTAATTTCTAAGCAGAGCCTTTGCCCTTTGTGCAAGAAAAAAACTTTTCTGTGTAAAAAGGAAAGACAGGTTTTAACTCAAACACAGCATTTCTAAACATGGGATAGTACATGCAGTACGTGTCATTTGAAATCTTTAATTTTTAACTAGTTATAGATCAAAACCATTGCTGAGCAAATCCATCCATAACCAAAAAATGTTTTAAATTTGGGTCAAGATTAGAACAAAAAAGAACTCCTGTTACTGAATGTTTAGTTTGTTGTATTTGTGTTTTGATTTCTATGGCAAAATCTATGTTAAGAATATGTAGTGTGTTCATTTCTGTTCCCATAACATTTCATTCCTTGCACTAAGTGTGGCAAAGGTTTCCCTTAGTCAGTGCTCTAGAGCTTTGTTGTTGTAGAGTTATTCCCTAAGCAAACCAAGAACTAACTTTTTACGAAAGAATCAGCTGTCATTGTGGGATGGATTTTCAGAAACCAAGGTTAGGAGAATACACAGCCCCTTTGAACTTGTGTTTATACCAGTATCTGCCTGAGGCTTTGCACTGTGCACACACCTGACAATTAACTTCTTATGACCTCTTTATCAACTTGCTGAGGTCATATTCCATGGTGATGGAACCTTTAGAATAAAGGGGGTAAGTTTCTATAGAAACCGTGGCGCTATGTTGGTGAGAGAGATTATACCAGAGTAATTTAGTATTATCAACTGAATTGATAGGGTAAATTTGCTACTGTAAAGAGTTTAACAGCTCAGATGTTTCGAGCGTTAGCCCCTCATCAGAGTGATTGAGACTGTTACCTTAGGTAAAGTCTACTCAGTGACATCACTGACCTGTACCCAGTTTTAAGTGTAGTCTCAAAACTTACCTTTTGAGCCATGCTTTTAGTTTATTGCCTCCAGTAATGAAGTGTTTTTATCTTCTTAAGGGAATTAGAAGGTTTTCTTATCTCTATGTAACTTTATAGTGATTTTAGTTACATGTAGCTGCCATTATCATTGAAAATTTTTTTATTTTTTTAAATTTTATGTCAATTTTTTTATAATTTTTATTTTACTATAATTTTTTTATTTTCTGTGAAGGGTATTGGATCATTCATATCTGTGCGCCATATAAATTCTAATTATGCTCATTATGTAATAATGTCCATTGCTAAAATAAAGCATGACACCTACATTCTTCTAAAAATAATTGTTTAATGCCTTCTGAGCTTGGTATTTTCAGTGTTTTACTTAGCTCTTTAACTCCCATGGGTGACAAGACAATATCAATTAAGCAAAAAAGTGATGAGAATAAAGAAAAGTATCGTTTAGGGGATTATTTGATCCAATAATAAATTCTTTCACTAGCATCATAAGACTGGTATCGCAGACAGTAAGGAGAATTATTATTTGAAGTTAAAGGGTTGAAAGGAAAGATTGCAGTATACACAATGTGAATAAAGACTGATTGAAATATATTGGGGACATAAGTTTTAATTATGACATTTTAACAGTTATGCTCTTCCAGGGAATAATGTAAAAAATATAAAATAATAATAAGAATAAACAAAGGAGGAGATTGTGAGTTTCTTGCAATAGCCATTTAGGGTACTTGACAGCGAAACTATTCTCAGTAAATTGCGCTTATTTCTTGAATGTCACACGAAAACGAGCGGTCATGGAAACCATTTAAACGCTTGAGCTAGCCGTTTAGTATCCGTTTAAAACCGTTTTTCTAGACCGTTTAACGGAAAAGCGTTAGTGTCCGTTTTCCCATAGAGGGTCACAAGTGTTTTTCACTCAGCATCTTATACTGATACATGCTGGTATGGTGTGTTTAGCAAGGGAGAAATATTTTGATGCAGCATGTACTTTCTGCCCAGTCTGCAGTCTGCATGCAGTCTCAATTTTGGTCTTAACAAATCATCAATTGATTTTTTCATGGAATTTGAAATTTTTAAGCACTCATTTTTTTAATGTTTGTTTAGTGAAAAATTTACAAATCTCCACTTTCATTGCTCCTTTGATTAAAAGTAAGGGTGTTTATTAGATTTTCAGCATTTGCATCATAGCATTTACTCAAAGTTGTCATAAACTGTAAGGTGGCCTTTATTTCAAAATCATATTTCTCAATTAATTCACTTAATAATACAGTAGCTCTGTATTGGATAATATGTAAAACAGAAGCATATTTGAAGTTCCTAAGCCTCCCTTTCTATATAGTGCTGGTATTTTCCAAGAAAGGTAAAAGTTTTTAAGTTGCACAATAACTGTTATTTTTTCCTGTCATAAATGTTGAATAATGGCTTTATTCCTTTAGTTGGGTTCAGAATTTATTCAAGGACTGTGACTGTGCATGTGTACATGTAGGCAACCAATATAATTTCACATGCCATAAATCAGTACAAGTAAATTTTTCCATGGCTAACCTGAAACAGGCAATGTAATTTGTGTTCTTTGAAAGATGTAAGATTGCTCAATTATTCCAAATTGCACAAGTCATATCATGTGATCACTTAGTTATACATACATGGAAGAATAATGTTTCTGCTTTCCCCTTAATTAATAATGTTTATTGGGTACATGTATTTTGGCTCACTGATTCTGCCCTCATTTAGGTTATTGGCTGAAGAACAACAAATTGTCATTAACATGTCAGCACTTATCTCAATGGATAAGGATTAAGTTCTGGAAGCAGTAACTTTTTAAAAATTAATCCTCCAAAAAAATTGACATCTTGTGGACCTCAAACAGAAAAGAACTTTCAAAAGACCGTAAATCTTGTTGTCCATTTCTGGTGACTTAAACTTAATTTCTAGTGGTCATTAATATGAGCATGGAGCTCAGTTTATTAAAATGACAATATTAATAACAGGTGATGACAAGTGAGAAACTTGTGACCTTGAGGATATTGTTTTGATATATTATAATTATTTGGGTATAAGCCACATGATTTTTACTCAAATTAAAGCTTAAGTTTTTTATCCATGTGTTTTATGTGAGGAAACCTTTTTTAACTTTCGTCTTTTCATTGCATAGCTTTTTTACAAGTTTCATTTGAGAGAAAAGCAGTTTTTAGAGTGAATTTATGCAAAATTGTTGGGTCTTTGTTACACAAAAAGTCCCAGAAAAGGTCTTTGCTTATATTCACGTTGCTCAACCCTTTAATTCTAATAAGTGACGAATGTGTAATTTCTCCTTATAATGTTCATACATTATCCAGCAAACAGGTGATGAGAATGCTTCTCAATTAGAATTTGTTGTCTTGATTTAACACCAAATTCTTGTCACTAATTTATAAGGAAATAAGTAGCAGCTAGAAGAGAGAATTAACAGCCATATCTTGGAATTTAAAGGGTTGAATTAATTTTACACATTGGAAGTTTGGGGTCTTAAATGTCTCATAGCAAGGATATTGGTTACAGCCAAATACATTGCAAATGTGGTAACTCCAAATTCTCTAAGGTAGTTGACATGGAAAGATGAACATTTAGTAGTTGGAGTGGCTCATAAAAATCAAATATTTGGAGAGGATGGCAAAAGGTTTATATGTACACTAACTCATGATTAAAGTCAAAATTAATTTGTGACATGTGAATTTTAAAGAAAGGCGAGCATGATATGTGAATTTATGAAGCATTGTGAAGCCTGATTTGCCTCCTAAAAATGTATGTGACCAACCCATTTTCTCTTTCATTTTGTGAATACCTCAAGATTTCCCTTCCAGGAACCTTGCACTTGATAAGAGAGATTTGAAATTTCCCTTTTAAATTTTTGGTGCATGTAATGCTGTTTAAATTATTGGTGAAGCAGGAATTTTTCTAAAATTAATGTTTGAAATGAGATTGGGAACCCATTTGCTACTCAGCTCTTTGGAGTTAACTTGTTTAAGACAAAGGGGTGGTGAAGTGTAGCAAAAACGTCTTTAGTGTTTGGAAAGGTCAGTTCAGTCTCAGAATATCTGAGTTCTTCATAAGAGAAACTTACTTTTTGTTTCTGATTTTGATATAAATATTGTCCTGTGAATCTTTTTCTGCCCAGTTTCTAAACCAGCACCACATTGGGAGGGACTGCTGTTGTTAATGGAGAGTTTAAAGAGTTGAAGATTACTGATTTTAATGGTAAGCTGTTTCTGTGTGCTCGTAGATACAGCTGTAACTCGGAAAACTGAGAGCCTTATGTGAAATCCAATCACAGTTTTGTAAAGATCTTGTATGTGGCTACTAGTAATTCTGCAAGGAGCAGTTTGACACTAATGCCTATAATTATTTTCCTGTTTTTACGTGCTATTATATAAACAGAAGCCTCTGCCTGGGCTTGAATGAACAGATAAATTATTTGTTAGTAGGCATTGTCTATTAGGAGATGTGTGAAGCAGATTTAGTCAAGTGACCCGTTGAGACCAAAATAATGAAACATTGTTTAAAAATATTATTATCTCTTTTAAAAACCTTCTCCTTGCTTAATTTTTGGCTTGTTTCTGTGATGTTTTTGTTGATTATTTGTCTTTTCCTTCCAGTTTTTTCCTACTGATTTTTGAATAACCTTCCCCTGGCTCAATTTTTGGCATGTTCATGTAATGCTCTTCATCATCTGTTGATGATTTGTCTAGTTTCCTTTCAGTGTATTCTAATTTTTGTTATATTACTTTTTCCTATGCAGGAAAATATCTGGTTTTCTTTTTCTATCCCCTTAACTTGTGAGTATTAGATGTTAGTATAGTCTTTGACTAAAAGTTTGTTGTACTTTGCTACCTTCATGCTATCCTCCCAAATAAGCCATCTCTCCACAATTGCTACAGCTAGTAGTCAACATTGTTCTCAAGGTGACTGGTATTAAAAGTTTCATTTACTGCATGCATGTTATTTTAAATTGAATCATTACAAATAACACCTATTTGTTGTCATTTGCAGTACTTTTGTTTGTCCAATGGAGATCAATGCCTTCAGTGACAGAATTGAAGAGTTCAGGGCAATTAACACCGAAGTTGTTGGTTGCTCAGTAGATTCAGTTTTTACCCATTTAGCTTGGTATGTTATCCCTTTACACCCCAAAATCAGTGTGCATATTCTCCATACTTCTATCTACACATTTCCTAGAGTTCTGACAAGGAGAATGTGTTCAACAATCAAGAGTTTCTTTAGTTGGTGATCATCTCCTTTATTCTCATGACCTTAATGTTTGATTTTGGGGTGATGTTGTAAGCCTGAGGAGTTAGAGGTTAGTCACTCTTTGGGTTAAAGGGTTAATCTTTAATTTTAACTGAATTTGTAACTTTCAAGGATTTGAGAGATTGAAAAAAACAGAGAAAGGTATATTGCCATATTATTGGAACATTTTTAGAATGGCAGAAATTAAAGTAACAAGGAAAAATTTCCATTTTTGGTAAAAATCTCCCATAAAATGCATTCCAGTTTTAAGTTACATTCATTCTATATATTTGTATAAAGTGTTATCATGCAAGAGAGAACTTTTGAATGATTTCATGGATAACGACAAAGATATGTTTTGCTAAAGCAGTGTTCACCCTTATTTTTAGCATGATAGGTAATTTGAGGAATTCTCAAGACAGCTAGTAGAGCAATCCTTGTACCTGTTGAATTGTTAAAAATTCCTAGAGATATCAGAGGCAATAGATAAGTTCCTATATTCTTTTCAATTCTAGGATCAACACTCCAAGGAAAGAGGGTGGACTGGGAAGGCTTAAATATCCTCTGTTATCTGACTTAAACCACCAAATTGCTAAAGATTATGGAGTACTGCTTGCATATAGTGTGCATATTCTCCATACTACTATCTACACATTTCCTAGAGTTCTGACAAGGAGAATTTGTTCAACAATCAAGAGTTTCTTTAGTTGGTGATCATCTCCTTTATTCTCATGACCTAAATGTTTGATTTAGGGATGATGTTGTTAGGAGAAATTAGATGTTAGTCACTCTCAGGGGTTGAAGGGTCAATCCTAAATTTTAACTGAATTTGTAACTTTAAAGGATTTGAGAGTTTTAAAAAAACGGAGAAAGGTATTTCCAATTTATATTGAAGATTTGTAGAATGCCAGAAATTAAAGTAAAAAGGAAGAATTTCCATTTTTGGTAAAAAAAATCTACTATCAAATGTATTTCAGTTTGAAGTTACATTCATTCTACATGTTTGTGTAAAGTGTTAGATTATTACAATATAGTCATCTAGGAGAGAACTTTTGAATGATTCCATGGGTAATCACAAAGATATATATTGCTACAGCAGTGTTCACCCTTATTTTAAGCATGATTGGTAATTTAAGGAATTCTCAAAACAACTAGTAGAGCAATCCTTGTACCTGTTGAATTGTTAAGAATTCCCAGAGGTACCAGAAGCAATAAATAAGTTCCTATATATTCCTTTCAATTCTAGGATAAACACTCCAAGGAAAGAGGGTGGTCTGGGAAGGCTTAAATATCCTCTGTTATCTGACTTAAACCACCAAATTGCTAAAGATTACGGAGTACTGCTTGAGAATGAAGGTCACACCTTAAGGTGAGGATATCTGTGTTTTGTATTTCCTCATGTTTCTGACTTTTTGTGTCTGTAGGCCATTCTATTTAAAAATGTGTTTAGTTTTTATCAGCTGTGATCCTCTTGGAATAATAAACATTATTCAACAAGGTGGAAGTGAAATAGCTGGGGATATTAACCGAGCTGCAAAGCAGCTAGGTAAATATCTACCACTTTCACCTACACTGAGGTAAATAATTATATTTGCATGTACACTGTATATACCACACAGAAAAAGGGAAGGGACTCTAAAGGGACTCTACGACAAACCACAATGAATGACCTACCGGTATGTTGTAACTTTACATGTATGACTGTAATTGTACCGTGAATTTCTACTGCGAGTTTTATGTAGCTGTTTGCTTCTACGGTTCATTGTTGTTGATATGCTGAGAAAATTTATCTGTCCATTCATGTAATTTGATTCGAGTCTGGCCCTCGTCCACTGTCACGTGGTAAAAATCTCAAGCTCATCGTTTAAGTGTTAAGCAGTGGGGATCCCTTTCCTTTTATTTCGTGACGTTTTTATTATTTCATTTGAAAAATATTGATATTCGATTTTGATTTGGACAAGGGAGAAAAAAAGCTGAGTAGATAGTATCAAGAAAAAAGGCTCCTGGTGTCCATGTCTCCTGATTTTTTTGCGGTTAGCGGTCTTTGGCTTTATAAAGTGTGAAGTACTATTTATAACCTAGCTACTCAAAGAAGTTAATCTGAACTGGTTATTTCGCAGGTGGGCCGATCAGTCGACGAGACTTTACGGTTAGTCCAGGCTTTCCAATATACTGACAAACACGGGGAAGTTTGTCCGGCCGGTTGGAAGCCTGGTAAAGAGACGATCATACCTGATCCAACAGAAAAGAAGAAGTACTTTGCAAAACAGACTGAAGGAGAAGATGAGGAAGAGAAGAAATGAACTGAACAAACTTTGGAATTGATAAAAAAAACTGAGAGTTGTCTTAATTTAGGTGGCTTTGTTTTACTTTACATCCAAAAAAGTTACCTACGATTTGTAAGAAAACTTTTGGCGAGAATCGAGAAACAAATCTAACTTAAAGATAGGTCTTTGTAGTAGTCTCTTTAGTTGTTTGTTGCGGCCTTAAAGGCCTGCGCTTTTCTGTGCGCGTAGGATTGGGGTGGAGTAATGATGAGGTGATTCCCTTGTTTTGTTCCTCCTATGAGTATGGCTGTAGTGAATTATTAGACTTCTTGCTATAAATCACCTCACATACTCTGATCAGTTACTCCACGAGTTCACTCTGAAACCAATTCTTCAACCCGCTCTCTTGCTATACATTTCCTACGGTGCTGACACACGAGGATTTTGGCAATCATTCCCCTAATTCTCATGACCTTAATACTTACCTCGGCTTGATACTGTAGGGAGACATTACATGATAGTAGCTCCGAGGGGTTAAAGAGTTGAAATGTTTCCCTAAGTCTAGGTGAGCAAGTCAATAGAAAAAATAGGTCCGCAATGCGTACTTGTGTGGGATTTTATTGACAAAGTGTTTGGAAGGGGTTTTTGAGCGGAAGCAAACCTGTCACTCACTGTGAGTCAACTGTACTACAGGGGTGATATTAGGCCTGGAATCAAAAGTCTGAATAGTAATTTTTGTGTGGGAATTATTTGAACAAATACAGATTCACAGGAGGGATCTGGGGTATTAACTTTTCCTTTTATCAAGCAATATGCCTTTCCTTCCCTCCCTGGAAGCTTTTTGGCGTGTTTTTGAACGTTTGGTAATCGTCTTCAACAAATAAATTACCTCTTGGTGGCTTAGGCTATTTATTTGTTTATACGGCAATACTGGAAATACTTGGAGCAGTAAATATTTTCGTAACAGTCATTAAAAAAAAATTGAAAAAATTTCTGCTACTACTTTTTAACTCGTGGATACACGATAGCGTAGAAACGAGTTCTTGTGGGCGCTCTGCGATATGCAAATTAGCGTGGACTCTTCGTAATTAGTCGGCTTCGAACTCGAGATCTATCCTTCCGAAGAAGTAAGTCCAAAGTCGTGGCGCTATTATGATTGCACTGATCGTTGCGATATTTATTGTCTTTACACGCCTGTTTCGACATTTACTATATTGAAATGGACTTCAAATGTTTCAGATTAGTGCTATGATCAACTTAAAAACCAAATTTGAAGCGTCTTCGAATCGTCCATGCGCTGAACCTAACGAGGATCAGCGAGAATCACGAAGAGTTTGTGAGTGACAGCAAGCTGTTGACACAGAAATTCCCACGGAAACATGTACACATGACTTTAAAAAAAATGGTAATTTGCAGCATTATTTCTTTCTACGCTAATTTGGGTCTTTCCGTTGTAATCGTTTCGTTTTGTTATTCTTCTATGCAAGCGTGACTGTTTTGATGGTAAGAATGAAAGATGATCGCTTTCCACAAGTCGTTGCCGAGCACGTGACTATAATCTGGCCGGTGTTGTTTTGATCACTTGACAATCTTTTTCGCTGAAAATACAGGACGACTTCTTATTTCAAGGAATGTTTTTCCAATTAATTTCTATCGCATCGGTGTAAAAAAGTACAGGTATATGGGTGTTCTGAAAAACAAAAGGGAAATTCAAAACTACGAGAAATTGCGAGTAATCGGCCTCTTGTACTACACGCGGGTTTTTTTGGTGTAACATGCGTATGTTTCCCGTAAGTTACAAGCACTTTACGCACGTGGGAATGCTGCAATCACGAATTTTATATTACGTGAAAGTCACGGATGTGGTTGTTTGCTCACTTCACTAATATGTTTGTTTGCTTGTTGTTGTTTTTTTGGTATCCTGGAGTATTTCAGGAGGGGTTGCAGACTTAACTGGAATAATTGTTTAATGCAGGGTTGTCAATAAAGGTTGCAGTTAGAAATTAGCCAAGATGCTAAAGGAGCTGCCTTGAAATTTCAGGACTGTGTGTTATGTAGTTTATTTTTGTCTTTTGTAAATGGTTGTTAAACTGGACAACTCTTAGAAAGATGACTTCAAATTTAATTTTAAAAGGCCTGTTCTGGTACCAAATGAATAAGCAGCATTTCCTTATTAATAGTTTTGCAAGTTTCTCATTACGAATTCCTCTGAAAAAAGAGAAACAACTCTTTTCATAACTATTTACTGCTTTCTTTTGTTGCTCTCTTAACTTAAAAACAATGTACATCATGATAAAGTAATTTGTTATAGGACACCGTAAAATGAGGCCCAAACAGCTTTATGATCTGTGAAATGTGTTTCTAAAACATCTGCTTGTATATCAATGTTAGATATATTTGTATATATATGATCAATTACTGTGTTGTTGTCAGTTGTATAAGTTGATATGAACTGTTTGTAGTGGTTATCCCTCACTAGTAAATTATACAAAGGTCTTCTGTCTGTTTCAACAAGCCAATTTATATCAAAGTCTCTAGTAATAGTATTGTTGTCTGGTGAAATGTTATTTAATACCTCAGTTATTGCTTCATAAAGTCGTCTTACAGGCACGTTTGGGGAGTGATATATCCCTATGATTGTCCAATCCTCAAACCTTGCTAACTTAATTACTGTTATTTCAACACCATGTATATTGTGACAATAGGGGTATCCAGGTAAGTATGGGATTTTACTGTACACAGCTGTACCACCATAAGACCTTGATCCATTGCTGGAATTAAGGTTATCATTACGGAAGAGAACATAACCAGCAATGTCATACATGTCATTATTATCTTGAGAATTAAATCTTATTTCTGTGAAAATATTGATATCAGCACTTAGATAAATTAAGTCTTTACGTTTATCTTCTATGTGTTTGTGAAGAGACCTTACATTAAGATAACACAGTTTAAGAAAGGAAAATGTTATGTCATGGAGAGGGAGGTGCAAAGCTTAAGTTCTGCAGTTGTTCTTAATCTCTCCATCTGGATTAACAGCAATCTTGCTTTCACACAAATCAGAAATATATAGGCCTTCTATAGCAGTCACTCTACTGAGTCCCATATAATGTATGTGTGGAATAGTATTTCTGGTACTAAAATCCACAAAAATTCTACTGTCAGTATCACATTGTGACCTGTGAATTGTTTTTGCTGCTGTGGGACGCAGTGGAAATTGTTTTCTAACAACTTGTGCTGTTCTGTTTCCACCTACCGCAAACTGTGTAGTCACAGGGTTTACTGGGGTCCATGTGTGTTCAATTCATTGTACATACAAATGTCTTTTTTCATTCCTTGTTTTCTGACCTACATCTGAGTGGTCAAATTGTACCCATACAATACCAGATGGTTTGGTTTGTTGATGTAACTGAACTAGTTTAACAACATTTCCAGCACCATTTGTCATGCCATCTTCGGTTCGTACATTCATGACAAGGTGTGTTCTTTCACCCTCAGCAAGACAAAGGGTTGAGGCTAACTGTTTTGTTTTTCTTGGATCATTGGGTATTTGTCTTAGTATTTTGTTTCTTAGCTCTGGAGAGATAGCTCCAATAACACTATCTTGAGCATTTATTGTGAATTTGTTTCCTGTGGCTGCATTATGGGCCCTTTGTTTAAATTCATCTACTTTATCATTCTGTATAAATAGGTGAGCTGCATCTATTGGGTTGTTGATGTCTTCTTGTATAGCTCTCTTTAAGTTTTGCAATGTCAGCTACTGTGTGTTTACCTTTACGCAACCTATTAAGTAATTCTACAAACAATTTGCTGTCTCTTTGACCCATGATTTCATTAAGTTC
The DNA here is from genome assembly GCF_964200805.1 of Pocillopora damicornis. Lineage (NCBI taxonomy): Eukaryota > Metazoa > Cnidaria > Anthozoa > Scleractinia > Pocilloporidae > Pocillopora > Pocillopora damicornis. Next base: position 17,805,780 of record NC_142677.1, read on the forward strand.
AAACATTTTAAAGTGTTTATGCCATAAACTGGGAGAAAGAACAGCATAAATCTACATTTTTGAGGTCTTTGAAAATATAAGCATCCATAACAGATTCTAATTGGAATAAGTCACCAATAGCAATTATGCTCACACCTCCAAAATCCTCTCTACAGCCTTTTATATCTTTAAGCCTATTGTTTAGCTGTATTGCAAACATACCATTTCCTACCATTGAGATTTCATCAACAAAAATCAATTGACTTCTCAAAGTGTTTAGTCTACTTGAATCAAGCTGTTTGTAATTTCTCAGTGATTGATTGGCAGGAATGGCCAGAGTGCTATGAAGAGTGTCACCCTTAAGCTTTACCAGTTGGAGCTAATAGTATAACTATGATCTGATGAAAATCATCACCAGCTCTAGTGTTATAATACTTAAGCACTGCCTGATACAAAGCTTTTGTTAAATGCGATTTGCCAACACCAGCCCCTCCACTGAGGAAGCAGTAGAAAGGGGTTTCTGAGGTTTTAATCTGATGTAAAATGTGTTAAAAAAATTATTTTTGCTCCTTATCGGGTGTCTGGACCATTTGACAAAAATCAAAATCAGGTAATTCATTCAATATCAGTGGTTCATTATTCAGCGATGTTGATGAAATGTTGAGATCATCAAAGAGGTCATAGTTTTCACTAAAATCAGGATGTAAATCTTCATGAGATCCAATCCTTGAACGGAATTGGTCAATGGAGATTCCCTTATTTACTTGTGTGCTTGAGCGAGCAACAACAACAATCCAACTAACTAGAAACTCAGTTTATTAAAATAGATAACACTCTTGACAGTTCAAGGCAAACAATAGTTTCTTTCAGTTTGTGACACTTTGAGACACTTGTGAGACATTTTGAGACACTAGCGAGACACTTTGAGACACCCTGAGACTCTTTGAAGCGCAACCCGCACAAATACATTCAAGCCGACAAATGCTGGCTTGCGAGAGTACAATGACTCCTTTCAATCTGACACAACCCGCACCGAAGGTCCAAGCCGATAAATGTTGGCTTGTGAAAGCGTAAAAGCTCCTGTGCAACCTGCACTGAACACAAGCCGCGTTTCAGCGTGTTGAATTACGTGAAAAAATCTTTTGTTATAGACACCTGAAGAAATAACGAAACAAACGCCTCAGATTATGAAAGAAAGAACACAAACCAGGTGTACAAACGTAATCGCCTTTCGTGAGAGCTTAATCGTGAAGCTCCCACAACAAAATTGAAAAGTTAAAGCACGCAAAGAACCCGTGAAAATATGAAATGACTTATCCTTACCTTGGAAACAAAAATCCCCAAGAAACAAACATGAAATTCCGAATAAGTTCTCCAAAACCCAACGACTGAGAAGAGAAATGGCTGCCGTGCAATACACTATGAAAAAGCGCCGACTGGAATCCAGTCTTCACGGCTCACTGAACGCAAATAGAAACCACGTGACAAGCACTTCTCTCTCTCGTGGACAAATAAATAAAGAAATAAATTTCGCGGGCGTTGACTAAGTGTGGGAAATCCCACACAAAAATAGTCCATTTTACAGTTGTGTGCTTGGTTGCCAAGCCTTTGAGCAGGAATGAGGCTAAGGGTGACCTTGTTATGATACAAACCTGGCTGCTTTTCAAATACAAATTACTTTGTTATCATGCTAACTAGATACTGGTCTCTATCATAACAAGGTCACCTTCAGCCTCACTCCAAATCAGAGGCTTGGCAACTAAGTACACAACTGTAAAATGGCCTATTGTCAGTAAACAATTTTCAGTTTTGGATCGAAAAGCAGTTGCTGTGCAGGAAATGAGCCCGCGCCCCTACCTTGAAATTTCGATAACCGTAGGAAATCTAACCCCGCGCATTTGGTGTGAAACATGTGAACCAGTGGTGAGCAATAATACTTAGCTGCATTTTAAAAGCACAGTCTTGGTCTCTAGCAGAATGTATCCTCTTTAACAGGGTGGTAGGAAAAACATGGATATTTTGTTTTAGACTTAATGACCTTTGAAGCTGACCGTCCTTTCACTCGAACCACCTTCCCTTGTCCAAGTGAATTAGACGCGAGGTGTGGGTCTTATCCTTGTAATTCAACAGCGTGTTTAATTAATTGGGCGAAAGGAAAAGTTTAGACAGAGTGAAGGGGTGTAACAGAATATGAATTTTATGGCGTTCTAGTTTTTGTGTTTCGGAGGTTCTTTTTACACTAAATTTGCAATATCAAGCAGAAGAGTGATAATCTAAAAACATCGCCTGCCTTTTTACTAAATTTCCGAGCGAAAGTTGCGTGAAATATACAAAAACAGTAAGAACTGAAATGAAGATCTGAAATGGATTTTAATTGGATTATGTATCAAGTAATTACCAATGGACTCTGTGTTTTCCATGGTTCATGATTTATGCTTGCTCTAGTTTTTATGGATAGTACATTACTTCCAAGCTGGCAAAGGCTTTAAGATTAAAAAATTAAGTTATCAATCCAATGGGTCAAAATGTATCAAATGCATGTCAAAATGCATGTAAAAAAAGCAGTCATGTACAACCTACAATAAGTTAGAAATTCAAAGGTAAGATATGCCAGAACACCGAAGGTTAAACTTTCGTATTAAGCTTATGATTTAGAAAACATCGCTGTATAATCCTTACGAAGACCATGTGACATTAATTAAAAGGTTTTCTCAGCATAACTTGTCTTAAACATGGCCGCAACACTACTCAATCTCCGCAAAAAATGTCTTTTTAAAAGTAAACCATCTGACTTTTATCAGTTTAAATCCACAAAGCTGAATTTAAAAGAAGTCAAAAAGAGTTTCAAATTGTACTTAAAAGTTATTGAATGATATGGTAACAAATCACTTATTTGATTATAGCCTCAATGCAGGTTATTTAACGATTCAACCGGTTCAATTCAATGCCGTGTAACATTAAATTTGTCAAATTGCACTTACACGTTATTATATGATATGGTAAGAAATCACTTATTTGATTATAACCTCAATGCAGGTTATTTAACGATTTAACCGGTTCAATTCAACGCCGCGCAACATTAAATTTGTCACCCCGCATGCCTCTGTTGGTTTTGATAGTAATTAGTCAGTACCAAACGCCTGGGGTCCCCTCTTGTCTGCATACAAATCCATCAGTGATGACCTAAAAGAAAAATATAAGAGCCGCAAAATTGAATGCTTTTCTTGAATTCCTCGAAAAATAAATTTAAGTGCGAGTCTCGGTATTAACAACAGGCAGTGCAATAACTCAACGAGAAACTTATTTCTCTGTTTTGTGTTATCCTTGTGCACCCTCTACCTCGGCTGCAGGAACGAAATGAAGATAAAAGACATGAAGACATAAAGGGTTATTGGAAACACAAGTAAATATTCATGAAAAAGTTCCAAAAGGAACGAAGACGTGATAATTAACATCTCACTCTTCGTTGATACCTTTTAATTTCCGTTAATTCCAGTTTCACGTCGTCCCCAATGAGTACAAATGGCGCCCAGTAATACCCTTTGCTGAATATTTCAGACTCTCTCATGCATTTCATGGCTTGATTGACAGCTTCACTGGTACCCTTGCCTTCTTCCAGTGCTCCGTAGAAATGTTTCATGAACGCCTGAGTACCATCGTCAGCAATGGCCCACAGGGAAACCAGAACCGATCGAGCACCGGCACCTAAGAACGCTCGCGCAATGCCAACCACACCTTCGGCCATAACCTCACCGCAAGCGCTGTAACAGCAACTTAGCACAACCAGTCTCGCTCGCAGCCCGGCTCGTAACACGTCTCCCATTGTCAGTAGATAGTCTTCCTCTTTAGCTTGAAAGTTTGTCCTGCTCGTATTTGGTGCCAAGAGAATCTCTCCTGTTTCTTTTATACCATGCGCTGCAACGTGAACCAACGCAACTGAGGAAATTCGTCTTAATACCTCTTCCTTTGTCGCCTCCCCTCCAACGAGAGGAGCAATGCCGAGGATTCCTCCAATCATCTTCACCTCTTTCCTTGCACCCGGCAGCTGACTCAACAATTTACCCTGGTAAAGGACTTGCTTGTAACATGGATCACCCACGAGCAGTGCACCGGTTTTATTGTGCAATTCTGTCGGGCAGTCAGAGATTGATTTTAAAATGGTTAGGGATGGAACCACTCGCATCCTGAAAGATTCGCACATATACCTTGAATTCGAATCCACCAACGCTGCATAGGGTACCAAGCAAAGTGGACCTTCAGGAACAAATACAAGCTCATCTCCATCAATCAGATCTGCGATAGGAGCAACTATAATATCATAAAGCTTCCGCAGGGCATTTGTCGTCGCGTGTCGCGGAGAACCATCGCTCGTTCCTTTTTCATCTCGGCCCACTTGAGTTGAACTTTTTTCCCATTCAACAGCAGCCCTTTCACTAACTTGCGAGGAAACAGCCTTATTCAAAGAGGTAATGTAAACTTCTAACTCACGTTGGTAAAGATATTTATTCACATGCTTTATTCTCGATTGAACGACTTCCCCGTTCCGAATAACCCACAAAGCAATGTAAGGTCCAGTAATTGCTAGAAAAACTGCATCTGACGAAACGTTTCTTAATGAAAGACAATCAGAGCATTTTCTAGAGTTCGGCCGCGTGAGGGTTTGTTGAAAGCTATACTTTAAATCCACGATATCTCTTAGAGCTTGTGCACGTCCCTCCTCGGCAGCAAGAAGAGCTTTGACATGTTCACCCTTCAGTAAAAGTACGCGCCAAACACCATTGTATGCTGTTTTGTGAACATTTCGATACGAAATCTTCCAATTATGATTCAACAGAAAACTAGCCCTAACGTCATTAAAAATCTTTCTACTAGAAACATAATAGCAGAGGGCGCTTTGGAGACATTCCTGCCTTTCAAAATTTGTAGCAAGACTACAAAGAGCCTTAGCAATCCCATCCTTGTCTCCCACTTCTTTAACAATTTCTAGACAACGTCTATGGTACTCGATGGCTGTTTTGAACTGTCCTAGACTATGGTAAGCATTGCCAAGGTTGCCATAACTCGCTCCTTCTCCAGCCTTGTCTCCCACTTCTTTGGCAATTTCTAGATGACGATTATGGTACTCGATGGCTGTTTTGAACTGTCCTAGACTATGGTAAGCATTGCCAAGGTTGCCATAACTCCCTCCTTCTCCAGCCTTGTCTCCCACTTCTTTGGCAATTTCTAGACGACGTTTATGGTACTCGATGGCTGTTTTGAACTGTCCTAGACCACGATAAGCATTGCCAAGGTTGCCATAACTCTTTCCTTCTCCAGCCTTGTCTCCCACTTCTTTGGCAATTTCTAGACGACGTTTATGGTACTCGATGGCTGTTTTGAACTGTCCTACACTATGGTAAGCATTGCCAAGGATGCCATAACTCGCTCCTTCTCCAGCCTTGTCTCCCACTTCTTTAACAATTTCTAGATGACGTTTATGGTACTCGATGGCTGTTTTGAACTGTCCTAGACAATCATAAGCAATGCAAAGGTTGCCATAACTCCTTCCTTCTCCAGCCTTGTCTCCCACTTCTTTGGCAATTTCTAGATCTTGTTTATGGTACTCGATGGCTGTTTTGAACTGTCGTAAACCACAATAAGCATTGCCAAGGTTGCCATAACTCCTTCCTTCTCCAGCCTTGTCTCCCACTTCTTTGGCAATTCTTAGACGACGTTTATGGTACTCGATGGCTGTATGGAACTGTCCTAGACAATCATAAGCAATGCCGAGGCTGCCATAACTCCCTCCTTCTCCAGCCTCGTCTCCCACTTCTTTGGCAATTTCTAGATGACGTTTATGGTACTCGATGGCTGTTTTGAACTGTCCTAGACAATGATAAGCATTGCCAAGATTGCCATAACTCCTTCCTTCTCCAGCCTTGTCTCCTACTTCTTTGGCAATTCTTAGACCACGCTTATGGTACTCGATGGCTGTTCTGAACTGTCCTAGACCACGATAAGCATTGCCAAGGTTGCCATAACTCCCTCCTTCTCCAACCTTGTCTCCCACTTCTTTGGCAATTTCTAGATGACGTTTATTATACTCGATGGCTGTTTTGAACTGTCCTAGACAATGATAAGCATTTCCAAGGTTGCCATAACTCCTTCCTTCTCCAGCCTTGGCTCCCACTTCTTTGGCAATCTCTAGATTTTGTTTATGGTACTCGATGGCTGTTTTGAACTGTCCTAGACCACGATAAGCATTGCCAAGTTGCCATAACTCCTTCCTTCTCCAGCTTTGTCTCCCACTTCTTTGGCAATTTCTAGACCTTGTTTATGGTACTCGATGGCTGTTTTGAACTGTCCTAGACCACAATAAGCATTGCCAAGGTTGCCATAACTCCTTCCTTCTCCAGCCCTGTCTCCCACTTCTTTGGCAATTTCTAGACCTTGTTTATGGTACTCGATGGCTGTTTGGAACTGTCCTAGACAATCATAAGCAATGCCAAGGTTGCCATAACTCCCTCCTTCTTCAGCCTTGTCTCCCACTTCTTTGGCAATTTCTAGATGTTGTTTATGGTACACAATGGCTGTTTTGAACTGTCCTAGACCACGATAAGCATTGCCAAGGTTGCCATAACTCCCTCCTTCTCCAGCCTTGTCTCCCACTTCTTTGGCAATTTCTAGATGACGTTTATGGTACTCGATGGCTGTTTGGAACTGTCCTAGACAATCATAGGCAATGCCAAGGTTGCCATAACTCCCTCCTTCTCCAGCCTTGTCTCCCACTTCTTTGGCAATTTCTAGATTACGTTTATGGTACTCGATGGCTGTTTGGAACTGTCCTAGACCACGATAAGCATTGCCAAGGTTGCCATAGCTCACTCCTTCTCCAGCCTTGTCTCCCACTTCTTTGGCAATTTTTAGATGACGTTTATGGTACTCGATGGCTGTTTTGAACTGTCCTAGACAATGATAAGCATTGCCAAGGTTACCATAACTTGCTCCTTCTCCAGCCTTGTCTCCCACTTCTTTGGTAACTTCTAGATGACGTTTATGGTACTCGATGGCTGTTTTGAACTGTCCTAGACTATGGTAAGCATTGCCAAGGTTGCCATAACTCGTTCCTTTTCCAGCCTTGTCTCCCACTTCTTTGGCAATTTCTAGACGACGTTTATGGTACTCGATGGCTGTTTTGAACTGTCCTAGACCACGATAAGCATTGCCAAGGTTGCCATAACTCTTTCCTTCTCCAGCCTTGTCTCCCACTTCTTTGGAAATTTCTAGATGACGATTATGGTACTCGATGGCTGTTTTGAACTGTCCTAGACCACGATAAGCATTGCCAAGGTTGCCATAACTCACTCCTTCTCCAGCCTTGTCTCCCACTTCTTTGGCAATTTGTAGATCTTTTTTTAAGGTACTCGATGGCTGTTTTGAACTGTCCTAGACAATGATAAGCATTGCCAAGGTTCCCATAACTCCTTCGTTCTCCAGCCTTCCCTCCCGCTTCTTTGGCACTTTCTAGATCTTTTTTATGGTACTCGATGGCTGTTTTGAACTGTCCTAGATCACGATAAGCATTGCCAAGGTTGCCATAACTCCTTCCTTCTCCAGCCTTGTCTCCCACATCTTTGGCAATTTCTAGATGTTGTTTACGGTATTGGATGGCTGTTTTGCCAAGGTTGCCATAACTTGCTCCTTCTCCAGCCTTGTTTCCTACTTCTTTGGCAATTTCTAGATGACGTTTATGGTACTCGATGGCTGTTTTGAACTGTCCTAGACCACGATAAGCATTGCCAAGGTTGCCATAACTCCTTCCTTCTCCAGCCTTGTCTCCCACTTCTTTGGCAATTTCTAGATGACGTTTATGGTACTCGATGGCTGTTTGGAACTGTCCTAGACAATCATAAGCAATGCCAAGGTTACCATAACTCCTTCCTTCTCCAGCCTTGTCTCCCACTTCTTTCGCAATTTCTAGATGACGTTTATGGTACTCGATGGCTGTTTTGAACTGTCCTAGACAATGATAAGCATTGCCAAGGTTCCCATAACTCCTTCGTTCTCCAGCCTTCTCTCCCGCTTCTTTGGCAATTTCTAGATCTTTTTTATGGTACTCGATGGCTGTTTTGAACTGTCCTAGATCACGATAAGCATTGCCAAGGTTGCCATAACTCCTTCCTTCTCCAGCCTTGTCTCCCACATCTTTAGCAATTTCTAGATGTTGTTTACGGTATTCGATGGCTGTTTTGCCAAGGTTGCCATAACTTGCTCCTTCTCCAGCCTTGTCTCCTACTTCTTTGGCAATTTCTAGATGACGTTTATGGTACTCGATGGCTGTTTTGAACTGTCCTAGACCACGATAAGCATTGCCAAGGTTGCCATAACTCCTTCCTTCTCCAGCCTTGTCTCCCACTTCTTTGGCAATTTCTAGATGACGTTTATGGTACTCGATGGCTGTTTGGAACTGTCCTAGACAATCATAAGCAATGCCAAGGTTACCATAACTCCTTCCTTCTTCAGCCTTGTCTCCCACTTCTTTGGCAATTTGTAGATCTTTTTTATGGTACTCGATGGCTGTTTTGAACTGTCCTAGATCACGATAAGCATTGCCAAGGTTGCCATAACTCCCTCCTTCTCCAGCCTTGTCTCCCATTTCTTCGGCAATTTCTAGATGTTGTTTATGGTACTCGATGGCTGTTTTGAACTGTCCTAGACTATGGTAAGCATTGCCAAGGTTGCCATAACTCGCTCCTATTCCAGCCTTGTTTCCCACTTCTTTGGCAATTTCTAGACGACGTTTATGGTACTCGATGGCTGTTTTGAACTGTCCTAGACCACGATAAGCATTGCCAAGGTTGCCATAACTCTTTCCTTCTCCAGCCTTGTCTCCCACTTCTTTGGCAATTTCTAGATGACGTTTATGGTACTCGATGGCTGTCTGGAACTGTCCTAGACAATCATAAGCAATGCCAAGGCTGCCATAACTCCTTCCTTCTCCAGCCTTGTCTCCCACTTCTTTGGCAATTTGTAGATCTTTTTTATGGTACTCGATGGCTGTTTTGAACTGTCCTAGATCACGATAAGCATTGCCAAGGTTGTCATAACTCCCTCCTTCTCCAGCCTTGTCTCCCACTTCTTCGGCAGTTTCTAGATGTTGTTTATGGTACTCGATGGCTGTTTTGAACTGTCCTAGACTATGGTAAGCATTGCCAAGGTTGCAATAACTCGCTCCTACTCCAGCCTTGTCTCCCACTTCTTTGGCAATATCTAGACGACGTTTATGGTACTCGATGGCTGTTTTGAACTGTCCTAGACCACGATAAGCATTGCCAAGGTTGCCATAACTCCTTCCTTTTCCAGCCTTGTCTCCCACTTCTTTGGCAATTTCTAGGTCTCGTTTATGGTAGTCGATTGCTGCTTTGAACTGTCCTAGACAACGATAAGCATTGCCAAGGTTGCCATAACTTGTTCCTTCTCCAGCCTTGTCTCCCACTTCTTTGGCAATTTCTAGATGACGTTTATGGTACTCGATGGCTGTCTGGAACTGTCCTAGACAATCATAAGCAATGCCAAGGCTGCCATAACTCCTTCCTTCTCCAGCCTTGTCTCCCACTTCTTTGGCAATTTGTAGATCTTTTTTATGGTACTCGATGGCTGTTTTGAACTGTCCTAGATCACGATAAGCATTGCCAAGGTTGTCATAACTCCCTCCTTCTCCAGCCTTGTCTCCCACTTCTTCGGCAGTTTCTAGATGTTGTTTATGGTACTCGATGGCTGTTTTGAACTGTCCTAGACTATGGTAAGCATTGCCAAGGTTGCAATAACTCGCTCCTACTCCAGCCTTGTCTCCCACTTCTTTGGCAATATCTAGACGACGTTTATGGTACTCGATGGCTGTTTTGAACTGTCCTAGACCACGATAAGCATTGCCAAGGTTGCCATAACTCCTTCCTTTTCCAGCCTTGTCTCCCACTTCTTTGGCAATTTCTAGGTCTCGTTTATGGTAGTCGATTGCTGCTTTGAACTGTCCTAGACAACGATAAGCATTGCCAAGGTTGCCATAACTTGTTCCTTCTCCAGCCTTGTCTCCCACTTCTTTGGCAATTTCTAGATTACGTTTATGGTACTCGATGGCTGTTTTGAACTGTCCTAGACTAAGGCAAGCATTGCCAAGGTTGCCATAACTCGCTCTTTTTCCAGCCTTGTCTCCCACTTCTTTAGCAATTTCTAGACGACGTTTATGGTACTCGATGGCTGTTTTGAACTGTCCTAGACCACGATAAGCATTGCCAAGGTTGCCATAACTCTTTCCTTCTTTAGCCTTGTCTCCCACTTCTTTGGCAATTTCTAGATGACGTTTATGGTACTCGATGGCTGTTTTGAACTGTCCTAGACAATGATAAGCATTGCCAAGGTTACCATAACTTGCTCCTTCTCCAGCCTTGTCTCCCACTTCTTTGGTAACTTCTAGATGACGTTTATGGTACTCGATGGCTGTTTTGAACTGTCCTAGACTAAGGTAAGCATTGCCAAGGTTGCCATAACTCGTTCCTTTTCCAGCCTTGTCTCCCACTTCTTTGGCAATTTCTAGACGACGTTTATGGTACTCGATGGCTGTTTTGAACTGTCCTAGACCACGATAAGCATTGCCAAGGTTGCCATAACTCTTTCCTTCTCCAGCCTTGTCTCCCACTTCTTTGGCAATTTCTAGATGACGTTTATGGTACTCGATGGCTGTTTTGAACTGTCTTAGACAATGATAAGCATAGCCAAGGTTGCCATAACTCCTTCGTTCTCCAGCCTTGTCTCCCACTTCTTTGGCAACTTCTAGATGACGTTTATGGTACTCGATGGCTGTTTTGAACTGTCCTTGACCACAATAAGCATTGCCAAGGTTGCCATAACTCCCTCCTTCTTCAGCCTTGTCTCCCACTTCTTTGGCAATTTCTAGATGACGTTTATGGTACTCGATGGCTGTTTTGAACTGTCCTAGACAATGATAAGCATTTCCAAGGCTGCCATAACTCCTTCCTTCTTCAGCCTTGTCTCCCACTTCTTTGGCAATTTCTAGATGACGTTTATGGTACTCGCTGGCTGTTTTGAACTGTCGTTGACCACGATAAGCAGTGCCAAGGTTGCCATAACTCCTTCCTTCTCCAGCCTTGTCTCCCACTTCTTTGGCAATTTCTAGATAACGTTTATGGTACTCGATGGCTGTTTTGAACTGTCCTAGACAATCATAAGCAATGCAAAGGTTGCCATAACTCCTTCGTTCTCCAGCCTTGTCTCCCACTTCTTTGGCAATTTCTAGATCTTGTTTATGGTACTCGATGGCTGTTTTGAACTGTCCTAGACCACAATAAGCATTGCCAAAGTTGCCATAACTCCCTCCTTCTCCAGCCTTGTCTCCCACTTCTTTTGAAATTTTTACTTCCTGGTTTGATGTAATAAAATAATTTTTTTTGTTCATCGTGGTGTAAGATAGGAGATGAACTTTATTCCTTTGTCTCACGATAGAGTCACTTTGGATGTTGATGGCGACGATTTCACTGCAATGCTGCTAGTCTTCATTGGTCTGGCGCTCTAAACGTCAGCCTTTTAGCTCTTTACGGTGGCCATCTTACCCCCTTAAGCCATTTGTAGCACGTTAGTCGGCTGCTATGGGTGCATTTCGATCCTTATTAGTATTCCGGTGGTTAGATGGTGTTCCCTCATAGGTCCTCATTAATCGGCCGTTGTGGTGTTTGATCGTCGTATAGACACTTAACAATACCACGCTTTACTGACTGAGGTTGGTGGGTGAGTCCCCCCACTGGTACACACGTAGGGTCATAAAGGCTATCCATAAAAGACTTCATCTCAACAACATCAATGGAGATAGTGGAATCGAAATTCCCGAAGCTTGGATACTCACGATCAAACAACTTTAACCGATTAATGAGGACCTATGAGGGAACACCATCTAACAAGCGGAATAATAAAGAGGATCGAAATGCACCAATAGCAGCGAACCAACGCGCTACAAATAGCGATACGTAAACAAGCGACCTCACTGCCTGATGAACCATAGCAGTATTGCAGGCGAAATGTCGCGATCAACATCCAAAATGACTCTATTATGAGACAAACGGATAAAGTTCATCTCCTTTCCTGGTTTGAGTTTCCCTTAAGGTTTGGAAATGTGTCGCTAAGTTTTATTTCGCACTTATTTAGAACTAAAGTTTGAGGTTCAAACGAGGTCTTTAAAAAAGGCCAGAGATAGGTGTTTTCCCTAAAAGACCTCTGTAATTGGGCCATGAGAACCACTCTCACCGAATTCCTCTGAATTCCTTCCTGGATGTGGATTTTCAACGAAGTTCTCAAGTTTGTGAAAGTGACGAGACTCCAAAGAAAACACAGAGACAGAGAGGTAGGCTTTTGTGTGAACTCGAGATGCACATTTTAGCCTCTTTAGAGTTTCTGGTTGCCTAACAAAGTTTTATTTAAAGAAAAATTCAGGTAATGGTTGTCAGGTTTACCTTTATTTGCTGTGGCTTCATCTCTCTGGATGCGATTGTCTCACTACCACACTTGTTTAATAGATGACGCAACCTTTCGCTATTATCGTCCATCTTCAATGCGTTAAGTCAAATGACACTGCTGAGAGGAAAGGTGGAATGCTTAGGGAGGGTGTTTCATCCAGTTTTTAGGAGAAAGTCTATTAGATACTGCAAGACTTCTACCTGCAGAGTACCTTTTCGGCTTTTGAGAACTCAATGAAAGCACCTTTCCTACAAAATTGTCAATCTTGATAACTTTGCTTTGCAGTTCACACAGTAATTCGATTAAGTCGCACACTTGTCAGATTTTTTTAATTGTTCAGCCTTTTAACTCTTTACGGTGGCCAATTTACGTTTCCAACTCAGTTGTTAACACTAAATTACCTGCTATACTCTCCCACCGACGCAGCACCACAGTTTCTTTGGAAACTTACCCCCTTTTTTCCTTTCTAATTGTTCGCCTTGCCTAAAATATCGGTCCCTTACTTGTTACTCTATGCTCATTTACATTAATTTTAACGAAGAGAAACGTATCGATTCACTCCAAAAAAAAAGCGTTCGTAAAAGAGCAGCCATGAATGACAAAAGCGTTCCAAAGACCAGTGAGTGTAAAAAAAAATGTAATCTACAAGGTTGGGGTTGGTAAAGATTACGTAATGTTTCGGTGGGACACGAGAAAAAGGGCAATTATGAATGACAAGAAGTTTCCAAGTCTTTTCAACTTAAGAGTAAATAAGGAACCACCAGTTAAATGCAAATGGCATAAATTTAGAAATATGGAACGAACTCTGAAGGAAAACGAGTGGATTAGGGAAAATTTGAAAATCATTGGGCGTCTTAAGTTTGCACTAGATTTCTTAAGTTAAGCTTAAACAGGAAATTACTGGAGTTTTTTTACGTCTTATATGCAAATGTATTTTTCAAAGGATACGACCAATCCTTTATGACACCAGATCTTTGCTTCATCATACAACTTAAACCGCACACAAGCTTCAGCTCCTATAAAAATAAGGATTAGTGAGAAACATCTAAGTGCCAAAATATTAGTATTTTCAATTCACAAATAAAGATTTATGGTGCGTGACCGTGTAGATTTGAGCTAGAAACATCTACTTCAACGTACGTAGCCAGGGAGCTATCACTACTGAATGGCGACTAAAATTAAACTCACCTTTCTCCAAGGCTTTGGTGAAAGTTGGCTCCAATTGTACAGCAACTGTGGCATCATCTAGGCTGTTTTCAAAGTTTTCTGAAAGAGAGAGTTAGAGCTAACCGGTCATTTGCGTTCGATAGAATTGCAAAAAGAGTAACAGATTCGCTTTCAACAGGCCTCTTTACAACTAATTCTGGGTTTTCTTTCACCTTGGAAAGACTTGGGCCCCCTCATATAACCTTCGATAACGCGGTTGGAGGAGGAGGGAGGGTTTGGTGGGGAGAATACATATGGGAAGTGCAGGTGATAACGGGATTGATTTATTAATTTTCCCTTTTTTACCATTAGGACCTAAAACTTGAACTTGAACGCTCGACGTTAAAGTAAAGAGGGTCGTGAGTGATATAAAGCTCTTCTCGGGGATTTCGGTTCAATAAAGGTCGCAAGATTTGGAGTCTTTATCTTTATCTTAAGTAGCCGTTATATTACATTAGGAAGTATTTGTCTCGTGAGTCCACCGTGAGGCTTGTTCACGCGTTCATCACAAGCAGGCTTGACTACTGTAATGGTTTATTGTACGGTGCTCCTGAGTATCTAATTAAGAAACTTCAAAGAGTCATGAATGCCAGTGCTCGATTGGTTTACTGTGCACCTAAGTATTGTCACGTTACTCCTTTGCTAAGAGAACTCCACTGGCTACCAGTGCGCTTGCGCGTAGATTTTAAGATTCTCCTTGTTACATTTAAGATTCTTCACGGTGTTGCGCCTAGCTATCTTAAGGATCTTGTCTCTGTCTTACCGGTCTCACGTTACCAACTACGCCGTAACAATAATGGTATATTGTTAGAAAGACCTCAGCTAAGAACGAAGAAGACCTTGGGAGATCGCGCGTTATCGATGGCTGCCCCCTTTTTATGGAACAGTCTTCCTCTGCCAATTAGACAGGAAACATCAATCGACTCTTTTAAACGCTCTGTTAAAACATATTTATTTAAAAAGGCTTTTAGTTAGATTATTTATTTATTTATTTTTTTATTTTTTTTAATATTGTAATGTTTAATATTGTAATTTTACCGAGTAATTTTACTGGTTTTAATCTAGTTTTTAATAATATTGTAATGCGCTTTTGAGTATTTTTATAGGAAAAGCGCAATATAAGTATTAAATATTATTATTAAATATTATTAAATATTATTATTAATATTATATTCCTGGATATCTTTTAAGTCATTCGGAGTGATAGATAAACGATCAGAAAAATTAGCCTAAAATGGGACCACATGACTCTTTTTGAAGATGAACTTTTAAGTAAACTATAAATAATTGAACGTTGAAATTCCATACTTAAACGGAAATGAGCTGCTGCCCTGTTATTGTAGAGTCTGGCTGTCAGCCGATTATCTTTGCAGTTAAGTTGAAGTCCTTCAGTGTACAGTTGTAGCGCTCTGTGAAAGTCTCCTTGTCTGTATTCTTTGTTACCTTGCTGAAAACAATCTTTTGCTCTCACTAAAAATACAGGAAACACCGGAATATTACTCGTTATGACCAATTACTTACAATACCCCGCATACCCAGCATAGCAATGATCATATCCAAAAATATATAAGCCCACTTACTCAGTATTCACGTCTTATATCCTTTAGGAAGAATATGGATTTTTATGATTTCGACAACATTTTAAGCAAGCTCTTTCTTATGGATGGGCAGTTGTTCTTGATTGGAAGCGGATCAAGGAAAGCAAATAGAAAAGAAAACAACAATGAATCAACTACAACAAGAAACCCAAATATATTAGAATAAGGGGGGTAAGTTTCTATAATAGCTGTGGTGCTACGTCGGTGGGAGAGTATAGCAGGTAATTTAGTGTTAAAAACTGAGTTGAAAAAGTAAATTGGTCACCGTAAAGAGTTAAAAGGCTGATGTTTCGAGCGTTAGTCAGAACGACTGGAGGAATTGTGGGTTGTGTGTGGGTTTATTTGCAGAAAATGGAGCTACGCTATTGGTGGGAATATGGTGACCAGAAAACAAGAATAAATTAGTTAAGTGAAAAGCGCTCATTATACCGTGGGGATTAAGGGTGCCGATTTGGAAGAAAATTTTTGTTCTAATGTTTTGCAGCATTCCGAACTGCCGAGATGCAGGGAAAGGCCACAAACTGCCATGTGTTGTTTAGAATGATTAGGGAGATTTAAGTGTCTAGCGACTGGCTTGGATGCGTCCTTGTCATTTCTTTCTACATGGCGAACGTATTCTCGGAATCGGTCACCTAATCGTCTTCCTGTTTCACCAATATATAACTCATTGCAAAAAGTGAAAGTTATGTAATAAATGACATCGGCGGAGGTACACGTAAAGTGATCAGTGATCTTAATGGATCTCTTGGGTCCCGATATTTTCTCTATGATCTTCCGGAAAGTATTATTCACTCTCATCGACAATTAATTCATGTACGAAGATTTACCTCTGTTCATTAGGTAAACGGTGGGGAAGTAATTTTAAGTAAATTCAATTTTTTTTATTTTGAAGTTGTGAGGGTTTGCTCGTTTGTTTACTGCAATGGCGTGTGCAAATCTGGTCTTTCCTCCATAAAAACTAAATTCGAATGATACACTCCAACGAGACACTAGGGGATTTAATGCAGCCTTTTCTCATTGAATTCCTTCAGTTTCTGTTGTGCAATTTACGGTACAAATGTCCAAATTGAACGGACTTCGAAAGACTCACCGAGAGCGTATATTTGTTGTAGGACTGAAATTAAAACTTTGCTTGTCCTTTCACTAGGAACAAATTGTTTGAGAAAATTCAGATATTAAATGAATGAAAGTTTCCTCGATTAGTTCAACTGTAACCAAATACCTCACGTTTTAACTTTCTGGGTACTTTTTGTGAACGATTAAATTTAATTGCAGGCGGTTTTTAGGCCGATTGTCAACCAACGTAATGACACTATTGCTTATACAAATTCATTCTCAAACCGACATTTTTCTGTCAACCAAAGTGATCTGAGAGAGAGAAAAGAGAGGATTAATAAGTTATTTATCAGCTTGAGGTAGTGACCGACGTCTTTGCTTCAAATACTGCTCAGCTGAAAAAACGAGATATATTTATAAATCAAAGTGCTCTGTGAGCAAACTCGTGAATTGACACATGATTTTTTAGATTATGTTTAATGTTATCTGGTTTAGGGAATTTTGTGGTTGATTGTCATATCTAGAGTACGAGCAGTAGTTCAGTGTTCGCTAATGTAGCAAAGAAACAAAGTAACGTTGGGATAAGAAGGCATTACCATTGAAATGATCATGCTATTACATTTGACAAAGTGGATGATGTCATGTGTTTTAAACGTCTATCATTTTTGTTTCTGGTTTAAGAGAAAAGGTTGGAAGTAAATGTGGGTGAAAAGTGAGATTTACTGTCTTTCGTTGTAAATATTAGAAAATCAAGGCAATACTGTCTTAATGAAAACATTAACGATTCCCTCTTTATCAAAAGAGACAAACGGGAGCGAGTTTTGAGTGATATAACTAAGCTAAGCCTGCCACCGTCATTTTGGATCTCCGCCTGGGTAGATTTAAGTCACGTGCTAGGCAACGTATAATCAATAACAAGATAGAATTTCATTTCAGGCCTATTTACCAATTTTGTGGTGTGTAACTTTCGCATTTTAGTACGTTGTATGTATGTTGAATCTTCAAATTGTCTTGAAACTTAAAAGAAAATTGTTCTTTTAAAATTCACTGAAAATCGGTAGCTAAAACTGTTTGTTTAGGTGTTATTTGATTTTCGTGTTAACTTGTTATTTCGTCAGTCGCCGGCATCTTTTGTTGCTTCACACAGGAAAAACATACGCGACGAAACGTAATGATCAATTTTGTCCTCAATCTCACGCTATAACAGAAAAAGCTTTTGAACATCTGTAAACTCCGAGCGCTTCGCAGTAAGTGATATTTTCAATGAATCTTCGGATTGTTTTCAAGTTCAAGGATTGTAAATTACAATTTTATGAAAAACGAAGGTTGTTCTGTTATTTCAGTGAGAATCCTTGCATGCCTGCCAGTCGCTGGCGCCGCTTGTTGAAACTAAAACGTAAAAAAAAAACTCTTTAAAGATTATAATTGGCTTCTTTTTCACCCCACCACTATTCTTAGCAACAAAGGTCGCCATTTCGTCTTTTTATTGCTCGCCAAAAACTATCAAATGCACTCAAAAGCCTAAAATCTAAAAAAAGTTTACAGGAATCGACCAATCGAGCGAGCGAGCGAGCGAGCGAGCGAGCGAATGCCATTCCCCACATCGTACCTATAACTCGCTCTTGCGCATGCGCGCAATTCACGAGTTAAAAATGGCAATGAAAGTAGGGATGTACTCGGCGACTCACGAAAGCGTTACCGTTGCCCGTGGGCAGTGCTAGGAAAATACTGACCGGGTATAGAACCAATCAGATTGCAGGATTCGTTACCATGCCCTCTTTTGCCATTCTAGCACGATGCTGTTCATAGCGTTCCATCACATGAGTATTTCAAGACACTTGCGTCACTTTTTCAATAGATCTTTTTTTTAAAGAAAGGCTAGTGCGACTATGTTTTCTCGCGCAGTAGAATGGTAATCAAAGTTACTCCCGGAAAAAAGATTATCACTTCACTTCGTTCTATTAGACGGGAGATGGACAATTTGCTTCAAATCAGTTCAAACTCTTGGTTCATCTTCAGCGACGTTCCAACTGAATGTAGAGAATAACCTTGGATTGCTTTGATTTTCCTTTCGCTTAAGGATTGCTCAAAAACTTGCGCCTCTCACGCAGTCAGTCAGATTTCACATTAGAACTAGGTAATTTAGTGTTATCAACTGAGTTGATAATGTAAATTGGCCACTGTAAAGAGTTTCAAAGCTGACTTTTGGAGCGTTTGCCCTTTGTCATTCTCTCTGACGAACTGGGCTAACGCTCGAAACGTCAGCTTTGAAACTTATTTTACGATGGCAAATTTACATTATGAACTCAGTTGATAAAGCCAAATGTTATCTTGTTATATTCCCCCACCGACACAGCACCACAGTTTCTTTAGAAACTTACCCTCTATAAAAATATAACAGGTCGAATTGCGGCTGGGTCGCTCTTGTTTTCCTGCGCGTCAGGTATGCGCAGTTTCCTTGTTTCCACTTCAATTTCTCATCGGCTCCTTGTAGTAATTCCTTTTCGTGACTTGCTGCTTTAGTTTCGGTTTTACCAAACTCAGTCATAAAGCGCTCTACTAGCTACGGTTGAATTGTTCCGAGTGTAAGAGGGACAGTGGATGACTATAGATTGTCTTATCTTACGTCCTGTGGAACACGTTAGCCTTCTCACTTACCTACTGAGGGGTCGTTGTCTAGATCCACATCTTTATCATGTGAAGTTTTGTTCTCTGAAATTATAACGAAGATATGTAAGATATCTTTTGCGCGTGTCACAACTGAACCAATTTTCCATTTTAGTGACCCATGATGAAGTGGAATATCTGTTTTGGCATCCCAATGGACAACCGTACTGATTTCTAATCTGTTAGAATCACCCTCTTTGTCATGGAAAAAGGCTTTATGAAATTGAACACGCGAAGAAATTTTTCGACGTTTTGCTTAACTAAAGTTTCGTCAGTGGTTTTAAAAATGGTAATAAGATTTAAGCCCTTAGTGTGGACGGATTTCTAGCTCTGAGTCGGAAAGTGGAAGATTTTCTGGAATGGTAACAACAGTTTTGAGGCTTTCAAGTAATGAGTGAGGACCGATAAGTTGATCAAGTTTTTGGGCTTTAATTTGGTGCAAATGTTTAAAAACGCTTAATTTGGTGACGATATTGATTGGAATGAGAGAAAGAAGATGCATAAGGACTAGAGCGAAAACCCTTAGGGGTTGGATGAAAAAGGTCTTAGTATGTTTAATGATATAATTTACCCTGTTTGTTGACAAACTCTTGCAATGCAAGATCTTGTGTTATGGCACATACAAAAAAGCTGAGCAACGATCGATTTCTCACCTGATGAGTCGTTGAAAGGAAAGTCCTCGTTTCCTTCAGCTGCCTCAACTTGTGTCTCTTTGATAACTAAAATGAAACGGGTGATGATAATAATATAATGACTTGTGACCTGTAATTAAGGGGGTAGGTTTCTAAAGGAACTGTACTGCCGCGTCGGTGGGAGAGTATAACAGGGTAATTTCACCGTTTCAAGAATTTCAAAGCCGACGTTTCGAGTGTTAGCCCTTCGTCAGATTGACCGTGACCCGTCGTGGTTTTTTTGTGTTCCACTCACTCTTTTGATTTTTACTCTTCTGTTGGGAAGAATCTGCCTCAAGTAGGTAATCCAGCTCCCGAAAGTCAGTCGTATAACTTAATTCATGCTATGGGTTAAACATCTTGCAAAGTCCCAATGAATATTGTGGTTTTTTAGACGACGATGTTCAGAAATGTGATTGTTGACATCATCATTTCTCACGGCCGATATTTCAAACTACTCCATGTTCGTTTTGTTAGTAAATAAATGTTCTCTTGAGTTTTTACGAGTTTTGTCTTCGTCTCGGTGCCAAAAATATTAGTTAAGAACGCCTACCAGTCTTGTGCAGAAAAAAAGATCTATGTAAATTTTACTTAACACAGCTCAGCATCTTCTAGACTTAAATAATTTCAACTAGTTTCCTGACTTACCAACTGAAGAGGCATTGTTGGAATCCAGTGCCTCATAACCAGGGGTAGCCTCAGTGTTGTCTGTTAAAGAAATGATAGAGAAAAAATTCACACTTTTGACTTTTGTCACGTATTTGTGTCTTCTGTAATTTCCTCGTATGCTCCATATTTTTATATCGTGATAGATAAAAAGCCAGTCCATCATTTGCAGGTACAGTTCTTTCTCTAAACTTGTGATAGTGCGATTGATAACCAAAATTATTTGGTTTGCTCATCATAGGTTACAAATCTCGGTTCGAGTTGTTGTGTCACTGATCGTTACAATCATAGAAAAAATCTGATAAAGCCTCATTTTTTCCCTCACCTGGGGAACCGTTGTCAGCAGCAGCCACGTTTTCATCAGCTGCCATGTTGTCCTCTTTTCCAACTGAAATACCAATACATATTGATAATTAAAACATTTATGATCTATGATGACTTTTGTTTTTTCAACCTCTAATACATATACCAGGATTCAGATATTGATTTAATTTCGGACTTACGCTTACATTTATTCAGTTTTACATTGATCCCTTGTACCTTTTGGTTTGCTCCCATCGTCATCTGATTCCTTCTTGGATGTAAAATGATCTTGTAATAGCGAAGAACACAAATTTATTTGAACGAAGAACACTTTCAGAGTTCAGTTTGTTCGACGGTGTGTTTGATTTTATCGCGCGTGTTGTATTCAGTGGTTACAAACTTAAATTACCACTATCTTTTTTTCTGTTTATTTCTCTCACCTGAAGAAAGTTTATCATCTAAATCCAGTTTTCCTTGGATTGCTTTAACTTTATCTACAAATACAATACATCAAGAAAAATGAATGTAGCCTTTTTTTGCCTAAGGTTTTCCTATTGTTGCTTTTTATAGCTGTTAAGCATTAAAATAGATGCTGCTGACTTTTGATTTAAAGCAACCATGCAAGACGCTCAATAAATCAGCCATTATAACAATAAACGCACACCAAGAGACGGTATAATCCTGTACCTTTTGAACTTCCGATCTCTAAATCCTTTGATATTCCAGAGGATGAGACTTCACTTTTCTCCTGGTCTAAAAGTGTAAACAACAGATTGTTTAAATTATGATCATCACCGTTATCATTGTTGCTATTCATCAGTTGTGCTTTCATTATCATCATTACTATTATCAGAATTGTTACTGAAAGTTTTGACAGGATAATCAAAGTCATAGAATAATGAATGTCACAATAGGAAACCATTTACGGTCAATTGGAATTTTCATGATAGCTAAGTTGACAACTTTCCTGTTAGACTATCAAAATAGATAAGTATCTGCCCATTAAAAGAAAAAAGAAACTCCTGTTGCGAGTTGTGGTAAAAAGATCGGCGCTAAACACATTTCACCATTTTTCTTTTGTTTGCTAATGCTTTGTCTGCAAAGACCTGGTTTTCTCCTGCTCCTAACTTAACTTGTGCCTCTTCAGTTAAACCAAACAACAACTGGTATCCAAATTACAACATTCAGCACTTTTATTATTATTATTATTCTTGATCCTCCTGTCTATTTGGGAGTTTTTCCCTATTTCAATTTCAAAGACAAAAATAAATTTTGAAACTAAAAAAAAATGCACGAGCAAATGTTTTAAGCAACAACTGCTATTATGAGTCTGGGAAATCATTCTTCTCTTATGCAGTCAGAAAATTATTGGAGGTACAGTTCGTCCTGTTATATTAAAACAACACGCAGACTCATAATCAACGGTGTGGTTCGTCATTCGTTGATTTTCAGCAGTTTTATTTCAGTCATTTTTCAGCGCCTTTTCCTATCTCCTTGTCTCTGATGTTGGTGATCGGCGCATCTGATCTAATAAACTGCACCTTGTCTGTTGTTTGGATTTTCTTTGTAGTTAATGCTAATTAAAGCTCTGTAATAGTGTAGTTTGATCGTCCAGGTGAGTGTAGTCCTGAGATGGACTGTTGTCGGTAGTGGTGACTGACGTTTCGACAACCTGAGCAGAAGTCATCATCAGAGTCAAGTGAATAGTTTTTGTCAGTCGAATGTTCTTAGTCCGGTTTGCATAAACTGATTGATCAGTTTCTCCGTGATGTTATGGGCTCTAAGACTCAAGTGGCGTAGGTCAGTCGTGATTGGTCGGTCTCGATCCGTTGGTGAAGTTAGGTCGTTCTGCTCGGTTCGTTTGTAATATCAATGTCGTGAATGAGTTGTTTGTATGGTGCCCGTAGTGGTTGACACCTGTTGTGGGAAGTCTGTTCCAAGTTGGTAAACCAGCTTTCCAGGGTCAGTCGTTGAAAGTAGTTGGTGCCGTAGGTTAGGCATTGCGCAGAGTCCCAGTCAATAGTGTGGTTCGTAAGTCAGTGATGTTCAGCAATGTGATTGTTGACATCGCCTTTCCTCGTCGCTCGTCTGTGTTCAGTCAGTCTAGTTGTGAGGTTTTCTACCAGTCTCACCGGTGTAGGAGGCTTGACAGTCGGATCAATTGATCTTATACACTGCTCCCTGTCTGTTCCTCGGTTCGTCTTTTTCTCTGACGTTAGTCGGCGATAGTCGTAACAGTGTCAAGTAATTCAGTAGATATCAGTTGTTTCAGTTTGTCATATAGTTGTTTTGTTTTGTTCCTATAGCGTTTGAGTCTTCTGTGGCAATCATTTATCCGCTCTTTGACCAGTCGTCTGCAGGTGGCTTATACTATCTGGATGGCCTCCTGTGTGTTCAATGGGGACTTAAGTTTGAGCCCGACCGGAACAAGGCCGTGAACTTTACAGCGGTGATAAAACCAGAGTTTTTGTCGTATTTGTCTGACAGTGCTTGCGTAGGTGATGTAGTCGTTCGTAAGTCTTTCGCTCTGTCGTCCAAGTGAACGTAATACAGTAAATGGTTCGAACCCGGGGGGTAACATCTAATAGAGTAGTTTGAAGCTCTTTTTGTTTTCGTTTTATAAACCTCGACTTCTTCTCGGTAACGCAATATTCAAAAACTCCTTGGTCAAAATCCAGTCCACTCAGTCACCCCACAAACTTGGTGAAATACGCGCGCAAGTGATTTTCAGAAAATAATGTTTGTATATTAAATTCCATTTAACTCAGGCTTTTAAGGAATTTGATTTCTCTGTGCTTCCTAACTTACCTGCTAAAGGAGCATCCTTCATATCCACTTTTTTCTCAACAGGAGTAGCTTCACTTTCGTCTGTCAATGAAATTACAACGAAATGGTTTTCACTCGTTTTTGTGTCATCAACTGATCAAGGAGGCAACTCATGGACTAAACTTGTGATAATGCGATTGATATCTGGTCTGTTAGACTGTAGAGATACCAAGAATATTCACTTTGCTCATCATAGTTCACAAAATAATAAAGGGGATAAGTTTCTAAAAAAACTGTGGGGCCGCGTCGTTGGGAGAGTATAACAGAGTAATTAACTGAGTTGATAACGTAAATTAGCAACCGTAAAGAGTTTAAAGCTGACATTTCGAGCATTAGCCCATCGTCAGAGCCAATGGCTCTGATTCACTATCAACTCAATTAATAGTTGACAAAATTTCAGTACTAGTTGTCTTGTTATTGTTAATTGTAAAAAGAAATCTAAAGATGCTTGTTTCTTTTTCTCACCTGATAAACCCTTATCAGCAAAGCCCAGGCTTCCAACAGCTGCTGTTGAGGAGGCCTGTTGACTAACTAAAATACCAATACATTTATAAGTGATAATACTCATGATTTTTTACAACTTTTGTTTTCTCCATCTCCTAATATATGCAAGGTTTTTCCCCTAAGTGTAAAAATATCTAAGACCCAAATCAGTTTCAATTGGAAAGTGAAAAATGTAAAACACATGGTTATCGTGCCGGTTTAGGTTAAAAAATAATTTCTTCCTTATTCTATCCTAAATATTGACCCTCAAAAAGTGATCAGTTCCTCTTCAATATTCGAAAAGCTGGCTTAAGTAAAGGAAACATTTAGCCGTAATGATTCAGTTGTTTGTGTTTCAATTATTTTCATAGGTCTTTTTTCACTCACAAACTTGTACAATTAATTTACTGTTTTATCTCTCTCACCTGATAAAATCTCATCCTCCAAATTCACCTTTTCTTGGTTTGCTGAATCTTTTCCTTCCGAAGTAGCTAAGAATTAGAAAAGAATCAAACATATTGGGTTGTGCTTTGAACTTTTCTTTTAAACAATGAAGAATAATATATTTATAGAAATTAACCTCTCTACTTTATACAGAACGTCAAATATGATCAAGAATAATAATTGCACCCTCTTCACCCCTGTTTGTCCAGGATTGTTACTTTTTATTGCTGCTAAGTTATCAAGCATTAGATCATTGAATTAGATGTGGCTGCCTATTAATTCATTTCAAACCAAAATTTAATTAATAAACCAGACTTAATATTTCTTTATTATTTACAGTTTTGTTCTGTACTTGCGGAACTGCCGATCGCTAAATCTTTTATTTTTTCAAATGATGAAACCTAAAATTTCCTCAAGACGAAAATTCCCCAAAAAAAGGGGTTTGAATGATCGTCATCACTGTCTTCACGGTCATCAACATTATCATATTATGGCTACTATTTATGTTTTTCAGTATCTTAGATTCTGTTTACTTTTCCCACGACCACCAGGGTCATGTAACCATTGATTACATGAAGTCCATTAGAGATATATTCCTATTATGAATATGTTTGATTTTAACCCAAGTCAGTCCAACTTACCTGCTACGGACAAAGAAGCATTAAAATCCACTCCGTTATCACTTGAGGTAGCGTCACTTTTGTCTGCCCCTGAAATTATAATGAAAAGTTGTATCTCATCGAAGTTGAGTTAAATGCAGTTTGTAAGCCTTCAGATGTAGGCTTGCAAACTGTCTGAGCGTTACACTCATTACCGACTTATACCTATTAATTTGTTATCATTGTCATCTGATTCCCTCATCATTGCAATTTGGCCTTGAGTTGTATGAAGAAAAAACATTTACCTTTGAACTAAGAACCCTTGTAGTTAATGTGATCTATTGTTTGTTTATTTCAATGTTTTTTTCATAGCGTTTGTTGCACTCAATGCACACTGACTTAATTTATTGCTCTCTACTCTCTTTTCTTTGTTCCTCTCACCTGAAGAAAGCTCATCACCAAAATCCAGTTTTACTTGGATTCCTGAAACTTTATCTCCTAACGAGTCCAATACACAGAAATGAATCATTTAGCTTGGGTTGTGATTCGGAAAATGTTTCAAAATCAGGTTAGTACCGGCATCTATATAATTACAGTATCCTTCTATACTATGCTCATTGTTCAATTCTGTACCTGTTGAAGTGCCAATCTCTGACTCCTTTACTTTTCCTGCTGATAAATCTTCACCTTTCTCCTCGTCTAAAAGTAACAAGAGAGGTGGCTTTAGTGATCATCATCACCATCGTATCGTCGTCATTATTATCATTATGATGATGATTATTATTGTCACTGTCATTATCAGTACTGTTGTTATCATCGTCATCATCTTCTTCGTCACTGTTATCATTAACTATTATCAATTATTATCGTTATTATTATTAGACTTAAGATATCGGTCCCAGGACCACCCGGGTGGTGTTACCCCAGTTTATTGTGTGTGGTCTTTTACAGAAAACTTGATTATTGGACTAACAAGATAATTAAGTAGTTGTCCATCAAAAGGACAAACCTCTGATGTGAGGTATAGTATAAAAATCCAAACCAAAAAGCTAACAGACATCGAATTGTTCTTTTTCTCCTTTACCTGATGAACTTTGGTCAAGATGGTCTTGTTTTCCATCGGCTGCTTCAACTTTTGCTTCTTTGGTAACTTAAAATAACAAAAAATGTTGTAATGCAAAGTCATTTGTAAAGAAAATTCGGAAAATTTTTGTTTTCTTGGTTCTTTAAGATATTTGTGGGTTTTTCCCTGGACGTTTCCATTTTAATACTGAAATAATGAACAGACTGAAAAACTTAGAATTTAAAAATTTTCCTTAACTCGTTTTTGCTATTCGGAGCTTACCGAATAATTCTTCTTCGGATTTTCGTACAAATATTGAATTTACAAAACTAACTTAGTCCTTTCAGTTCATTTCTGACGGTCTACTGACTTCTTTGCGTCGCAAAGTTTTTGACGCACCAGTCCAAGGTATTTTGCTGTTGAAAACTAGACAGTGTCAAGTTCTGCTGCTCTCTTAACATTAGACTTGTATACTTTTCAAGAAATAGATAGATAGATAGATAGATAGATAGATAGATAGATAGATAGATAGATGAAAACACAAGTGTTAGTGAAGTCTACTTTGCTCTTTGAATGCTTAGTTGACAACTTGTTATTATTGAAAAAGTGCGAAAAATAATTTCCTAGCGCGACAAGACTATAAATTTTTCGTTTTAATTAATAAAAAAAGCTTGCTGAACTATTTTTAGAACAGTTAGTTTGATTGTTTTGTTCATATCGTGAAAAAGGTAGAAGTAATTCATCATTCATTATGGTGAATGCCCTGAAGTATAATCATTTGTCTCACGATGTGGCCAGTTCAAATGCATATTATTTCTACAGTTGTTAAGAAACCCTCACTAATTTCGCGAAATTTATCAGAAAAAATTATCTATGATATAGCGTCACACACATTCAACTCACGCTTTCTACTTGTACCTGTTGATTTGTGACCAGCGACATCAGACTCCTTCTTGAATACAACTTGACATTTCTCTATGTCTAAGGATACTAAGCAGAATAATTTTTTCATTCTGAGTTCAGAGTGTAAAGTACACTAACTCGACTCGCTTACTGCGGTTTGATTGTTTCTTTTTGCTTCATATTCAATGATCAGTTGTTTGTTTATTTTCATACGCTTCTTGTTCCAGCTCACTTTCCTTCTTAAAAATCTTGAAAACTTGAGAGGCGCAATTTATTTGCTGTTTTTTCCCCTTACCTGAAGAAAGCTCGTCAACCAAATCCAGTTTTTCTTGGATTTCCGGGACGCTACTTTCTGACATACCTAAAATAGAAGTCACCTCAGTGTTAGCGTGACTCTTCTGCAAATGAAACTGTGAATGCAACTGCTTCAAGACTCTTTCGGCTCGAAAAACGAAGATGATCTGAAGGTCTAAAATGTTGCGGACTAGTTATTATTATTATCTTCGACGCGTTCCTCAAGGCACACACTGTTTTAGCAACTCAAATTTGGATTTTCAGACCTTTTTTTTTTTTTATTCGAGAGTAACCAACCGTTGTTGGTTTATTTAATTTTACCATTATTATTATTATCGCGGACTCCTGGAAATATAATCTGTCGTTCGTTTATCTCACATTCTTTACATGTCGCTGAAAATTTAAATCGATTTGGAATTTGGTAAATGAATAAAGGGGGTAACTTTTTAAAGAAACTGTGGTGCTGCGTCGGTGGGAGAGTATAACAGGGTAATTTAGTTTTATCAACCGAGTTGATAACGTAAATTAGCCACCGTAGTTATCAACTCGGTTGATAATACTAAATTACCCTGGAACTTGGTAAACCACTTTAATTGAAGAGGACAATACGGATTTTAGGTGGTTACTTTAACTTCAAGTGAAACAGGGAGTAAATAGAGAACAACACATGACAACAACAGAATTACCGTGAAAAGTTACTAGGAGATCAAAAGACATTCTCAAAATTCGAAAGAAATTTAAAACGAAAATTGTGACGTTACTGTTCAAAGTTCCATTTCATGAATCAAAGCTTTTTAATGCAGCCCATAAAGTTTGCAAAACTAATACTGGTTAAGTCCAATATTTTTATTTGTTTGTTTCATGGTTTTTTTTTTCCTGACTGAGTTTTGGAACTCTATCGATGATGAAACCTCATCGGTAGTTGCTGTTTATAATTTTCATGAAGATGGGTAAAACTAATTTAAAATGAATGGTACGCTTTCCAAATGCATCGGATAATTAACACTTAACCCCCAAGATCTCATTGGTAATTCTCCTTACTGTCTGCCATACAGTTCTTGTGATGTTAGTTTAGAGTATTTGGTATTGAATCAAGCTTTAATCCCCTCATTGATATTTTACTTTATTCTCATCACTTTTCTGCTTGATGTTGTATTGATATTGTAAGGAGAAATTCTGTCTTGGTCACTCATGGGAGTTAAAGGGTTATATAAGCGAAGAAATTCCGCACGGTGTCAAGGCAGATTTATTTACCAGTTGGTTTTTATGTGATGTACATTGCGCGCCGTAATTTCAAATTAAAAACAAAACAAAACCAAAAAAAAAAACAAACAAAGACAATACTAGCACGCAAATATATCTTTCTGCGTTATTACTATCAAAATTAACATAATGGCCGCTTAATTTATCGTCAGAGAAGTCAGTACCGTTGACCACAGATAATTTTCACCACGACCGTTTTTTCATGAAAAAAAGCCGCGAAGGTGTCGGCTGGTTCTAAAGTTCAGTGGATAGCCTGCGCGTACTACCTCTAACATCGTAGCAAAACAAGCGGTTAGGTCCGCAAGGTGTGAAACCTGTAATTTCTCTTCCATTTGTTGATGGCAACGCCGTGATAGGAATTCATTTTTATTCTCGTTAAAAATTAAATCTATTTGTCCGTCTTTCCACCAAGTGCATGCTGCAATTTTTTGAAATATGTTTTCTCTCACCTGAGGAACTCTCGCTCTTCAGACCTAGTTCTTCTTTCGATTGCAAAACTTTATCTTCAGCCATAACTAAGAATAAAACAGAACCAAACCGGTTTGCTTTGTGTCACTGATATTCGTTTGAAAACGATTCTGAATGAAAAGGTAAAACAGGAGAACATGTCACAGTCAAAAAACCTTCGGGAAAATTTTAAATGTGTCCTTTAATTGTTGATTAACCTAAACCAACAAGGAAAATAATCAGGATAGATATCAAAATATTTTGTTGGACCCGCTGAGACTGAACATGTAGTCCTTAGCTTCAGAATAATGAATCTTCGACTTCCAACAGTTTCCCAGTAGCGCTCTAACTTGCGACCGTCTCGTTCGCCATGGTGAGTAGGATAAAGAACAACTTTAAATTGGGCACCCGAATTTGTACGTATGGTCGTCGATTTGTCTATTTGTGTTCCAACATATTTAACTTGTGTGTTGGATAACGCTAAAATCAATGTACTACAACTAAATTCTTACCTCAATCTCAAAGAAAAAATGCTTGGAAAAATATATCCGCGATCAAACTTTCTCTAGCAGCTGATTCTAGATGAAAACGTAATTGTCTCTAAAATGAACATGTAACATGCACAGTGTTCTTGTACAGACAGGCAGTTATATGGAGATTGCATGTCATTTGAAGAAAACAGAGCTGGAAACGGAAACCAGAATTTCTGGTTTCATTTTCGAATGTCATGATTTTATTACCAGAAAATTTTAAGCTTTGCTTTCAAGACGTGAAAGCCACTGAAAAGCGTGTGGATTTCAATACACGCGGGTAATGACGGTTGATCAACACGATCAAGATGCGCTGCAGCTGTGTGGTAAAGTCAAATGCAACTCCCCTGCTCCCTGTACCAGAAGTACTTGCTACCTATATTACCCTTTTACACCCTTACATTAAAATTCTTATTCTCCACACTGTTCTTAATGCATTTCCTGTAACTCACAAAGAGAGTTTGTTTATTGATCAAGAACCTCTTAAGTCTGTGATTATTGATTACCTTAATCCGCGCTTTCAATCGGCTTCTGTCATCCTATGTCTGTACTGAAAATAATCACATATCATTCAGGCCTTTTATCTGTGACATGCATGAAAAAGAAAATCGATGATTTACGCTGGCACTTCCACAGGGAAATTAACTGGTGGGATGCCAGTATTAGTCTTCCCCGAGTAACGAAAAAGCTCTGAGCTTCAAAGGAATTCAGGAAGGAGCAACGACAGAAATCAAGTAAACAACGGATCAAAAGCTTTCAGATTTCTCTACGAGAACAACGAATGCACCAAAATGTACCCTGCTCCCAAAATGTGGCTTCTTAGCTCAGTTGATAGTAGCGCCAGAACTTTATTGATTCACCATATCTTATTTGTTCATTTAGTAACTGAAATACCCTACACATTTTAAAAACGATAACCTGGCGGAACAAAGTCGCTCTAAAAGTCTCTCAGACGATTTTTGAACATTCAATAATATTTTTTTTTTAAATTCTTGAAATGATATACGATAGAAATAGTAGAAATAATTTTAACAACGACTATCAGCTCCTTTCTCGGCTCAGTTAAAAAAAATTATGTAAAACTGATTCAAATATGAATTATTTTCCTGTCCATTCAAATCAAAGGCTCACTTTTTATCAAAAAAATTTGTCCATGCTGTAAACAGCCGTGCTCGTCGGTATGTTCAGATTGATCGCCGGCGGGCAAATTGAGTTTTCTACTGAGCACTTTAATTGAAGCTTTTTGAGAATTTTTCTCGTCGCAAAAATTAATTTCAATTCCGTCAAGACTGAAAAATCGTCCGCGTTCAGTCGCCATTTTGAACGCAATTTCGCCCCGGGGGACTTAACGTTTTTCAATGTCCCGGGTTTTTTTCGAAAACCGTGTGGACAACGCGTGCATGTCTGGAAATTGCAGGGGCTCTGATGACTCATTTTATTAAGGTTTGTTTTTTATTTAGGGCGTTCGGACGAATTTTGTTTTTTCTGATCAATATTAGTTAATGAAATGCTCCATTTGGCGGGGACGAAATGGAGAAGTTTACCGATACTTGGATCAGAAAGATGTATTTACATCTAGCCTGGTAAGACTTGCACTTTTACTTTATAACAAAATGCAGGTTAAGAGCAATCTTACAGCTACATAAGCTTCCATTGAACTCACAAGGTTCTTTTACTTTTACGAATGCACAATTGGTGTGATGTTATTTTATAATTAATAAAATTATGTTAGCTTCAAACTCATCGTTGATGCAGGAACCTGTTAGAAAACGGGGAAGTCAGATCACTAAGCAGCTTAGGAAAATAACACTGACAAAACAGAAAATGTTTCACAGGTTCTTACACCGAGATAACCGGCGGGAAAGTGGAGGAACATACCTTCCCTGGTTCAAACGTACTTTGAAATTATTGTAGCCAAGCTAGAATTGTGCGAGTCATGATGCTTCCTGATTAGCTTACTCACTTACCAACTTACAACACTCCTCGACACAGTCGCGAAAGTGACTACATCGGGTGTTTAGGCAAAAAAAAAAAGAAAACTCCTAGTGGGGCCTGCACTCCATTATGTCACGCAGACTTCATTTTGGCATGTCACGCAAAATTTCTAATTTCAATTGACATGATCCGATTCATGATCCATGATCCGGTCCGTGATCCGATCCTTGATCTGATCCGTGATCCGACCCTTGCTCTGATCCGTGATCCGACCCGTGATCTGATCCATAATACGGTCCGTGAACCGATCCGTGATCCGATCCGATCCGATCCGATCCAGATTTTATCGACCCCGGATGAATATAAAGCCTAGCCTCATTCTGACGAGCAACTCAACATGGCGGCTGCACATGGGAGAAGTGGAAGTGGGCAAAGCCTGGAAGATCTCTTTGGTAACGAAGGCACAACAGCTACTTTCGTTTTCAACGCTATTATGACCGCAGCAGCTCAGCCACTAACATGTGTTCGACTTCTGGTGCAGGTAATGGACTATAAATGTCAAATGACACAGTGATATTTTACTTTGATACTTTACCGGTGTCCAAGCGGATATTTACCCTCCGGTCCAAATCCGCTGGCGGATTTAGACCCCCTTCCCTCAACAAAACAGTGTGAAAACATCATTCTTAACATTCTATTAGAAATAGATAATACTTTACGTTGCAGAGTATATTAAAGTTTGTTTTAATTCAAAACATGCGTATTTATGTTACCTTCTTCTCAGTTTGCCGTCACAATCTAGGATTTTCGTTAACGAGAATGAAATGGCTTAACTCTGGTATAAAAACGAGCCGTGAAACTTGAAAACGTTTGATTTTTGTTATTCTCTCGAAAAAGGTGGGAAATATGAAATGATAGATATGCTAACACTAAGTGTGAAACTTCAGTGGAATCCCAATTGCTTGGGTCCTCGATTTGTCGATCGTTACCCTCGATAACTCGAACTAAAAGTCGTTCCCCTTTCCCCAGTCAACCTAATTACTCCAACTGATTTTCATTTCCCATGGAGACTCGAAAAATCGGGAATCCACTGTTCGCATCCTACAACGAAATTCTGCTGCTCCACCCATTACTGTTACATTAAGTTTTTCAATTTTTCGTTAGCCGAGAACGCGCACTAAAATTTACAACCAGTTGTGTTTGTGTTACTTGTTGTATTCCTAAGGATTGAAAATAAGTTAAACTAACAATCCTTTTAGGTTTTTTAGTCTAGTTAGTGTTCGGTCGAGTGGATGTTCAATAACCTACAATAGGCTTTACGAACGACTTGTAGTAAGAGTAGTTACTTCGTTCTTGTTCAGAAACTGTTTAAATATGTTATTTATAATACGAAAATCAGACGGAGTTATTTTTTAGACTGGATGCAATACTCTCCACTATTGTTATGACCATTCGTATCAATGTTGATTCACATCAGAAGAAGCAAGGATTTATTGCAACAATTTGAATAGTTCAAATGCTGTAGTTTGGTTGCATTTAATTCTTGCATATACTGTACAACTCGCTATAATGAATGCAGTAGAATTGGAATAAAATGGCTAATTATTTTTATCTCTACTGAAAATTTTGTGTTGTGATTGAAAAGAACATAGATAAAAAGCTTGCACATAGAATAAGGTACCAAATGTGATACAAATGATGCTAAAAGGAAAGTTTGGTAGGGGGGGTCCAAATCTGCATTGGGGGGTCCATATCCGCTGTGACACTGGCACCCAAAGTTCAACTTAATGTTTGCGTGACATCTCTCAGTATTCATATTTCTATCCTGTGGAACCTCCTTCCTTCATTTTAATAGAGAAGTTTTTGGTACAAAAGTAGTATATTGGCTTCTTTCCACACCAATATTTAAATATTCATGAGAGGGAACAAATGCATTGGGCCGATAGGTGTTCACTGAACTTAAGGCTAGATGAGGACAAATGTCCACAGGAGACAAAACTTCCTCTATAAACTAAAAACAAAACTCTCTCTTCTTACTTGCTCTGAAAATATCTTCAGGGGTAAAATACGTATAAATTCGAAGTGAGGGAGTGGTTGCTTTATCCCAATATAATGGGTTCCATGAAGTTGAGGGGGGGGGGGTAGTGAGGGTAGTAGAATGCATTGTAATGTGATCAACATGATCATAGCAAAAAAGAACAGCTGGAGTTTGTTGATAACAAGGAGAAGTCTATTCCTCTGGTGGTCTTCATTTTGAATCAGTAAGGTCTCGCAGCCACAGCTGTAGGTAACTCAGGTCAGATATTACACCACTCGTGGTCTTAGCCTTACAAATGAATTAGAGCATTGTTTTAATCAGTAAAATGTGGCAGGTTTGTTTGGTTTGGTGCTCAACATCAGATCAGCAGAGGCTGACTTATTTTCAGACATTAGATTGGTATTTTGGCAAACCTGATGATCTTCTCAAATACTGAACTTTATTACCCTTTAAACTTTAACATCAGAATCCATATTCTCCATACCCTTCTTTATACATTTCCTTTGGTCCTGACAAGGAGAATTCATTTTAACATTTAAAACTTCTTAGTTTGGCAATCAGTTCCTTTTTTTTTTTTTCACAAATCTCATTAAGTTAGTTTTGAGAGTTTGGTATTGAATCAACTAATATTCCTCTTCTTGTAACTGATACTTTTCTCTATTCTCATTGCTTTTCTGCTTGATATTGTATTGATACTGTAAGGAGAAATTCTGTCTTGGTCACTTATGGGAGTTAAAGGTTTAATTAGAGGAGGCTTAGAACTTGGGTGGCAAGGCATTGTAAGTGGAAAGCTATCTCCACAGGTCATTTTAACTGATCACCTGAATTGTATTTCACCTGATACTTTTAGTCATGGAGTGTTTAAAATGAAATTATTTTAAATTTGTGTTAAGGTTGGACATGAACGTATTTCTCCAACTGAGTTCACAACATTTTACCAGTATGGTAAGGAATTTAAGAAGATTATTATTCATTATTTCTTCAAACTAATTCATTAAAAGACATATTAAAAAAATACAGCACAGTATTACCAGTACATAAAAAACTACTTAAATGTAAGCTTTGAGGAGATTGATACATGGCTTGCCTTGTGTTTGCAATTAAAGGAATCAATAGTTCAGATGTTGGAAGCAAACTGGGATTGTCTTTTTTTTTACTTTCCTGGTGGTTGGTCTAAAAAAACCCCTGCCACCCTCTCAACAAATCAGATGCAAAACTGGAACTTAAATTTCAACTTTCTCACATGTATTTTCCCACACTTCCAGCTGTGCTTTTTTCACTTCAAGTTCTGATTTGGCTCCATGTGATTCTTATTTTAATTTCTGATAAGCCATTTTCTTATCACTTATTGTATTTGGTTATGTGGCTACAGTGAAAAAGCATTATAACTAAATTCAGATTAGTTTTCTGGCAAATGATTTACATTTGTCCTTTGCATTGTCTTGAAAACAATCATGATGGACAGTTTCTGTAATATAGATTTATACTTTTTTGATCAGCATGTGAAGATGACAACACAATTTCTAGTTGATAAAATGTATTTATACAGAGTGCAAAGGCACTCTAGAGCTATTGTTGAAAAAAAAATAAACACCAAGATACTCATGGTAATCAAGAAAAGTAACCTATTTGTTCAGGTTTCTTTGTTTTTTACCTCCTTATCCTGCAGCATGTCATGTAAAGAAGATAAATGGATGGCATGGACTCTACAGAGGATTGTTGCCAAGGTAAACTATATATGCTTTGGTTTCCAGAGATTGTAACTTTTGTCTTGGTGAGAAACCTTGTTGATTAATCAGCAAGAGATCAGAAATAAAAATGTTACAGGTTAAATACTGCAATGACAGGAGGCCTCAGTCCTTGTTACTAAGCAAAACCATCAAGTCATTTTAACTTGTTTGTATGGGATTGGTTTCTAGTAATTAAGACACCTAGTGTTTTAAAGTGATTCCTCGGGCACTGCACATCCCATCCTGTGTAATAAAGTCATGTCATCAGGGGAATTCCAAGATAATGATATTGTTTTTCAATAAATGGACCAGGTAAAGAGGCTGTCTTGTCTTTAGCTCTTAAACTAGCATGGTGACTTACATTTTTTGTTGCAGAATTTTGGTGAATAAATTATCCCCTTTTAATTAGAGAAATTAAAAAGGAAATCCTTGAAGGGAAAAAAAGATGGTTAAAACCATACAAAAGGCCCATTACTCAATGATGAAAGTTATGACCTTTAAAGCAATCACTCAAGGAATGTTTTTTCATCTAAAATTGCATGATTTTTCCACAAATTATGTATCAAATTGTTTTATATATTATGCATCAAATTGTTTCTACCTATCAAGTTTTTTTCAAGCTTTACTTTAAAACCCTTGCCTCCGACTACTTCAAAATGTATTTTGAACCAATGAAATGATGCATATGATTAGTGCCTGTACAGGCATTTGTGGAGTATAAATTTGGCTCATCATATCTCTTACACAAGCACTGAGTGATCTTTCTTTTGAAATGTTTTTTTTCCAAACAAACATTGGTAGGAAGAATTTAAGGAAAGTTTAAAAGAAATTTTTTGATGAGTTTCTTTTTCTGAGGAATCACATTTATTAATTAATGGTTAGTGCGCTGGGCTCTGGTTGTAGAAGTCCACATTTAAAACCTGGCTGGGTCATTGTGTTGTGATCCTGGGCAAAACAATTCACTCTCACAGTACCTTTCTTTACCCAGGAGTATAAATAGGTGGTGGTTAATTGTCAGGAAAGCCTGATGAAATACAGGGGGTAACCTTGAGATGGACTTAAGCATCCCATTCAGGGGGAAGTAGTAATATTTCTTTTGGCTTCATGCTATGGAAACCAGGATAAGCTGCACCTGGATGGGCCTCATGGCTCTAGTAAAAAAAACTCTATAATGTGTAATTTCTGCCAAAAAAAGTGGGTTAAAAGTAAATAGGTTGATTTGAATGTTGATATTCTATAATAAAAGTGCCCTCACTTAATGTCTCCACATAAAAGGACCTTTAAGTTTGCTCATCAGTAGAGAAATATTTTGTGGGATTTATTTTTGTGTGTTAAAGTATCTGCTCTCTTCTTGGCTTAATTTTATGAGGTGTAAGTCCTTCTAATCTCCAAGGTAATTTTCATGATTTTTGGGAAACTTTATTTCTGGTATTACATTAATTGTTCCACTATAACTGTTGTTAGGGTCTACTCATCAATGATTGGAACTCTTGTAAACAATACAATGCTACAGGTATTACTATAGATTCACTTAAACTATCATTAGTTTACCACATTCCTTCTGTAGTTTGATTTTTCCAAAGTATATAATGTGAATTTCTTACCTTACATCATGCAATTGTGATATAGTCTTATGTGAATTGTGTATTGAATAGGCTATGGATAAAAAAGACAATGCCCTTGTCCCCCTGGTTCCTCCAGAAAATAAGGTGGGGTTTCTTTTTTTTTATTTTAATATGTTATAATTTATCTTAATTACAATGATTTGAATGGTACAGCTCTGTATGTTAATTTGTTTTTCTCTGTTTCTTCTTGAAATTTTTAGAGCTGGCGAGAAGAATTGCTAGAGTTTTTTGAAGAGGTATTTTGACCAATTTTGCTCTTACTCCTTGCTTAAATGGGGGTGCTGGAATCTGACTTTTTAGAATATATATTATTTAGCACAATGGTTTGTACACCAAACTCTGGACTGAGGGGTATGGGTATGGGTATGGGTTTGAACTTTGAATAACTCTTTACACCCTAACATCAGTATGCATAATCTCCATACTGTTCTTTGTACATTTGCTAGGGTGCTGAATGGGAGAATTTGTTTGATAATCAATAGCTTCTTTAGTTGGTGATCATTTCCTTCATTCTTGTGACCTTGATATTTGATTCAGGGTGATATTGTAAGGAGAAATTAGATGCTAGTCACTCTTATGGGTCAACAGGTCAAAGGGGTGTCTGTCAGACTCTGACACACTTTGCTACCTCTTAGTCAATGCATACATGTATTGGAGGAATAATTATAAATGGTTACCTGTAAACTGTCAGGAAAATGTGATGGAATACCGGATGGGGGTTTATTGTGCAATGGATTGGGATCATATCCATAGGTTAAGTAGCCATACTCCTAGTGGATTTATGTGTTGGAAAAAAGTTGAGTACTGAAGGCCTGGTCTGGGTCACTTACCTCTATGTTGAAGGAAAAAACTAACATATTTTTTTTCTATTGAGACCTGTGTACAGGCTGTGGCAAGATGCAGTGGTATCATTATCAGTCACCCATTTTATGGTAAAGTAACAAAACTGTACCTTAGATCATAATGGCTAGAATTTCAATTGAGGGTGAGACATCTAGGGCTATTAATTTCTAGGTAACAAAATTAAAGTTGATAAGTAGTCTATAATTTCTGTAATTTGTATTTTTTTTTATTTATTTGTTTATTTATATCATATTATGTTTTTAGCAGATATTGATTGACCAATGACACCTCTCTAATTTAATTTCAAGTGATCTCAGTCAGAATGATGGTTCAGTTTGTTGGTCAAGAAACTATTTACAGGTCAGTTCTTTTTCCACATTCTGCCACATTAATTTTCATCTCCATTTGACAATTTTTAAATTGTAAGAGTACTTTTTTCCTTGAATTGGCAGATTTTCTCAAAATTTACTCACTTTTCAAATTCAACTTACTATTTGGAGATGTAATGGCAAATTTTTTATTGTTTTAACCTTTAACTCCCGATATGTGATTGTTAAATCTTCCCTCCAGCTGCAACACATAATTTGGTGTTAGATTAAGATAACGACTTCTGCCTGATAAGTTTCAATATTCTCATTACATGTTTGCTGGATAATGTATGGAATTATAAAGAAAAGTTATATGTTTGTTACTTCTGGGAGTTAAAGAGTTAAGATATCCTACACACAAGGATGATAAGTTGAATGTTCCTTTCATTACTTGAATGTGCCAACCATGGACAAGACTTGTACATGTACATGTTAAATATCTTTATCTTATTGCCAGTGTGTTAATAAATCTGTTTTCAGTGGACTATGTGCATCAGTTAAAGAGATCTATAACAATCAAGGACTTGGTGGATTTTTTAGGTAGGAAATGAATGTTCTGTTACTGACTCATTATGGCATTAAAATTAAGAAAACTTATATTTCATGTTTTTTTATCCTTTGTGACTGTGATTTGAATTGTTATGTAGTTTCTTGCAATAATCATCAGTTTTTCTAAGTGGAATAATTGAAAAATTGAATCAGCAGTAGTTGCCCTCTTGGCTGAAAATCAATCAAATGTAACCAAGTGGTCCAGGCACAAAATGTAACTTGAACAAAAGAAGTGTTACTTTTAATTAGAAATTTCTCATTCAGCAAGTACTTTGCTTAATTCAAAAGCAACTATTAACAGTGATAGTGGCTTTGCAAAGAAGAGTTTTGTGGCTATTGGTTGAGAAATAATTCAACTAGGAATCACCTAACAATAGTATTTAATTTGTGTCCTGTTAAATGTCATCTATTGCTGTCAACAGTGGTATCATTCCTCGTCTTGTTGGAGAAGTCCTGTCCCTTTTGTTATATCGAGGAGTTTGCTTCTTGGTCAGCAAATATGCTATTGACAGTGAGGCAAGTCTTATCAAATCAAAATTAATGTATATGATTTATTTGTACTTTTTCACCAGATGCATATTTGTCTGTAACCCAGTACTTAAAAATGATAAAATTAACTCACAGTCTTCACATGTTTTTCATGCCTTCATTGTATTTCACATCAACTTTTCACATGCATGCCAAATTTGCCATTTGGAAGGCAGGTTAAAGGCATTTGAAAAGCAAAAGAAAGATATTATACCTTCCACATAGTAATTCACACGCCTTTTAAACATTTCTTGAAGCCTACATCATAAAAAACTGAGACTTGCAATGTGCATGTGCTTTAATTTACAACCTTGATGGTGATTTGTGATTCAAGATGAACAAACAGGTGGTAAACCGTAGTCCATCTCTTAAGCACTTGTTATTGATTTTGAAGAAAAAAAATAAATTTCTCAAGTAGCATGATCATCCAACTGACTACAGCTGTCTAGTTTGATTCATGCTGTGAGATCAGTAGATAATACCATTTATTTGTATTCAGCTTTATCAGCAGGTTAATGTGATAATTAAGTAACAGTATGCCTTGACAAAGCTGCCAATGAAGGAAAAACGATTTGTAAATTTGCAGGTCGGCAGAAGTAAAGAAGTACAAGTGTATAGAGATGTACTTTTCCAGGTATAGCATACCTGATAGACATCTTTAATTTGCCCCCAAAAAGCTTCATAACCTTTTGAATCAAAGAAGAAGCACCAGTATTTGGAAAAAAAATGGATCTATCCTACAAATTGATTAATTATCAAATTTAACAAAATCCACTTGGGCTAAGGATCTTACCACTTTTTTCCTCATAAGATAAGTTCTATGTAATATGTCGTGTTTTAACTCAAGTTATCTGGTATAAGGGCTTTACATGTAAAGTAATTTGAAAGACCAGTCCTTACTAAACTTATAATAGAAGATGCATGTTTTGAATTATTTGGATACGTCGCTACTTTTAAATAATCATATTATATGACTGATGGGTGTTGAATCTGAATGCAAAGTTGTCATAAAATTGAATTATTAATTATTTAATTTAAAGGATAAATATTGTTTTCTGTTTGTTTTGCAGTATGCTGCTGGAGTTGCGACCCACCCGTTTGTGTTGGTTTCACACATGATGATAGTCAATAATGTTGGGTTAGCTTTACTTTATATATTGAACACAAATTTGAAAATTAAGCTTATAATCAATGTCTTTCAGAGCAAAGCCAGTAAAATAATACAAAAAAATTATTTTGATAAAATAACTGTGTAATACTCAGGGAAAAATAAAAGATAAGTGGTATTTTATGTTTGTTAACAAATAAATATATATTTGTCCCTTGAGTACAAGAATTAGTCTTTAAAGAGAATTTTATGCATGACATATACAATTGGACATGACGTCAGGGATAAGGAACAAAGAATGAGACTTTATCCAACTCGTGTCCTCAAGTGGGTCAACCTATTGCCTCTTTAAGTCTGCTTGCAGGCTATTTATATTTATATAATAAAAGATTCCCGTTACACAACAAAAAGAGGTTAGATTTACAATGCTTAGAGTTATTTAGGTTTGAACTGAATGAATTTTTAGACAGTCATACATGTACATGATTGTATCACATGTCGTACTTCAGAAAGTGTTCATAATAGCTTTTTCCTTTGCATTTTCTTTAGTCTGGCTGGTGGAAAGCCTCCTGCAATGCCAGTGTTTGATGGGTGGAGAGATTGTTTTAGTTATCTCAAAAAAACGGTGAGTTGCAGTTGAAGATAGTGATGAAACATGTCAAGTATATCTTCTATGTAGCTGTAAGCTCAAGCGCAGATCTAGTGTGTGGTATAAACATAACGCAGCTTTTAGTTGAGCAGGGTGTCCCTACCCGCTTCTAATGTTTTAGCAGTTAAAATTATTTATTATCGCCAGTTTTATTCATAATCTTTCTTTTTAAATGTTGTGTATTAAGGATTTGTTACAGATTCTTAAGATTATTTATTATTATTTCCTTCTTTTAGGGGAACTTGTGGCGTGGATGTAGCATTTTTCAACGGGTGTTGACAAAACCCGGATCAGACCTGATCGGACAAAACAGGACGTTGAAAAAACCCGAATCAGACGGGGTGGGATCAAGGATCGGATCATGGATCGGATCATGGATCGGATCATGGATCGGATCACAGATCGGATCACAGATCATGTGAGCGGATCATGTTTATTCAAATTAGAAATTGTGCGTGACAAGTTACTACATCACAGGCGACGAGCGGGGTAAAAAAAAGACCGAAATACGAGTGGTCAGCGGTGAAACTACTTAAATACATAATGCCTTATAAAGACAGATCATTTGTAGTTGCGGAAAACAATCGTGTTGTGAAGCTGAAATGTTAACTGTTTACCTCGCTAAATAAAATGTTAAGCAATGTTTCAATAGTGTTGATTGTACATACATCTTTATTGCTGTAATAAACAATGGAGGTTTCGGAAAAGGCATCGGTAGCATCCGGAAAGGCACCAAGGAGAGAAATATGAGAAAATTCAGATTCCATCTTCAAAATCCGAGTGATTATCTTATTCTCCTAGTCTGGTTACAGATTCCCCACCAATCTAACTCTTTTTCAAAAATTATTTGCAAATTTTGCTCGACTACATCGCCTGACGAAGACTAGCAATAAGACAGTGGAAAAGTCGCGATCTCTGTAAGTTGATAATGACTTCTAATCATAAGACAAACGATTCAAAGTTTATTTACTGTATTATAACCACGCTTTACAAACTCGTCTATGGCAGCAACTTTCCTTTCAAAACGAAAATTGATGGAACGAAAGTTCGTTTTTCGCTTGTTTTATGAAGGTAACACCTGGAAACTCAGCTAAGAATGATGAGAAGAATGATTTTCAAGGAATTTATATTTTTCATTTCTTCATTTCTTTATTTCATGTATTTGCTTATTTCATCTGAGTTCTGCTTAGTATTTCTATTACTTTGACAATAAATTAACCCTTCGAAGTTTAATATCAAGTTCAAAATTAGCTCTTAATTGGTCCTTCAATTTTATAATAGAAATGAACGACCGCGACCGAAGAGCCATTCGGTACTTTCCGTCCGCCTTTCAAAGTCAGAAAATTCATTTGAATTACAAATATTTTTTGAAAGTTAATATTCATATTTGCGATTAGTTCTGCACTTGGAAAGAACGTGAGAAGTTCAAGAAATTTCAACTTCTTTTGCAGCCTTTCTCGGGCCACAAAACACATCGCTTTCACGTTACAGCCTTAGATTTCGTCCGCTCTGTCAAGTCCAGCTTGTGTTTCGTCGAAGTTGCCGATAAGGTGGCCGAAATTCGACGTCGAGGATAAATGAATGTCATTTTGTCACGAATTTCTTCAAGGTAAATAGCTCATGCGTAATTTCATCTTTAAAGAAGTGCAGTATTCGCGTCTCTGGCCGTTGCCCTCGTTCAAGTGGGAGCTTTGGATACAAAAAGGAAAATCCAGCCATGCCCAGCCGCCCGGACAGTTCTCTATGTACCACCTGATTTACGGGCAACAGTGAGAAATTTTTAGTTAATTGTTAGTTTGTTGATAGCTGAATGTGTAGTAATTTATCTCTTCATTTCTATACTCGTTTTTTATTCTACATACAGTCACTTGCGCTCACAGCATGTCAAAATTAGATTTGTCGTAAACGCGCATGTTACCTCTCTGATTCCTAACCGTGCCCGTAGAGCAAAACCGGTGATTTTGAAAACGTTTTGAAGTAGAATGTGTTTAGGAAACCGGAGTAATTTAGTCTCCCTCGAGTTAGTATAACACCAGATATCTCGCGCCTGCTTGAATCAGCCGAATCGAAAGGTCTTGGTTGAAACCTTGTGTTATGTGTTTTGGTGAGAAAATTCAACATTTACAATAACTCTCCGCCAGGTGTTTAAATAGTTACCGGTGAACTGTCAGAGAAATCTGACAAACT
The DNA here is from genome assembly GCF_964200805.1 of Pocillopora damicornis. NCBI lineage: Eukaryota > Metazoa > Cnidaria > Anthozoa > Scleractinia > Pocilloporidae > Pocillopora > Pocillopora damicornis. Next base: position 17,848,842 of record NC_142677.1, read on the forward strand.
ACTTAAGGGTGCCCCACCAGAAGAAGAAGAAGCGAGGCTCTTAGTACATGTGCTATCATACCACAGATACCGGAACATACGTTAATGGCTGTGGGAGTTATAATTAGTTTCGTGTGCGGGGAATAAATAGCCTTTATCTCAAATTGCTTTTCACTTTCTCGGATGTTGAATGTAATGTTTCTTCTCTGTATTAGAATGTAAGCTTTTATTATCTCCTGATGGAGTTCTGTCGATATAGATACCGTTCTTACGCATTAAACTGATGTGCATACTTAAAGAATGATGTGAACGTTTTAGAAATCAATTCATTTATATCTCGAAGTTTGGTTCTCTCTTTAGGACAACATCAAGCATAGAATGTGAACTTCTCGAAATAAGAAATTCGAGGGAGGAAAGAGAAACCGGACAACTTTTAGTCTGGTTAGTAATTCAGTTAACCTCTTCCGCCCTAAAATCAGTATGCATATTCTCCAAACTGTTCCCTATACATTACCTAAGGTGTTGATGAGGAGAATTTGTTTCATAATCCAGAGCTTCTCTGGTTGACCATATCCTTTATTCTTATGACCTTAATGTGTGATTTGGGGATGATATTGTGAGGAGAAATTAGATGTTAGTTACTCTTAGGGGTTAACGGTTCACCCTTTTACTCCCAGATCTCACTAGCGATTCTTCTTACTGTCTCTCATATTCTTGTTAACATCTCACTTTGTTATATTATTTATTGCATAATTTCTTTTTATTTCTATATTTTATTTTTTTTATACAACTGACAATGGATGATGTTTTATCCGAAACATGTCTAGGTTTCATTAAAAAAAATATTTAAAAAATGAACTTCAAAAGCATCGTGTGGTTGATCAAAGCGATATAAACGTCTTTACTTGTCTTCACTAGGTGCTTTTTCTACCTTTATTGATTTAATTCATCAATTTGCCTTTGTTGTACTTCATTTTTTGTCAAGTATCTCAGCAACAGTTCGCAGCCGAATTCATCCAATTATGACCTGTATGGCCCCTCACCTGCTCGTTCCTTTTACACTCGTATTAGAGTCTGACGCGATGGGGCGCTAGGGCCGGGAAAAGGTGTAAGGCGAAGCGAGAGGTGGTTTAATGAAAAACTGCTCTTTGCCCGAGTTAGGTGGGACTGAACGAGAAATTATTTGGGTCTCTGCCAAGCCAAATAATTGCTCGTGCGGCCGCCCACACTGATGGACTGAGTGGTAGGACAATGATATTAGTTTGGAGATTTGAAATTGGATCAACTAATGTTCCCCTAATTGACACGTTTTCTTTATTCTCATCACTCGTCTGCCAGATATGGTAGTAAGGAGAAGTTCTGTCTTGGTCACTAATGAGAGTTAAAGGGTTAAGCGAAGAAATTCCGCACGGTGTCAAGGCAGATTTATTTACCATGCACCTGCTTTTTATGTGATGTACATTGCGCGCCATAATTTCTTATAAAAAACAAAACGAAACAAAACAACCAAACAAAAACAATACTAGCATACAAATGTATGTACGACTGATGTGCTGTGAACGCGTAAATCTGGATTTAACGGACTGCAAGTAGAAACAAACCGGGTCGAAAGAAAAAAAAAAGAAATGACATATTCCCTTACTTTAGAGCGCTTTTGGTGTGATTAATCTTTTTCTTTGTTTCTGTTGATAATAAAACACTGGTGTCAAAGAGTTACGTAATGGTTATCGTACATGAAAATTCATCTAACCTATCTATTATAGCGATGTTTTAGCCTGACAAATATTCCCATAACTTCGACATATTTCTAGAGAATATCTTGAAGTTGATTAAGATGGCAAGTCTAAAACTATTATTGCTAGGATTAAGCTGATAAAAAAATTATCTGTTTTTTTCCTTTTTTCGTTCGCAGCCGAAAAAAACGATACATTTTTGGATATTACGAAGCACTTATTTAAAGAAAGTCGTACATGTACTCACATAACATTCTTTTTTCTTCAAGGGAAGGGTCAAGAATAGAATGAAAGCAAAAATTTGGAAATCAAGAGATACAAGGGAGGAAAATGAAGATGGAGGGAAGCATCCAATAAGGTTTGTTATTTAATTTGTGATGACTGATTAAGTTATGTATAGTTTATGGGGCTGGTTTGCGTCCAGTAAACTGAACATTTTATTTTGCTGAAAACAAAAATATTTCGTAGTTTTCTCCATTCCCCAATCTATTCGATGTCTGTTTGAAGGAGATGACTTACAGTACTGTTTGATGAAGTGATATTACTGCAGGCAGATACTTTGTTGATGGTTAACATTGGTATCGCAGAAATTCTTCGTCATTGTCTGTAATGTTATAATTAAAAGAAACTTGCGCGTGAAATATGTTCATAGAAGAGGTGACTTAATATTGTCCATCAATCAAACATTGACGATGATGATAATCTTTTTCATCCTAAAATTCTGTTCGTTTGAAGGTTTTTTGAGATCTTTTAATGTGATCTTTCAGTAAGGGGCGTCCTGAAAAGAAATTTGTCGTTATCAGTAATCGCTTTTTCGAAAACTTGAGCAAAATTTTTGATAACAGTCAAATAATTTTTTTTCCGAGAAATTGCCAAAAGTCTGGCAAGTTTTTCTGAAGATCATCGATCAACCCCCGAGCAATTATTAAGAGACGTTGCCCTTTACCGACAAGTTGCTTGAAGAATAATCCTTAATTTTTACACCACCTAAAGCTAGGCTATAAGGACTCTAATAAGACCAGTAGTGCTAGTTTAAACATACTAGATGGCTTATCTGACGAAATAAAGCTAACCGTGTGTGTTTTATGTTATTGATGAATTTCTTTATTGGATTTGCAGAGTCGGAAGATGAGGATGAAAACAGGGACTCAAAGAGGATTGGAGAATTGGAATGGGAAATGCACAGAGGGATCAATGATGAAGAACTCGGGAAACTGTAATTTGTTTGACTAACTTTACAGTACGAAATTAGACAACGATGCCAAAATACTCATTAGCTTGACTATCCAAAATATTCTGATGATAACAGCGTTGTTACAAAAACTACAAAGGTAGAAAACAACAACCATTGTAAAGTATGTTTTCCGATGTACAGTAACAGAACTTTCAGGGAATGTTTTCTGCGCTGACTAAATTTAACGAAAAATCCTCCTAAGGTTAAAGAATGACGAATCACATTTTCCAGTCGAGAGGAAGTCCCAGCTTAACCTCTTAACTCCCATGAGTGACCAAGAAAGAATTTCTCCTTACAATATCTACACAATATCAAGCAGACAAGTGATGAGAATGAAGTAAAATGTCAATTGGGAGATTATAGTCGATCAAACACCAAATTCTCCGTACTGACATCATGAGATTTGGTTGGCAGACAGTACGGAGATTTACTAATCAGATCTGGGGGTGAAAAGGTTAAATTGATTGAACGGCTGTTATTCGAGAGCTAGTGAACCAGTTAAAAGGTCATTTCAAATAAAAAAAAGTTCCTAGACAGATAATTAGTCCCTAAATTTTGTAAATATTTTCAAGTCAAACATTTAAGACAAGTCACTGAAAACCGTTTCAACTCAGAAAATTTACTTTCTTAACCATTCACAGAACTCTTTGGATATCAGGTAGTCTCAGATCGACTGGGTTAATGTAGTTCTCTCTTAAGATAAAGTCTTTTAAGTGAGAGATCACATAGTTACAAAACGAACATATTTAATTTTCTTTGAAGAGCTTTTAACAGAATGAAAACTACCAAAAGATTTACCAACTTAAAATATCAACTCCCTATTGCTATGATTGGTTTTTTTAATATGTGGTAAACATAAGTTATTTTCATATTACTTGAACTCAATAACACTCAACCGTGATGGGTAAGCTAAATATTAATAAACAAATGGCTGTGACAAATGAATTTTAACGCCGTATGGTTCCCAAGCGTAAACATTGTTGGTATGCACAAAATAGTTACCGTGATTTTTTTTTTCTTTGTTGCCGAAGATCATTCCCGTTGTCACAACTCTAATATTAAAAAAATTAATTAAAAGTTATACGCCTTCACATTATCGAAGAGAAGTTTCTGGCTTGTGAGCTAATTCCGAGAATCATGATGGTTTTCGTAATTTGTTTACTGCGTTGATTGAATCAAGTTGAAGGCACGTGACTGGACGTGTGACTAAGGGAAATCATTCGCTTGAGATTCGTAGTGTTCTCGAAAACAATGACTTGTTGACAACAACATTATTTCTCATTTTTGGTATTGTTTACCATCCCTTAAAAAATAGCTCCGGCCATCCGATGGAATATACTTTTACACAAATGTTTTGGCCGTTACCGGCTATACGTTATGGCGATTCATGAATGTCTTGCGCGATTGTCGCAATTTGTCCGGCACTGGGTAACATATTTTGTGCTTCGACATGCCACAAACATCATTAAAAGTAAACTCTCCACATGGAAAAAGTAATTTGAACGTCTGCTTTAAATCCTTGCAACTCGTTCGCGGCCAAATGTTTCAACTTTGTTTTTTCTGATCAGGAAGTTGATAATTATAAACATCGATACGAGCTTCGGTTTTTACTTCAAGAATGAGAGTACATTGACTGAGTAATGATTACTCTAGCTTTATGTTCAGTTAACATGCGTGCTGCACACGAGGTCACACGCTAGTGTGCTGTGTCCGCTCGCACGCTAGCTTTTGTATTCGAAGGTTAACACGCTTTGCGTGGTTGCCTGTTCGTGCTTCATTTTTCAACAGCGCACGCTGTATTGGTTGTAGGGTGTTATATGAAACAAAAGCATATGCACATTTAAGTGTGCTCTAGCGTACTCAGCAAGCGTGTTCGAGCCAGTTTCTTTTTTTAAGTAGAAGTGTGTTGTGAGCATGCTATCACCTTTGTCCCTATACTCATACGGAGGGTCATTTCATTGAAGGTATCCATTGTCGCATACAACTTCTCTCTTCCTAGAAATACTTCTGTGAGCGTATCAGTACAAAAAAGAGAAGCGAGTCAAGTAAGATTGTGAACTATATCCTGAAAATTCTACATATCAGTAACTATCGTTTTACGCTTATCATATTGATGAATGTAACTTGGACTTCATAGAGATAAGCCATTTTTTAATTGCACCCATGTTGCCGATTATAACGTTTTGAAAGAGAGATTTTCAGTTGGTTTTTAGTTGAGAGACATACTTTCCACAAACATCACCATACGTGTCTCTGCCAGCAATCTGCGTCGAAACAGAACATTTAGAATGAGTAAGATTGTCGACCGTTGCTTTAGAATTCTGCTATATTTTCATTAAATATCGGATGAATTTAATCGTTATGAGCTTTTCAAAAGGAGTTTTCACTTGAGAGATTGCAAGATGTTTCTTTTGGCACTTAAGCCGTTTACTAGCAAAAACAGGAGATTTACGCGTCGACTCTTATGCAGCAAAATCAAGACCATTCTTGGTTCTTACATGTAAATGAAACGATTTGAAGAAGGGATCTGTTAGTACAGGTTAATAGGATTTTATTGTGTTTTAGTTTATTTTTGTTTTTATTCGAAGAGTTTTTGCGGTTTGTTTAGGGAGAAAGTACTTAGCTAATGAAAGCGGATTTTTCTAACCAACAAATGCAAACAAGTCCTCCTCTAACAATGGATATAATACTTACACTGTAGGAGCATACTTGTTACATTAAACTGTTGCTAAGAAAAATTAAGTCTAAATAGCTTAAAGAGGCCGGGAATGCAAAACAACAGACTGAGTCGAGAAAGCAGAACAATACCTTTGAGCTCTAAAGATAAATTTTACAATTTTTATGCATTGAGAATGTAACTTTTCATTCCAAGGCAGCCACTGTTTCGAGTAATGCATTTTTCATCAAAGGAAATAAAAAACGTTGCAGCAAGGCATGAGTGCACTGCTAAATAAAGCGAAGGATTGTAATCGACATCCAATATTTTTTTAGGATTTTTTGCGAACAAGACTCATTTCCTTCAATATTTTTCCTACATATAGAAGAATTTTGTTAAATTACTAATGCATTCCTATAAATCTCTAAGGTCCCGAAGTGCACAAGCTTTCCACCCCTAATGATGGGTGGAAAGTATTTACCTCATATATCTTTGTATGTTACAGCAATTGAGAGAAGAATTGTAGTGTTGAGAACCATTTATTTAAATTTGGTGTCGAAAGGGGTACGGTGTCTAGCTTTGCAACAGAAGTGGCCAGTGATAAAATCCGAATAGTAACCGAATAGTCGCGAATTGTGACGAATAGTGAAAATAAATGAATTTATAATGAAATAAAAATATTTATTGGCCTATTTCATAGATTTATTGGATTCAAATGTGTGTATATAACGATGATATGACAAAAAAGATATAGGGTAACATATGGACTAGATCATTGGACCCTTGGACTATTTTTTGGAGCATTTCTTGAAGCATTTTTTGGACTATTTTTTTGGACCATTTTATCGGGGGGGGGGGGGGGGAGGCAGACCATTAGTACTTTAACTTTTTGTCACGTGAATGCGAAACTGGCACCTAAACACTGGACTATAATTGTTATAGAAAATATCGCCAACTCCTGTTTTCGATCCTCCTCTGTGAAGTCATGCGTGTGCCTGTTTACTCGACTTGTGCCAGTGCTAAATGATACTCACGGGTTAGCATGAATCATATTTCAGTTGCCTCATGTTTTCCTTTTTGTATGTGCCAAAAAAAGCGAGGAAAAAGCGCGATGGTTTTATAAGTGGTTTCACATCATGGAGTGTAATCCAGCTGTCAATGAAACGCTCTTGACTTATCCAAGCCCCAGATGATAAAATTTCCCGGGCAGAATCGGTCACATTTACTGACTTCTACGTTTTGCCGACGGAAAATATCGGCAAGCAACAGTAGCCACCATAGTTCTACTTCGCAGGTTTCGTTGGTTTTTGGGCAAGAAGTGATTGGTAGCGGCCCAGGCAAATTGGAAAACAAACCTTGGGGAGTCGCGAGGAATCCCGGTGTCGATGATTAACTCGTTTGTTTGCTAATCAGATAAGTATTACCTCTGTTTTATTTATTTCAAAATGATAGGATACATGATTGAAACACAATTTATATGTTACCCTATGCCTTTTTTGTCAAATAACCGGGATATACACACATTTGAATCCAATAAATCTACTAAACAGGGCAATAAATATTTTTATTTCATTATTAATTCATTTATTTTTACTATTCGCCACTATTCGCCACTATTCGTCACTATTCGTCACCATTTACCACTATTCGGTCACTATTCTGGTTTTCTCTCTAGCCAACAGAAGTTCGTTTGAGAGAGATAACGATGTGTTTGTTTTCGGATTATACATTTTTCCCCCCAAAGAATTTACCAGTACGGGTCAATAGAATTTCTTAATTTCTGAGCAGAGCCTTTGCCCTTTGTGCGAGGAAAAACCTTTTCTGTGTGAAAGGGGATTTTTGTGATCAAGAAGGACAGGTTTTAACTCAAACACGGAATTTCTAAACATGGATAGTACGTGTCATTTGAAATTTTTAATATTGAACTAGCTGTAGCTTAAAACCGTTGTCAAACAAATGTATCCATAAATCAAAAAACATTTTAAACGAGGGTCAAGATTAGAACCAAAAAGCTCCTGTTACAGAATGTTTAGTTTGTTGCGTTTGTGTTTGTTTTCCCAACTCCCAACTGTTGCACATACCATTATACAAAACTAAATCTGGACAAAGAACTTTTTATTATCGCACTGTCAGCCTGTGGAACAGTTTAGATAATGATCTTAAACTTTGTAATTCTTCTTCTAATTTTAAGCGTAAACTTAGGGCCAAATTATTTGCTGCTTTTCTTTCTCCTCGGTCCTAGTTTTTAATCATATCATATATTTTTTATTGTCCTTTTTTAAAGTTTCTTAGTTTTTATCTTACCCATTTTATCGTACCTTCTTAAAGTTTCTTAGTTGTAATTTTCGTAATTATTTTTAGCTTTATAGATTAAACATTTTTATTATTGTAATTATCAATTGTCACTGAAAAGCCCTCTTAGGGAGTGTCAATAAAGTTTGTATTGTATTGTATTGTATTTTCTATGGCGAAATCTATGTTAAGAATATGTAGTGTGTTCGTTTCTGTTCCCATGACATTCCACTCCTTCGCACTAAGTGCGTCGAGGGTTTCCCTCGGTCAGTGCTATAGAGTTTCGTTGCTGTAGAATAATTCCCTTAGCAAACCAAAAGCTAACTTTTTAATAAATAATCAGCTGTCCTCGTGGGATGGATTTTCGGAAACCTAGGTTAAGAGAATACACGGCCCCTTTGAGCTTGAGTTTACAACTGAGTATCCGCCTGAGGTTTTGCACTGTTCCCACTCCAGGATATCAGCCAGCTCAGGAAAGGGCTTGAACTTTATTACAAATGATGTACTTCTGTTATTAAAATGCGATGGAAACTACAACTGGTTCGATATTCATAAGATAAGAAAAGCGCAAATGAAGTCATGTGGAAAGACAAGAAATATGAGTACTTCTCAAACACATGAAATAAACAACAACAAGGACCTCACCATTTTTCGCTTGCGAAATGCAAACCGAAAAGAATGATAAACAATCATATTCGGTGTGGGAACTGGCCGTTATTTACTGGCGTAAAATCTTACACACAAACACTACCGACTGGAAGAGAATACGCCGTTAGTTACTAGCGTAAAATCTTACGAATAAACACTACCGACTGAAAGAAATTATGCCGTTAGTTACTGGCGTAAAGTCTTACCGACTGGCGTTAAATATTACGGACTGGCCCTGCTTCTAATTCAGCTAACTGAATACCCACCGCGTTTAGTTTTCGCTGTTCTTCGGAAGTAGCTACTGTCGTGAGCAATATGAAAGCTGGATTCACTGAGTGATTCATATCACTACACAGGAAGTGTGCAACCATTTGCATTTTGAGTGTTTATTTTCAGCTCAAAAGATTTGATCCGGTGAATTGACCGCTGACAAGGGATAACGATTTACGCCTTGAGTTACGGCTTAAAACTTCATACGTACATTTACGACAAAAGTGCTGAAGACGGACTCATTTTTAAAGATAGTTTATTTCATAACAAACAGGTTGGTTGCTCGGTTTCTCCGACAAAAGCGGTATTATCCACTCACAATCAGTTGTACTATACTTCGTTGGCCACATCCAGAAACCCATGACCCACCCATGCGTTCCCGTTCTTAAGATTTTTGGACATGGTATAAATTTAATACAACCAATTATGCTGGGGTTTTCATCCACAAACCAAGTGCACTCATTGTTGCCGAGATACATCTGTAAAGGTCTTACTTATCTTTGAAGCACTGACTTGCTAGACATCCGGACCTTCTTAAATATGAAAGAGAGTATTCCATAAGATTAGTTACATATTTTATAGCAAGCGTTGCAAATTGCATCGTTAAAACCTACTAGTTAAGTGTAGTTTTTGGCGGTGGATTCTCGTTACTTTCCTCAATGACACCTGCCAGGCTACGTGCCTCTCACTATTTCCCTGGAGAGCGTAACGCCTATATGGCAATTACAGCCATTATGTTATCTAATTCCAAAAGTGTGGCTTCAAGTGTTGTACATAGGCAGAGCAACTGTTCATTAGATGTTTTCAGTGGCGTGGCTCGTCAGTTTCACTCAGCCAACAGACGGACATCTTTACCGTTCAAATCCTCAATCCAGTCTGACCACCCTTCAATGACTCTACCATTGCTGTCAATTCAATCGGCAAAATTAACCAAGTATCTTTCATATTTTCTGTAGGCCACGATTTGTCTTTCTCGTCGTATTCCACATCAATTAAACGGTTGATCAAGGCTCTTTTATTTTGTTTTCTTTTATTGCTTAATATATGTCTGCGCTTATCCGGTGGACCTTCGTCACTACACTTGCCTTGACTTGTGCGCTTTCGTTTAGCCTTCTGCTTGCCAGGTGATGATTTGTAGGACGTTGTCACGTTCTCTTTGCAAACTGCTGTCTTCACAGCGCAGAGGCGATTTTCCAGGTAAATGTTCTCCATCAAAGCATGAAGTATATTATCACCTTGCATCCCCTGATCACTTTTCCGGGAAAGGTCTTCACCCAGACACTGTTGAAGTCCTTTGTATTGTCCATCATCAAAGTCAACCAAGATAGATCTCAAATTCTTGCCATTTGCGAAGCGGGCATGATCAAACGTCACTTTTTAAAAAATCGTGGCGATGGACTTAGCGTAACTCTCACTGTCTTGCCTACTACATATAACTCTTGCTACCGCATTATACAAGCACGTTTCGTCGTTAAAAGAAACAACGTTTAGGAGGTATAGGAAGAAGTCATTACTAGTAGAAGTAACTTCCATGAATAAATCCTCTGTTGTACTCAACGGTGCAGATTGAAATGGAGCCATGAAGAAGGCATACTTTCTGCAAGAAGTAAAGAGGTACTCGCTCCCTTTCATCTGATATTGACCCATCATCTGGTTGACTTATTCAATCACCATACAGCTGGTTGCTTTTCACTTTTTTCCGAATTTTATCGAATCGGAGCACCTCGTCGAGTGGGCGTAGCTCTCTGTAAACAGACGTCCATTTGCCAAGGGCTATCTTCCTCTCTTTTTAAACGCAGTCGGCATTTGCTGCAGGCGAACTAGCCGAACTCGGCTGGGACGTAACCAATTCCAAGGCCCTTCATACTGTCTTTTGTTTTTTTTTTAGCTGTCATCGGAAACCACTCTTTGGATGGCTTCTTTCACTCTGCTTGACAAGCTGTGTGGAGCTGGTTTTTTGTGATTGTGTCGAGATCCCGGTACAAGACCAACCATCGCCTTCCATCGTCATTGCAAGGCCATATGTAGACCATATGCACACTACATGGTGCAGATGAAAGAAGAGATTAATTTTCCCTTTGACGTAAGCATCGATTTATCTTGTGTCTGTTGGAGACCACATACTCACAGTCAGGGCCAGCACAAGTTTTCACGCCTTTACAAGGCCCCCGTCTCACGTACAAGGATGTCTTCTTACCTTCTACAATTATGTTGTGCTTCTTTGTTTGCGAGCCTCTTATTGGCAGTTGGTTGTCATCCCAGATAAAATGTGGCCGAGTATTGGCTTCAAAAGGCAACCTGCGCCAATCTCTTAAGTTGGCCAATGGTTTCTGTGAGGACTGTAGGTCAGTCTCGAATCCGGGAAATTCGTATTGATCTTTGTCTGTCAGCTTGTGCCAAGTATCAGAATGCTTCAAAACTTCCTTTAACTTTGGTAGGTGATGGTGTCCACGTCCACTCCTTTTCTTGTAAGTTTGGGTTGTCCAATACACCCAAACTGAGTCCGATGGACCAAGGTCATGAATAACCAGACTCGCCGGAAGTCAGTTCGCTAGAGACTTAGTAAATACACAACAAAGTATAGAGTTGCGGACTGGGTGGAAATACATGTCGGCAAATCCGATGGAGACGGGTTGCCGTGGCAAGAGTATATCGAACTCGCCGCGTGTTAGTTCGCTAGATACTTAGAAAACAAACAGCAAAGTAGAGTAGTGAAAGGGGTGAAAAATGTCGGTAACGGACTCCGTCGGATCCAATGGAGACGGATTGCCGTGGCAAGAGTCCATCGGACTCACCGCATGTCAATTCGCGATAGTCTTAGAAAATATACAGCAAGGTAGAGTAGTGAAAGGGGTGGAAAATGTCGGCAAACGGACTCCGTCGGATCCGATAGAGACGGGTCGCTGTGGAAAGAGACCATCGGACATCGCCCCGTGTCAGTTCGCGAGACACTTTGAAATATATAGCAATGTTGAGTATAGTGAAAGGGATGGAAAATGTCGGCCTCCTTCGGATCCGATGGAGACGGGTTGCCCTGGCAGCATCTGCTCACTTTAATAATTTACCTGAACTTAAACTTTCACTAAATATCTCCGCCGATGAAATACGTCACTGCGCTGACTCAAATAAACTCCCAATCAATGAGTCAAAGTCTAAAGTCTTAACGATCACCGGAAAGCGCCTGGCGTCTAAGATCAATAATGAACTTGTTGTCACAGATGAGGACAATAGGCTCGTAAATGGAAAAAGTCCAACGCTTTTAGGTTTAACAATCGATAGTTCACTCTCATTCGATTGTCATGTTGAAAATCTTTGCAATAAGCTTGCCTCGCGCATAGGTGTTTTGAGTATAATCAGGCCCTTTCTGTCACTTAAACAGCGACTGTTGCTCAACAATGTCATTATTCGCTTAGTAATGAGCTATGCTGACGTCATTTGGTCATCATGTGACAAGGAACCACTTTACAGAGTCTTGAAATTACAGAAACGTGCATCTAGAATCATTTCATATTCCGACCACCTAACACCCTCTCTGACACTTTCTATAAGCTGGGATGGATACCTTTTTATGAACAGTAAAATTAACAAATGTGTTATTTTTTAGAAGCGCGTAATGGCTCTCTTCCGAACTATCTCAATGAACACTTGACGATTAACAATACACAACATAACAAAAGCACGCGGTATGCTAGCTATAATTCTATCTGTCCTTATTATAAGCGTGACACTGAAGGAGGCCGTTTTTTTGCTGTATCAGCAACAAGACTTTGGAATAATGTGCCGCTAAATATCAGAAAGATAGACACTTAGATAATATTATGGCAACGTTGAGGATGTGGAGGGGCTGTAAAAAGAACGACTTTTTCATGTTTAACGCGCTTGTTTCGCCTCATGGCGTTAAGAACGAGGTATATTTCATTGTAGCGCGCTTGTTTCGCCTCATGGCTTAAAGAACGACGAATGCTACATGTGTAGCGCGCTTGTTTCGCCTCATGGCTCTAAGAACAATTTATATTTCTTTGTAGCGCGCTTTTTCCCCCCTCATGGCTTAAAGAACGACGTATATTTCATGTGTAGCGTTTGCAACGCTTCGTGGCTTAAAAACGACGAATGTTACATGTGTAATGCGCTTGTTTTGCCTCATGGCTTAAGACGACGTATATTCCATTGTAGCGCGCTTGATTCGCCTCATGGCATTAAGAACGACGTATATTTCATTGTAGCGCGCTTGTTTCGCCTCATGGCTCAAAGAACGACGTTTATTTCATGTGTAGCGTTTGCCTCGCCTCATGGCTTAAAGAACGACGGATGTTACAAGTGTAGCGCGCTTGTTTCGCCCTATGGCTTTAAGAACGACCAGTGTTACATATGTAGCGCGCTTTTTTCGCGTCATGGCTTAAAGAATGACGTACATTTCAAGTGTAGCGCCCTTGTCTTGCCTCATGGATGAGAGATATTTTCACGAACTGATCTCGGGGGAGTTCGATCGACTCTTGCCAGGACGAACTGTCTCCATCGGATCCGATCGAGTCTGTTTGCCAATATCTTCAATCCCCCTCGCTCATGTTAACCTCTTACTTCCGGTACCACCAGTCAAGCGCCATACGGCTATTTCCGGTTCCGGTCGCAATAGGACTCAATCCGCCTGCTGGTAAAGGTAACCCGACTCAGGTCAGGTGTATTGGACATGTGTGAGTAAGTTTTGGCGGCTTTCTCTTTTTTTTCCTCGTTAAAAGGATCGACCGCAGAATCGAGAACAAGGTCGTTGCGCGGACGGCGCAAAAATTTCTTACCTTTCTCGGAAACTTTATATTGTCTCCACACCCTGTTAAACGAGTCGCATCTAGTTATGTTGAAGTTGATGTCTACATACTCTAGATTTACTGACTTTCGTAACACTTTTGACCACCAATCATCGGAACATTTCAGCCTCATTAGCTCCGAACCGGTAGAATAGGTACGAGACTTTTCTAGAAGCGTCTGCATTTCTGGTGTCGAGAATTTCTCTCTCTTACTTCCTTTAATCATACGATTAACTCTTCCTCTCTCACACCATTCTGATATTTTTTCCGTTGTCCAAAGTAACTCGCATCAATTAAAACCGTAAGTCTGTCAAGTTTTCTAATTTGTACAAGGTTTATCAAAGCACCACTATGAAAAGTTTGAGTCATTCAAGCTTTCATTATACATTTAAAGTTTAAGAGATTCCACTGTTTTCAATTACAACTAGTTTTTCCATGTGTTCGCTGGAAGTGTCCTTTCAGTTTTATAAAAAACTTTTTTTGTTGTTTGTATTTCTCTAGTTAAGTTTAATTATTTACATCTCCTAGAATCATGATGTTTCAGTCTTAGCGTGCTATTCCTCGAAAGTCGAAAAAGGTCGGACAGTGTAAAATTATATAGTTGGTAAAAAACATTGGATGTACGTTGAATTATTTGGGTTCTGCCTTTCAGATGGCTGAAATCCATGATGCCATGGAGTTGCTCCGGAATGAAGTAGAGAGAGGAAAGAAGACCCAAGAGACGAAGATAGAGAGAGGCGGAGAAGAGAAAGAGAGAGAAGCAGACAGGAGGACAGAGACAGGTTAAGGCAAGAGAGGAGGGTCGAGGAGGAACGGCGCGGAGAGACAACTGTCCGACCGCGTCAACCCTTACGGCAACCTCCACGTCAACCTCCACGTCGTCCCAGTAAGTAATCTAAACTGCTTCCTACCGTTGGATACATTTTTAACCGTTTAATTTGGTTTTCCCAAGTCTTATTCGCCTATTTTTCAAACTTAAAATACATGATATAGCATGGCGCATTAACATACGAAACATCCCTTCGAGTGTTGAATATGTCTCGGGAGTGCGAGCAGTGATCGAGAGAAATATTGTTTTTCCCTAAATTAAAATTAATTACACGCAAACGGACAAGCAGAAAGGAAACGTAAAGGGAACACCGAACCATTTCATTTGTGTACGAATTACTTTGTAACCATAGCGTTGGCATTCACATGTAAAAATAACATGTTACACATGTCACATTTTTGCGGGAGGTCTTCCAGTAATTCACTTCTATTTGTTTAATAAAAAGGACATGGCCGCATGGAGATACAAGTGACCCTCTCTTAATGAAATGGCAATCCACTTTAATTTCGTTGCAAAAGACACAACTGTTATTCAATCGTAGAGACTATGTAATTTTCATGATTTCGCGCGAAGGGTCACGTGGTTTTTACAGCTATTGTTATAACAAAAGTCTTTATTTCCTTGTAGAGAAATGTTACAACTGTGGAGCCGTAGGCCATATTCGGGCTCAATGCCGAAGACCCAGGCGTCGAGATAGAAAAGAATACAAAAGGGACAGTGATGTGGGTGGCATTCATTACCAGTTCACGGCACTGTCCAAAATCTTAAAACTTCTTAATAAAGAGTGTTTTAAATGTGAAATGTCGGATAGTGCATCATTTCTAAATTCACATGGCAAGGGATAACGTGGGTAATGACTGGTCTTGAAATTGCGAACTGGAACGATAACACATCCTAAGACATCCACACGTACACACGCACGCTCACACAAAAAAAAACAAGACAAGACATTCGAATTCAAACTAGACTGTGATAAATTTCTTGGTTTATCGTAGGAGCACATATACCACTCTACAGTGATAAAATTGTTATAAACGCTATGCCCGTAGAAGCTATCCATACCTTGTCACTTTTCAGGCTTGACTAAAAATTTGTCGCACCACTTACTAAAGTGGCCTTGCTAAAACATAATAGAAAAAAAGAATAAACACTCCCGCTACTTACATACTGTAAAATTGTACTCCTGTTAATAAACTAACGGCGTAATTTCTTCCAGTCGGTGATGTTTATATGTAAGATTTTACGGATTTTAAAATCCGGTCAGTGATATATGTAATGCAAATTTTACGGCAGTAATATAATTTAATTATACATTAATTTATCATAATTAATCTACCGACGCAGATAGTGGCGTAAAATCTTGCAGTATATAAACTGTTAGTCACATATTACGCCGTTATATATATTCCCAAATGCAGATTGCATGTAGACACAGAAGGTAGACTTAGTTCAAAAACATTTTTCTTTTGTCCAAATTGATCTCACACCCGACAATTAACATCTTATAACTTCTTTATCAACTTGCTGAGGTCATATTCCATGGTGATGGAACCTTTGGAATAAAGGGGGTAAGTTTCTGCTGCGTCGGTGGGATAGTATAACATGGTAATTTAGTATTATTGACTGAGTTGATAAGGTAAATTGGTCATTGTAAAGAGTTTAACAGCTGATGTTTCGAGTGTTGGCCCTTCGTCAGAGCGATTGAGACTGTTACCCTTAGGAATAGTCTACTAAGTGACATCACTGACCTGTACCTGGTTTTAAGCGTCATCTCAAAACTTACCTTTTGAGCCAAGCTTTCAGTTTGTTGTCTCCAATAATGTAGTGTTTTTATCTATTTAATTTTAATTTTTATTTTCTGTGCAGCATATTTGATCATGCATATATGTGCGCCCTATAAATTCCAATTATGCTTATTATTATTATAATAATGTCCATTGCTAAAATATTCTCAGCCCATGTCTGAAAATGTACTTTTAAAGCGTGACACCTACATTCTTCTAAAAGTTATTGTTTAATGCCTTCTGAGCTGGTATTTTCAGCGTTTTACATAACCCTTTAATTTAACTCTCATGAGTGACCAAGACATCATGTTTTCCTTACATTAACAATTCAATATCAATTAAGCAAAAAAGTGATGAGAATAAAGAAAAGTATCATTTAGGGGATTATTTAAATTGATCCAATAACAAATTTTTCGAACTAGCATCATAAGAATGGTATGGCAGACAGTAAGGAGAATTACTATTGGGAATTAGGGTCTGTTTACATGGAGGTGGGGGACCCTAGGTAGATGAGGTAACCTGTCAAGGTGGGGTATCACGTTTACATGATAGGTGGGGTAACCCGTCAAGGTGGGTTGCCCGGTCTGCCAGGTAGGGTAACCCTGTCAACCGGGGTGACAATTTGCCATGTAAACGTCTAAAGGTAGGGGAACCCGCCAACCTGGGTCGCATTCATGGCAAAAAGCTCAAAAGCTAAACATGTATGTTTTAAAACTTTGTACACTTCCCAGCCGTCTCATGGCAGAAATCACAGGAAACCGGAACGGACACACAAGGAGCGCAAAATGTTCACATTTCGGAATATTTAGCGTTGTAAATCGACCATATTTCGTTTCCCAAACTATTCCTTATAACGTAGAAGTCAACGATTCCTCGCGTAACACAACGCGTGACGCTTTCATGAATAACTACATACATGTCCGAGAATTAATCTTTCGTCTTTCTCGAGATGTGAGCTTGGGACGCCTCTGCTCAAACTCCCTAAGTGCAAGCGCAACAACAACCTCAAGAAACCTCACCCCAGGACCCCGGGGTTGTAAGATTGCATGTAAATGCGTTTTATTTTTCGACACCTCCACGTAAACAGGCCCTTAAAGGGTTAATTCAACTAATACATGCTGGTATGACGTGTTTAACAAGGGAGAAATATTTTGGTACAGCATGTACTTTGTGTCCAGTCTGCAGCCTGTACTCTCAATTTTGGTCTTAACAAATCATCAATTGATTTTTCATGGAATTTGAAATTTTCAAGCACTACGCGCCCCTGCAAAAACAATCCTATTTTATTTATATTTTATGTCTATTTTAATGCCATCACATTTAGACTATTTTATTCTCTCGAACTTATATTTTATTCCTATTTACCTGATAGGGAAAATAGAGCCACTATTTTAATTGTGTTTTACCTTTATTTTAAACCTATTTTAAAACAAGATTGAACTAGGTGGTGTATGTTGTTTCTAGTTTCTAAAAACAAATGGAAAAATAACCAACAAAACAGACTATTTTCATTTTCATTTCTCACATTAGTAAACCAGTGATAAAATAGGCTGTTTTATTTACATTTT
The DNA here is from genome assembly GCF_964200805.1 of Pocillopora damicornis. NCBI lineage: Eukaryota > Metazoa > Cnidaria > Anthozoa > Scleractinia > Pocilloporidae > Pocillopora > Pocillopora damicornis. The sequence continues at coordinate 17,866,637 of NC_142677.1, forward strand.
CAGCTGATAGGACATGCTATGGCCATTTCCTTTGGAAAATATGAAAAAAGAGGCAATCACAATCCTATTTTATCAAAGACAATGTTGAATAATTACAAAATGGGTTTAAAATAGACTGTTTTATTTCTATTTTTTGAGGTGGATTCCATTGCATTGCAAAATATGTATTAAATAGTCTATTTTGATTCTATTTTCTCCTAATTATCCTAGACCCACAATGATTAAAACAGCAACTAGACGTGTGGTGTAATAACCTGTCATATTTTATTCCTATTTTTTTCGTGAATTCAAGCTTGACTAACAATGTATTGTTTTTCTATATTACAAAATATAAATTTAAGGCAGCTGTTTTGTACTTGCACCAATCATATCTTTACTAGATACACTGGAATTTAAAAGTCGCAGTTTCTGTGTTAGCAAGATAAATTGAAAACGTCAGACCGACGTTTTTCATCTACGTTGTTGTAGCTTTCAAGTTTCCGATTGAGTTTCTTTCTTTGCCAAAGAGTTGAACGCCAAGGCTTGCCTTAAGCATCGAATCTCCACTGAAACTGATCAACAAATCGATCAGCACAGCAACCAAGCTTGCTCAGAGTGGGTTTTGAGTCTGTTTCCTCGAAAACTTTCGGCCAGTGAGAGTGAGCTCACATCATTATTTGTATCATCGTCTGAACATGGATCCAAGGTATCCATGGTCCAAAAGCAGACAATCAGTCAGAGAAGTCAGAATGAAGTTGTGCGCTTCTCTTGAAACTGCAATCTGGCAAGCCAGCGGATTCTCTTTGCTAAGCAATGACTATTCTTAAAAGATCCACGTGATCATGCCCGCGATCGAAAACAAAGAAGACTCCATTTGGCGCCTGTCTTTGAATGAACTTTTCAACGGTTGATCGCTCGTGCGTCAAGTTATTTCTTTTCTCAACTGTTTTGTTTAATATAACATTTCTAAAGATGGATTTTATTGTGGTTCATTGGGAAAACGAGAACAGCGTGAATGTTGTAAATGAAAAGAAAGTCGTTGGCGCCGTGGAATTAAGAGATGGGACAACAGTTGACATATCGACTAGTACAAACAAAGGTCGAGTGGCCATTTTTAATGCTACGATTTTGAAAGTTTGTGGTGAGTAAAAATTGCGATATTCGTTACGTGATCAAAATCTTACCAAAGAATAGATAATTATAACGGCTTGAATTAAGCTTACATAACTCTCGGCGTAACCGAAACTCGAATAATTCTGAGAATCGAAACGGTCACTTGCATGCCGCAGTTTCTTAAGCTTACACTTTACAATGAAATAATTATATATATCAGTAAGGTTTCAAGATTACTTTAGTCACGTTTGGGAACATTCTAGATTCATAATACAAACTGTGATTAAACAAACCTGATTACATAAAGAAGCCCTCCTTTGATAAAAACAAAATAATGTATTCCGCCCTTTTTTGCTAGTAAAATCTATGGAAGAGATGTGTTTACTCCAATATACAGTAAAAGTCATTTGATATAACAGAGATTTCCCAATCCCAATGCACTTTGTCAAATTAAGATTCCAATGAATGCCCTTTTCCTTATAGCTATCTAAGGCCTTGTCTGAGCTCATTCATTTTTTTATGTCATGGAATCCAGATACAAAATGGAAAGGCTTATTGTAGACAACTTGTCTGCAGTTTAGGGAAACTTTATTCTAAGTTACTGTTACAGTTACCACTAGATTTAATTCAAAAATCAATTTTATTTAACTGTAATTAATCTCTTCACTCCCAAGTGTGCTAAGTCAAACTTGGGAAGAAATCTTTGAATTTCAATGTGCAGAATCAACAAAAACAAACAGTAAAACATGAAAGTACTGCTTAACAGCTTACCTTTAATTTTTACACATGAGAGCTTTATCCAAAGAAGGTACAACCACATAAAACCAAGTCAAAGCTTGACTCTGGGAGCAAAAGGGTTAAATATCATTTGTATCATCATCCAAAATTAAATGATTCATTTAAAGACTATGTTTTGACTGATAGTATTTCTTGCAATAAATATAATTCAAGTTATTGTATTTTATGGAAAAGAATCAACAGATTTTATTCACAATTTGTGTCAAACCAAATTTAATAATTGATTAGGCCTATTTTATATGAATAGCAGTGACTGAGGATAATGCTTACAAAGTTTTCAAGAAAAAAAATAATTAAATTCCATCCTAATGTTGCTACATGTTGATGTTAATATACAATCAAAAATATTTTACATGTAAACCAGAGTTAAGCATGTAAATAAATTTCACTGAATACTTGAATTTTTAGTTGGGATTTTTTAATTTTCTAGTATTTATTTCATGTTAGTTGCCTAAAATTCTCATTAATTCTTAAACATTCTTAGAAATTCTTGAAAATTCCTAGGATTTTTTTGGCAAGTTTTTAGATTTACAGCCTTGCAGGGAAAGTTGTTGTTGCTCTGAGTTGGATATCCTAGGAATTAGTTGGAATTCCAAGTCCTGTTGGCTATTAACTTGGAATTTCTAGGTCTTTAGAACCAGAGTTGTTACAGTTGGGAATTCCTCGGTCTTTTATTCCTATTCCTATTTATTTCCTATTTTTCAAGTTTTTTTTTTCTATTTTATCCCTGTTTTATGTCTATTTTATTTTTTAACGAATGTTTCATTAATGCTATTTTGATCCTATTTTATCATCAAATCGCATACACATTTTCTCTATTTTAAAGCCATCTTTACAGTACTTATGACTTGCCAACCAGACTATTTTTCTACTATTTTTTTGTTTCAAAATAATAGGTTTAAAATAGTTTAAAATAACTTTGAAATGGTCTTGAAAATTAGAGAAAAAATGCACAAAAAATAGGGGAAAATAGTTTAAAAAATAGATATAAAATAGGCACTGTTTTTGTAAGGGAGTCTGCTTGCACATTTTTTAATGAACACCACTATTTTGTGAAAAATTTACAAACCTTCACTTTTATTGCTCTTCTGATTAAAAGTCAAGGTTTTTATTAGATTTTCAGCATTTGCATTGCAGCATTTACTCATGGTTGCTATAAACTGTAGGGTGGCATTTATTCAGGGTTGTAGATAAGAGCCAGCAGCCGGCAAAGTATGCCAGCTTCTCTGTAAGGTTTTGCTGGCTACTTTCATTGCTTCAAGAGCCCATACAGAGACGATGTTTATCAGGTCTAAACTTGGGCTCAATAAAAATATAAATTTGCACTGCCTATCTTTTCTGAAAACATAAAAAGACTTTCGACTCAAGGTTAGTTTAAAAGCATTCTGATGGGGACTGTCTTTTTGACAAATCTTGCTGTAATGGCAGGAAAGTACAAACAATGTGACATTTTGTCCGCCATATTGGATTTCAAGACCCACAACCATTTACCTTTAAAAAAGCTCTGGCTACTTAAAATCTTAAAGAAAACCCTGTTTAGTTCAAAATCGTATTTCTCAATTCACTCATACAGATATAACAGTAACTCTGCATTGGATATTATGTAAAACTGAAGCATGTTTGAAGTTCCTAAGCCTCCCTGTAGTCTTCTCAATTCCCTAATCTATGCAATGCCTGTTTGGAGGAGATGATTTACAGTACTGTTTGATGAAGCGAGTAATACAGCAGAGCCTTTGTTGATGGTAAACATTGGTATCAAAGAAATTCTTCATCACGGTTTTCTTTATGTTATAATAAAAGAAACTTACACATGAAATATGTTCATAGAAGAGATGACTTAAGCTCGTAGATATTGCCATTGCTTAAGGAATAATTCTTCATTTTAGCACCACCTAAAGCTAGGCTATAAGGACTTTAACCCTTTAACTCCCAGATCAAATTTGTATTTCTCCTTTCTGTCAACCATACGATTGTTATCATGTTAGTTCAGATAATTTAGTATTGAATCAACTAATTATCCCCAAATTGATATTTTTCTTTATTCTCATCACTTACCTGGTTGATATTGTATGGATATTGTAAGGAGAAATTCTGTCTTGGTCACTCATGGGAGTTAAAGGGTTAATAAGGCCACTAATGCTAGTTTAAACACAGTAGATGGCTTGTCTGACAAAAAGAAAACTAACCATGTGTGTTTTATGTTATTAATCAATTATTTTATTGGATTTGCAGAGTTGAAAGATGAGGACAAAAACAGGGATTCAAAGAGGATTGGATAATTGGAATGGAAAACGCACAGGAGATTGATGATGGAGAACTCTGCAAATAGTAAGTTGTTGGACTAACTTTACAGTAAGAAATTAGAGAATGTTGCTATAAATACAAATTAGTTTGACTATCCAAAATGTTCTGATGATAACAAAAAGTAGAAAGTACAGTTACTATCAGTAGCAACTATCGTAAAGTATGTTTTTCAATGTACAGTAACATTAAACTTTCAGGGAATGATTTCTGCACTGAATGAATTTAACTAAAAGTCCTCTTAAGATTAAAAAATGACCAATCACATTTTCCAGCAGAGAAGAAGTCTCAGCTTATTACCCTCAACTCCCATGAGTGACCAAGAAACCGAGAATTTTCCTTACCATAGCAAATGAATACAACATCAAGGAGACAATTGAGAAATTATTAGTTGACCCACTACCAAATTCTCCAAACTATTGTCATAAGAATTGGTTGGCAGACAATAAGGAGAATTACTAATTAGATCTGGGGGTGAAAGGATTAAATGAATTGAGCAACTGTTATTCAAGAGCTAGTGAACCAGTTAAAAGGTTATTTCCAAAGGAAACAAATTCCTACAACAGATAATTTCCTAGATTTCGTAAATATTTTCAGGTCAAACATTCAAAACAACTCAAAATTAAAAATTTACTTTCTTCATCATTCACAAAACTCATTGGATATCATTAATTTTAGTCTGGTGGACTGGGTTAATGTAATTCTCTGTTAAGGTAAAGTCTCTCAAGTGGAAATTACATACAAAATGTAAATATTTGAATTTTATAATTTTTATTGTAGCTTTTACCAGTCAATGAAAAATACCAAGAGATTTACCTACTTATATACTCCTCATACATGCAGCTATATGATTAGTGTTTTTTTTTTTTTTTTTTTTATATGAGTTGAACATTACCTATTTTTTCACAGATGAAATTTCACTTTCATTGATATATTTTATATTGAATGTATCCATGGACTAATACAAGTTCTTTCAAGTAACTTTTGGAATACCAAACTAATTTTCATTTCTTCTTTTTCTCTAAGAACAACAAAACTTTATTATTACAAAATGTTACTACAATAAAATATGAACCCAACGTCATTTTATAAAGTTTCCTTGAAATGATTGCATTTCTCTAACTACTCTCCTCCTAGAAAAAGCCTTAGATGTTTCCTAGAAATACTTCTGTGAGAATAGTACAAAAGATTATGAACTATATCCTGAAAATTCTGCAAGGCAATAACTTTCCTTTTTATGCTCTTTGGAAGTTGTTTATTGGCAAATGCTTATCATAATTATTTAATTTGATGAATGTAACTTGGACATCAACATAAAGATAAGCCATTTTTTAATTACACCCCTGTTGCCGATGATAATATTTTGAAAGAGAAATTTTAAATCAGTTTTAGTTATGGAAGAAATATTTTCCAGGTGGAAAATTGAATATTTTTTTCTTGACTGATTGGAGCAAACACAGTTAATTTGTTTTTCTTAGAGAGCAAGAGGTTGTTTTGTTGGCATATTTAATCTGGGTTAGAATTTCTCTTCGAAGAAAGTTCTTAGCTAAATGAAAGTGGGTTTTTCTAACCTACAAATGCTATTATTCAAACTCCAAAATGTCCTCCTCTTACAATGGATGTTATACTTACACTGTAGGAGAATACTTACCGCACCAAACTGTTGCTGAGAAAATTAAGTGTAAATAGTTCAAAGAGGAACTTCTAAAGATAAGGAAACTGATCTTTTCTTTTATCTTCTATTTACTGGTACATGTCAATAGAATTTCTTAATTTCTAAGCAGAGCCTTTGCCCTTTGTGCGAGAAAAAACTTTTCTGTGTAAAAGGGGATTTTAGTGCTCAAGAGAGACAGGTTTAAACTCAAACATGGCATTTCTAAACATTGGATAGTACATGCAGTATGTGTCATTGGAATCTTTAATTTTTAACTAGTTATAGATGGAAACTACATGTATTGCAGAACAAAGCCATCCATAACCAAAAAACATTTTAAATGAGGGTCAAGATTAGAACAAAAAAATCCTGTTACTGAATGTTTAGTTTGTTACATTTGTGTTTTGATTTCTATGGAAAAATCTATGTTAAGAATATGTAGTGTGTTCATTTCTGTTCCCATAACATTTCATTCCTTGCACTAAGTGTGGCAAAGGTTTCCCTTAGTCAGTGCTCTAGAGCTTTGTTGTTGTAGAGTTATTCCCTTAGCAAACCAAGAGCTAACTTTTTACGAAAGAATCAGCTGTCATTGTGGGATGGATTTTCAGAAACCAAGGTTAGGAGAATACACAGCCCCTTTGAGCTTGTGTTTATACCAGTATCTGCCTGAGGCTTTGCACTGTGCACACACCTGACAATTAACTTCTTATGACCTCTTTATCAACTTGCTGAGGTCATATTCCATGGTGATGGAACCTTTAGAATAAAGGGGGTAAGTTTCTATAGAAACCGTGGTGCTATGTTGGTGAGAGAGATTATACCAGAGTAATTTAGTATTATCAACTGAATTGATAGGGTAAATTTGCCATTGTAAAGAGTTTAACAGCTGATGTTTCTAGCGTTAGCCCCTCATCAGAGTGATTGAGACTGTTACCTTAGATAAAGTCTACTCGGTGACATCACTGACCTGTACCCAGTTTTAAGTGTAGTCTCAAAACTTACCTTTTGAGCCATGCTTTTAGTTTGTTGCCTCCAGTAATGAAGTGTTTTTATCTTCTTAAGGGAATTAGAAGGTTTTCTTATCTCTATGTAACTTTATAGTGATTTTAGTTAGCTGCCATTATCATTGAAAATTGTTCTATTTTTTTAAATTTTATGTCAATTTTTTTATAATTTTTATTTGACTATAATTTTTTTATTTTCTGTGAAGGGTATTGGATCATTCATATCTGTGCACCACATAAATTCTAATTATGCTCATTATGTAATAATGTCCATATTGCTAAAATATTCTCACTGCCCATGTCTAGAATTTTAAAGCATGACACCTACATTCTTCTAAAAATAATTGTTTAATGCCTTCTGAGCTTGGTATTTTTAGTGTTTTACTTAGCTCTTTAACTCCCATGGGTGACAAGACAATATCAATTAAGCAAAAAAGTGATGAGAATAAAGAAAAGTATCATTTAGGGGATTATTTGATCCAGTAACAAATTCTTTGAAGTAGCATCATAAGACTGGTATGGCAGACAGTAAGGAGAATTATTATTTGGAGTTAAAGGGTTGAAGGGAAAGATTGCAGTATACACAATGTGAATAAAGACTGATTGAAATATATTGGGGAGATAAGTTTTAATTATGACATTTTAACAGTTATGCTCTTCCAGGGAATAATTGTGACCCTCCATGGGAAAACGGGCACTAACGCTTTTCCGTTTAGACTTCGAAACCGTTTGCTCATCCGTTTAAAAATTTGCATCCGTTTAACGCTTTAGCTAAAACGTTCAAGCGGTTTGCTTATCTGTTTAAAAAAATTTGCATCCGTTTAACGCTTTTGGTAAAACGTTTAAGCGGTTTGTTCATCTGTTTAAAAAAAATTGCATCCGTTTAAAAAAATTTGCATCCGTTTAATGCTGTAACAAAAACGTTTTAACGGTTTCTTAATCCGTTGTAAAAAAAATTGTTTCCGTTTGACGTTCCAAGGAAAACTTTCAACTGTTTGTTTATCATTCTGTTACGAGCTGTTCGAAGTATCAATCTTACGTTCGCTCGATACTCGCCGGTTCTTGAAATGCAGAATGACCGTACCTTATTTTGGCTTTATCTTTTTTGTGATCATAGAAAGCGAGTAATCGTCGCATCCTTGGACAAACGAGTTAAGTTAAAATATCCGTTTGCACCAACGTAGAGCATCGACAGCCAATGAAGCCATTCATTTGACCATGATCCTGCTATCGATCTTGTTTAAACAGTGCGCCTCAGATATTGTTTATAGATTGGTGAAGTCGAGATCACCCAGTCTTGGTTCCCGTGTCATGGTTTCGCTAAATCGGCTACTCTCTATCTGTTTAGATCATCTTAATCCATCTTTCCTAGTTTTTATAGACAGTTATTTCAACGGCCCCACTTAGTGCGTGACACCGATTCGACCTTTTATTTGCTGTGGAACTACATTGCGTTATTTGACCCTGAAGCGTCTCGGCTTCATACAAGGTCGCGGCATTGCGTCTGCAGATTTCGTGAAACTTCTAAACAAAAAAAACATGAAGTTTATTTTCAATAATAATAAGAATAAACAAAGGAGGAGATTGTGAGTTTCTCGCAATGGCCGTTTAGGGTACTTGACAGCGAAACTATTCTCAGTAAATTGCGCTTATTTCTTGAATGTCACACAAAAACGGCAATAGTTTACCCAGAAATAAAATGCGCTAGTGTATCCTAGTTGTTGTTTTTCAAATTATTATGCTCAATGTTTTCGCTTCAAGATTATTATCCGTTGTCGCTCGGAAAGTTTTTCCGCAAAAGATCTTACTGCCTCAACCACAACCGTTTGCATTAATTTTTAGCTCTCTGTTTGTCGATTTTGGTCAACCGTACGTTTCTCGGTTTAAGCTATCCGTTTTGGGACTTTGGTCAACCGTTAAATGTTTCGAGCCACCCGTTTTTAATTTTGGTCAACCGTTTAACAGTGTTAGCTATCCGTTTTTGGACTTTGGTAAACCATTTAACGTTTCGTGCTATCCGTTTTTATTTTTGGTCAACCGTTTTAGGGCCTAAGCTATCCGTTTTTGGACTTTGGTCAACCGTTTAAATTTTTTGCCATCCGTTTAAGCGGTCATGGAAACCGTTTAAACGCTTGAGCTAGCCGTTTAGTATCCGTTTAAAACCGTTTTTCTAGACCGTTTAACGGAAAAGCGTTAGTGTCCGTTTTCCCATGGAGGGTCACAAGTGTTTTTCACTCAGCATCTTATATATATTGATAAATGCTGATATGGTGTGTTTAGCAAGGGAGAAATATTTTGATGCAGCGTGTACTTTCTGCCCGAATTGCGATGATTTCGCCAACGAGTGATTTCGCCAACGTCAGGTTCGCCAACGTCTTTGTTCGCTTCGCCAACGCGATGAGTCGCTTGGCCAACGTCTTACTGGTCACTTCGCCAACGCCAAATATCTCGTAATAACTTAGTAATAGCTTAGTAAAAAGGGTACTTACTGATGCTTCGGATGTAATGCTGATACTTGGGTCAGAACAATTTTAAGTTAATGCTAGTTTCATTTGGCTGACTTCCAAACAATTTGCATATTTTTGACAGTTCCAGAAAAAGCCGGCGTGTGAGCACTAACATCGCGGTAATTTAAAACTGTTGAATAACAAACTCCGATGGCTTCCAAATGTGTTCCAAAAATGTATAACTCAAAATTTTACTTGAAGAATGCGTTACGATGTGAATTAACGAGTTAACATTTTTCAGAAACAATCAGAGTTTGTTTTCCAGCCTTCAAAACGAGTCAGAAATGAAATATAACAAGTATAATATCAACAACGTTTTAATTACAATACGTACTTTTATAAATATTTACAAGTGCAAAATATTTTAGTGGAAAACCTATTTACAAAACCTTCTGATTCACAAAATATTTTCCATGCAAAACTTATTTACAAAACCTTCTGATTCAAAAAAATGCTTTAGTCAAAACCTATTAACAAAAACTTCTGATTCTCAGCTTACTTCACGCTAGTTCAGTTCGTTCATGATCAGTTAGAGCGCGCTGGTCCATTTAAACGCGAGCACGTCCTGAGTAGTTGAGCAGCGGTTTTCTCGTTGTTCTCATACTTCTCCCAACTTGCGAATAGTTTTGCCTGAATGTTTCTTGTTGTACGTCGTTGAATTCGTTTCAGTTTGTTGTCAGAGACCAGCGTAATTGTAATAGCTGTGAGTTTTACCTCCCGATCAAGTAACTCAATTAAAAGGTATAAGGGCAAACCGCATTGTCCTCCAGCTCTGCGATTGAGGGCGTTATGCCAGCCTTCCAGGTCGTTATTTGTGCGGACGGGCTCCTTGTACACGCACCAGTTTCTTGGGGTGAATACTTCACTCTCAATCCACTGTCGTCGGATGTACTGGACAAGTCTCCCCAGCTGGTCGGTTTGGGCCTGCTCCTCGAGTAGGTCGAACATCGGTTGGATTTCCAGACACGGGAGGAACGGGAGGGCCATTAGCTTCCTCATGTACTTGTAAACGGAATCGTCGTCCATGTACACCCTTTGGAAGGCCAAGCTCTTGTACCTTAAAGTAAAAAATGGTAAAAAAGGTGTAAATAAAGTACAGTAAAAACCCGCGACCCGCATTTTAGACGATAATGGATTTTAAGTAAGTTCATTTTAAGTAAGTTCACCGTCAGATGATTTAAGAAACTAAATAACATTGGTCACGGTTCAGTTTTGGTCAGTGTAATGAGTTTTTTTTTACTTTTAGGAGATGTCTTCTGTTAGGTGTAAGATAAGCAACAACAGTTGTATAAAAGAGAAATTAGACCCTCCATCAACTTATAATCCTGGCCCAGGTCTCTACTTTTTAGAGTATCAGAGTATATATAAGTAAATATAACTTACCGGTGTTACACATTCGATGGTTCCAGCGAAAACAAGTCTCAAAGGTAATTATATAAATCTCTGTTATCGACAAATAAACCTTATAGAAGAACTTACGGAAAAGGCTGCACACACGCGACTTTATTGCTCTAAGTTAAATTCAGCCACATACAGCGCCGGTGACGCGTGGCGTGCCGTGCATTTATGTGGGCCCACTGTGTTTTAAGTTGCGCGTACAAGAGAAGGAAACTAAGTCCGAACAAAATAACGGAAGGAAACTAAGTTCGAACGGGGAAATCAAGTCAGCTCAGTCAAGTAAACAACACACAGAAGCAAGAAGAAGTAATGGTAAATTTTTATTTAGAGTAAACTAATACATTGGCGAAGTGACCAGTAGGACGTTGGCCAAGCGACTCATCGCGTTGGCCAAGCGACCAAAGACGTTGGCGAACGTGACGTTGGCGAAATCACTCGTTGGCGAAATCACCAGATACCTTCTGCCTAGTCTGAAGTCTACATGCAGTCTCAATTTTGGTCTTAACAAATCATCAATTGATTTTTCATGGAATTTGAAATTTTTAAGCACTCATTTTTTTAATGTTTATTTAGTGAAAAATTTACAAATCTCCACTTTCATTGCTCCTTTGATTAAAAGTAAGGGTGTTTATTAGATTTTCAGCATTTGCATCATAGCATTAATATTTTACTCAACGTTGCCATAAACTGTAAGGTGGCATTTATTTCAAAATCATATTTCTCAATTAATTCACTTAATAATACAGTAGCTCTGTATTGGATAATATGTAAAACAGAAGCATATTTGAAGTTCCTAAGCCTCCCTTTCTATATAGTGCTGGTAATTTCCAAGAAAGGTAAAAGTTTTTAAGTTGTACAATAACTGTTATTTTTTCCTGTCATAAATGTTGAATAATGGCATTATTCCTTTAGTTGGGTTCAGAATTTATTCAAGGACTGTGACTGGGCATGTGTACATGTAGGCAACCAATTGTATAATTTCACATGCCATAAATCAGTACAAGTAAATTTTTCTATGGCTAACCTGAAACAGGCAATGTAATTTGTGGTCTTTAAAAGATGTAAGATTGTTGAATTATCCCAAATTGCACAAGTCATATCATGTGATCACTTAGTTATACATACATGGAAGAATAATGTTTCTGCTTTCCCCTTAATTAATAATGTTTATTGGGTACATGGACCCCCTACTCCCGCCAAGAACGCAGGTTGAATGCCTTTCACATGCGCTGCCTTAGACGACTCCTTGGCATCACCTGGCAAGACCGCATCACAAATGCAGAGGTCCTATCACGGGCAGGTCTACCCAGCATGTATGCCATGCTGACCCAGAGGCGACTGCGCTGGCTCGGCCATGTATGCAGAATGGATGATGGACGCATCCCAAAGGACATCATGTACGGTGAGCTCGCCACAGGGACGCGGCCAACAGGACGACCAACTCTGCGCTACAAGGATGTCTGCAAGCGTGACTTGAAGACCTGCAGCATCAGCCCTGGAAACCTTGAGTCAGCAACAGCCGACCGTACACTCTGGCGATCGACTGTCAAGGCCGGCGTCAAACAAGCCGAGTTGAAGAGGGAGAGCCAGTGGGAGGTGAAGAGGACTCACAGGCGACAGAGGCTCCAGTCTGCCCCCATTCAACCAGCCCCCACAAATGACTTTACCTGCACAAAATGCCAGCGGGTCTGCGGCTCCCGTATTGGGCTTCACAGCCACAGCCGGCGGTGCAGCTTGACGTGATTCTACTTCTTAGGTGCAGATTTCCATTGTCTTCCGAGACAGACGGTTGCCAACAACAAAATATTGGGTACATGTATTTTGGCTCACTGATTCTGCCCTCATTTAGGTTATTGGCTGAAGAACAACAAATTGTTATTAACATGTCAGCACTTATCTCAATGGATAAGGATTAAGTTCTGGAAGCAGTAACTTTTTAAAAATTAATCCTCCAAAAAAATTTACATTTTGTGGACCTCAAACAGAAAAGAAATTTGAAAAGACTGTTAATCTTGTTTTCCATTTCTGGTGACTTAAACTTCATTTCTAGTGGTCATTAATATGAGCATGGAGCTCAGTTTATTAAAATGACAATATTAATAACAGGTGATGACAAGTGAGAAACTTGTGACCTTGAGGATATTATTTTGATATATTATAATTATTCGGGTATAAGCCAAGTGATTTTTACTCAAATTAAAGTGTTTTATGTGAGGAAACCTTTTTTAACTTTCGTCTTTTCATTGCATAGCTTTTTTACAAGTTTCATTTGAGAGAAAAGCAGTTTTTAGAGTGAATTTATGCAAAATTGTTGGGTCTTTGTTACACATAAAGTCCAAGAAAAGGTCTTTGCTTATATTCACGTTGGTCAACCCTTTAATTCCCAGAAGTGGCTAATGTGTAATTTCTCCCTATAATATTCATGGTATCCAGTCAACTCGCCGTCAGACCAACTCGCCGACGCCAACTCGCCGTCTTATAAAATCGAGTAGAGACGTCGGCGAGTTGGTCCTCAATCCAATACAACTTACTAGAAGTTAAACATACAGAAAATTAAATGATATTTAGTAAAAAAAACACTGGTGAACATTGGTGAACATCAAACAGAAGCTTGAACATTGGTGAACATCATCAATGACTATAACAACTTAAGACGCAAACGAGTTATTGTGCGACAACAGCACCGTAAAGACTCATCATGTCAATCGCTCAGATTTTTTAAAGAAAACTTGGCTTTCTAGATCTTTAGTAAAAAGCAATTCTTTCTATTTGCAACAAAGTTTATAAAGATGTCAAGGCGAATAAAGCGAAGTAAACATCGCCAATGACTATATCCGCTTCAGACGCGAACGAGATAATTATTGTGTAACAACACCGTTTGTGCGTTGACTTTTTACCAAGCGACTTGACTTAAGTAAATAAGACCGATTGACATGAGATCCTTATAAACTTTGTTACAAATAAAAAGAACTGCTTTTTACTAAAGATCTTGTCTAGAAAGCCAAGTTTTCTTTAAAAAATCTGAGCGATTGACATGATGAGTCTTTACGGTGTTGTTGTCACACAATAACTTGTTCGCGTCTAAAGCGGATATAGTCATTGGCGATGTTTACTTTACTTTATTCGCTTTGAGATCCCTTTAAACTTTGTTGCAAATAAAAAGAATTGATTTTTACTAAAGATCTTGTCTAGAAAGCCAAGTTTTCTTAAAAAACTGACCGATTATCATGACGAGTCTTTACAGTGTTGTTGTCACACAATAACTCGTTCGCTTCTGAAGCAGTTAGAGTCATTGGTGATGTTTACTTCGCTTTATTCGCCTTGAGATCCTTATGAACTTTGTTGCAAACAGAAAGAATTGCTTTTTACTAAAGATCTTGTCTATAGAGCCAAGTTTTCTTTGAAAAATCTGGGCGATTGACATGATGAGTCTTTACGGCGTTGTTGTCGCACAATTTATCTCGTTCGCGTCTTAAGCTGTTATAGTCATTGGTGATATTCACCAATGTTCGCCAATGTTTGAGCTTCTGTCTGATGTTCACCAATGTTCACCAGTGTTTTTTTACTAAATATCGTTTACTTTTCTGTATGTTTAACTTCTAATAAGTTGTATTGGATTGAGGACCAACTCGCCGACGTCTCTACTCGATTTTATACGTCGGCGAGTTGGTCCGTCGGCGAGTTGACCGTAATTCAATATTCATACATTATCCAGCAAACAGGTGATGAGAATGGGTATCAGTTAGAAGTTGTCACCTTGATTTAACATCAACTTCTTTTAACTAATGTGGTAACTCAAAATTTCTCAGAGGTAGTTGACATGGAAAGAGGAACATTTAGCAGTTGGAGTGGCTCATAACGAATACATGTACGCACACGCACTATACTTTATTTCATGCAAATCATTTTGCCATCTCCACCCGCAAATAGCAAAAGCTAGACGAGGCAGGCGGAGAGGAAAGGTTACAGCAGTCATAACAGATAATATAATAATTGTAAAGTAACTAAATAAACTATCTGGAGAAATAACAACTACTGAAAAAAAAAAAAAAACAAGCTAAAGTTACAAAATATATAGTCTTACAGAATGATATTACAATCAAATTTACTACTAACAGAACTATCAATTATATACATTGAGTCGAGGATGCAGAATTTGCCATTTTTTGTAGGAGAATGGGCACTTCAACATAATCGTCATCTGCTTCCATTATCAAGAGCAAAAAGTCATGAAAATTTTTCTTAATAAAATAAAATATTTGGAGAGGGTGGCAAAAGGTTTATATGTACAGAAACTCTTAATTCAAGTCAAAATTAATATGTGACATGTGAATTTTAAAGAAAGGCAAGCACAATATGTGAATTTATGAAGCATTGTGAAGCCTGATTTGCCTCCTAAAATGTAAGTGACCAACCCATTTTCTCTTTCATTTAGTGAATACCTCAAGATTTCCCTGCCAGGAACCTTGCACTTGAAAAGAGAGATTTGAAATTTCCCTTTAAATTTTTGGTGCATGTAATGCTGTTTAAAGTATAGGTGAAGCATGAATTTTTCTAAAATTAGTGTTTGAAATGAGATTGGGAACCCATTTGCTACTCAGCTCTTTGGAGTTAACTTGTTTAAGACAAAGGGATGGTGGAGTGTAGCAAAAAAGTCTTCAGTGTTTGGAAAGGTCAATTCAGTCCGGAATATCTTAGTTCTTCATAAGAGAAACTTTCATTTTGTCTCTGATTTTGATATATTAAATATTGTCCTGTGCATCTTTTTCTGCACAGTCAGTAAACCAGTACCACCTTGGGAAGGGACTGCTGTTGTTAATGGGGAGTTTAAAGAGTTGAAGATTACTGATTTTAAAGGTAAGCTGTTTCTGTGTGCACATAGATACAGCTGTAACTTGGAAAACTGAGAGCCTTGCGTGAAGTCCAATCACAGGTTTGTAAAGATCTTGTATGAGGCTACTAGTAATTCTGCTGGGAGCAGTTTGACACTGTAATGCCTATAATTATTTCCCTGTTTTTATGTGCTTTTATATAAACAGAAGCCTCTGCCTGGGCTTGAATGAACAGATATTTGTTAGTGGGCATTGTCTATTAGGAGATGCATGAAGCAGATTTAGTCAAGTGACCTGTTGAGACCAAATGCATCTAATGAAACATTGTTTAAAAATAATATTGTCTCTTTTAAAAACCTTCTCCTTGCTTAATTTTTGGCATGTTCATGTGAGATTTTTGTTTTTTTTTTTTTTTTTGTCTTTTCCTTCCAGTTTTTTCCTACTGATTTTTGAATAACCTTCCCCTTGCTCAATTTTTAACATGTTCACGTGATGCTCTTCATCATCTGTTACCGATTTGTCTTTTCCTTTCAGTGTATTCTAATTTTTGTTATATTACTTTTTCCTACACAGGAAAACATCTGGTGTTCTTTTTCTATCCCCTTGACTTGTGAGTATTAGATGTTAGTATACTCTTTGACTAAAAGTTTGTTGTACTTTGCTACCTTCATGCTATCCTCCCAAATAAGCCATCTCTCCACAATTGCTACAGCTAGTAGTCAGCATTGTTCTCAAGGTGACTGGTATTAAAAGTTTCATTAACTGCATGCATGTTATTTTAAATTGATTCATTACAAATAACACCTATTTGTTGTCATTTGCAGTACTTTTGTTTGTCCAACGGAGATCATTGCCTTTAGTGATAGTATTGAAGAGTTCAGGGCAATCAACACTGAAGTTGTTGGTTGTTCAGTAGATTCAGTTTTTACCCATTTAGCTTGGTATGTTAACCCTTTACACCCTAACATCAGTATGTATATTCTCTATACCACTGATCTCTAGACATTTCCAAGAGTTCTGACAAGGAGAATTTGTTCAACAATCAAGTGTTTCTTTAGTTGGTGATCATCTCCTTTATTCTCATGACCTAAATGTTTGATTTAGGGATGATGTTGTAAGGAGAAATTAGATGTTAGTCACTCTCAGGGGTTTAATGGTCAATCCTAAATTTTAACTGAATTTGTAACTTTAAAGGATTTGAAAGTTTTAAGAAAACAGAGAAAGGTATTTCCAATTTATATTGAAAATTTGTAGAATGCCAGAAATTAAAGTAAAAAGGAAGAATTTCCATTTTTGGTAAAAAAAATCTACCATAAAATGTATTTCAGTTTTAAGTTACATTCATTCTACATGTTTGTGTAAAGTGTTAGATTATTACAATATAGTCATCCAGGAGAGAACTTTTGAATGACTCCATGGGTAATCACAAAGATATATATTGCTACAGCAGTGTTCACCCTTATTTTAAGCATGATTGGTAATTTAAGGAATTCTCAAAACAGCTAATAGAGCAATCCTTGTACCTGTTGAATTGTTAAGAATTCCCAGAGGTACCAGAGGCAATAAATAAGTTCCTATATTCCTTTCAACTCTAGGATAAACACTCCAAGGAAAGAGGGTGGTCTGGGAAGGCTTAAATATCCTCTGTTATCTGACTTAAACCACCAAATTGCTAAAGATTACGGAGTACTGCTTGAGAATGAAGGTCACACCTTAAGGTGAGGACATCTGTGTTTTGTATTTCCTCATGTTTCTGACTTTTTGTGTCTGTAGGCCATTCTATTTAAACATGTGTTAAGTGTTTATCAGCTGTGATCCTCTTGGAATAATAAACATTATTCAACGAAGTGGAGGTGAAATAGCTAAGATATTAACCGAGCTGCAAAGGTGTAGGTGTATATATATTCCCTTAGCTCCGGTTGGAGCATAGGCCATTAACCACTTCCGTCCTCCATCGGGTTCTGTCCTGGGCAAATCTTCCTAAAGTGGCCCAAGTGTGGCCCCAGTTTCTCATTTGGGACTCTACACCTCTTCTCCAGGAGTTCCTGGGACGGCCCCTCTTTCTCTTGCCCTGGGGGTTCCAACGTAATGCCTGCCGGGTGATGTTGTTAGCCGGTTTCCTTAGGATGTGACCTATCCATCTCCACTTTCTCTAGAGAAAGGTGTAGGTGTACCACACAGAAATTTAAAAAATCAGTACATTTCTGTCGATATACAAAGAAATGGTTGGAAATTAAATTTTTGAACATTGGCATGATTCTGTTGCCTTGGCTGCTCAAAGGGGAAGAGTACTTGTTAATCACTTTCAAGCCAGCCAATCGGAGCACACAAAAAGCACTATTCATCTGTGGGGGTATGTACCAAAAAAACTTATTTGATGTAATGATGATAATGATAATGATGATCATTTAATAGACCATATCTACTTGAACAAAGTATTTCATTATCTGCAATCTACTTATTCTTGATTTCTAAAAGCTGAACATTTCTTTGTTTGTGCTCCTACCCTGGATCAAGATATCCAGTTTTGAGCACCTGACTGGCATTATCTTGTTACATTGTTGGCTGTCACACCACATAGTTAAGAAAAACGTAACTCATATACTGAAGAGTCTCTCTTGGTCGGATGGTTTTTTCCCCTTAATATTACTACTTTTGCGGGGAAGCTGGGGGGAGGGGGGGGGGGGAGTTATGTCCCCGTAATAGACATAACATCTATGGATTAAAAACACACTCAGATCAGGTCTGATCAGGTTGCTATACTTTGCTTCCTTCATGCTATATAACAGGTCTGATAGTTAGGCAGGGGAGATTTGGTTAAGGTGAGAATATTCTTTTATGACCACTTTTATTACATGCCTGTTGTTCTATTTCAGGGGTCTATTTATAATCGATGACAAAGGGACTCTACGACAGATCACAATGAATGACCTACCGGTATGTTGTAACTTTACTTGTATGACTGTAATTGTACCGTGAATTTCTACTGCGAGTTTTATGTAGCTGTTTGCTTCTACAGTCAATTGTTCTTGATACGCTGAGAAAATTTATCTGTCCAGTCATATAATTTGATTCGAGTCTGGCCCTCGTCCACTGTCACGTGGTAAAAATCACAAGCTCATTGTTTAAGTGTTAAGCAGCGGGGATCCCTTTCCTTTTATTTCGTGACGTTTTTATTATTTCATTTGAAAAATATTGATATTCGATTTTGATTTGGACAAGGGAGAAAAAAAGCTGAGTAGATAGTATCAAGAAAAAAGACTCCTTGTGTCCAGTCTCCTGATTTTTTTGCGGTTTCGCGTTCTTTGGCTTTATAATGTGTGAAGTACTATTTATAACTTAGCTACTCAAAGAAGTTAATCTAAACTGGTTATTTCGCAGGTGGGCCGATCAGTCGACGAGACTTTACGTTTAGTCCAGGCTTTCTAATATACTGACAAACACGGGGAAGTTTGTCCGGCCGGTTGGAAGCCTGGTAAAGAGACGATATCCAACAGAAAAGAAGAAGTACTTTGCAAAACAGACTGAAGGAGAAGATGAGGAAGAGAAGAAATGAACTGAACAAACTTTGGAATTCAAAAAAAAAAACTGAGAGTTGTCTTAATTTAGGTGGCTTTGTTTTACTTTGCATCCAGAAAAGTTACGAACGATTTGTAAGAAAACTTTTGGCGAGAATCGAGAAAAAAATCTAACTTAAAGATAGGTCTTTGTAGTAGTCTCTTTAGTTGTTTTGTAGTGGCCTTAAAGGCCTGCGCTTTTCTGTGCGCGTAGGATTGGGGTGGAGTAATGGTGAGGTGATTCCCTTGTTTTGTTCATCCTATGAGTATGGCTGTAGTGAATTATTAGACTTCTTGCTATTTAAAAATCACCTCACATACTCTGATCAGTTACTCCACGAGTTCACTCTGAAACCAATTCTTCAACCCGCTCTCTTGCTATACATTTCCTACGGTGCTGACAACGAGGATTTTGGCGGTCATTCCCGTAATTCTCATGACCTTAATACTTAGCTCGGCTTGATACTGTAGGGAGACATTACATGATAGTAGCACTGAGGGGTTAAAGAGTTGAAATGTTTCCCTAAGTCTAGGTGAGTAAGTCAATAGAACAAATAGTCCATTTTACAGTTGTGTGCTTGGTTGCCAAGCCTTTGAACAGGAATGAGGCTAAGGGTGACCTTGTTATGATACAAACCTTGCTGCTTTTCAAATGCAAATTACTTTGTTATCATGCAAACTAGAAACTAGTGTCTATCATAACAAGGTCACCTTCAGCCTCACTCCAAATCAGAGGCTTGGCAACTAAGTACACAACTGCAAAATGGCCTATTGTCAGTAAACAATTTTCAGTTTTGGATCGAAAAGCAGTTGCTGTACAGAAAATGAGCCCGCGCCCCTACCCTGAAATTTCGATAACCGTCGGAAATCTAGCCCCGCGCATTTGGTGTGAAACATATGAACCAGTGGTGAGCAATAATACTTAGCTGCATTTTAAAAGCACAGTCTTGGTCTCTAGCGGAATGTATCCTCTTTAACAGGGTGGTAGGAAAAACATGGATATTTCGTTTTAGACTTAATGACCTTTGAAGCTGACCATCCTTTCGCTCGAACCAGCTTCCCTTGTCCAAGTGAATTAGACGCGAGGTGTGGGTCTTATCCTTGTAATTCAACAGCTGTTTAATTAATTGGGCAAAAGGAAAAGTTTAGACAGAGTGAAGGGGTGTAACAGAATATGAATTTCATGGTGTTCTAGTTTTTGTGTTTCGGAGGTTCTTTTTAGACTAAATTTGCAATATCAAGCAGAAGAGTGATAATCTAAAAACATCGCCTGCTTTTTCGCTAATTTTCCGAGCGAAGACTGCGTGAAGTATACAAAAACAGTAAGAACTGAAATGAAGATCTGAAATGGATTTTAATTGGATTATGTATCAAGTAATTACCAATGGACTCTGTCTTTTCCACAGTTCATGATTTATGCCTGCTCTAGTTTTTATGGATAGTACATTACTTCCAAGCTGGCAAAGGCTTTAAGATTAAATAATTAAGCTATCAATCCAATGGGTCAAAATGTATCAAATGCATGCCCAAATGCATATAAAAAAAAGCAGTCATATGTACAACCTACAACAAGTTAGAAATTCAAAGGTAAGATATGCCAAAACACCAAAGGTTAAACTTTCGTATTAAACTTATGATTTAGAAAACATCGCTGTTTAATCCTTACGAAGACCATGTGAAATTAATTAAAAGGTTTTCTCAGCATAACTTGTCTTAAACATGGCCGCGACACTACTCAATCTCCGCAAAAAATCTCTTTTTAAAAGTAAACCATCTGACTTATCAGTTTAAATCCACAAAGCGGAATTTAAAAGAAGTCAAAAAGAGTTTCAAATTGTACTTAAAAGTTATGGTGATGATATGGTAACAAATCACTTATTTGATTATACCCTCAATGCTAGTTATTTCACGATTCAACCGGTTCAATTCAACGCCGCGTGACATTAAATTTGTATCGCGTGCCTCTGTTGGTTTTGATTGGCATTAGTCAGTACCAAACGCCTGGGCTCTACTCTTGTCTGCATACAGATCCATCAGTGATGACCTACAAGAAAAGTATAAGAGCCGCAAATTAAATATTTTTCTTGCATTCATCGAGAAATAGATTTAAGTGCCCTGCTTTATTACAAAAGAAAAACTGCGAGTCTCGGCATCAACAACAGGCAGTGCAATAACTCCACGAGAAACTTATTTCTCTGTTTTGTGTTATCCTTGTGCACCCTCTACCTCGGCTGCAGGAACGTAATGAAGATAAAAGACATGAAGACATAAAGGGTTATTGGAAACACAACTAAATATTCATGAAAAAGTTCCATAAGGAACAAAGAGGCGATAATTAACATCTCACTCTTCGTTGATTGAGCAAAATTAAAGGCGCACTTATTATGGATACCTTTTAAATTTCCGTTAATTCCAGTTTCACGTCGTCCCCAATGAGTACAAATGGCGCCCAGTAATTCCCTTTACTGAACATTTCATACTCTCTCATGCACTTCATGGCTTGATTGACAGCTTCACTGGTACCCTTGCCTTCTTCCAGTGCTCCGTAGAAATGTTTCATGAACTCCTGAGTACCATCGTCATCAATGGCCCACAGGGATACCAGAACCGATCGAGCACCGGCACCTAAGAACGCTCGCGCAATGCCAACCACACCTTCGGCCATAACCTCACCGCAAGCGCTGTGACAGCAACTTAGCACAACCAGTTTCGCTCGCAGCCCGGCTCGTAACACGTCTCTCATTGTCAGTAGATAATCTTCCTCTTCAGCTTGACAGCTTGTCCTACTCGTGTTTGGTGCCAAGAGAATCTCTCCTGTTTCTTTTTTACCATGCGCTGCAATGTGAACCAACGCAACTGAGGAAATTTGTCCTAATACCTCTTCCTTTGTCGCCTCCCCTCCAACGAGAGGAGCAATACCGAGGATTCCTCCAATCATCTTCACCTCTTTCCTTGCACCCGGCAGCTGATTCAACAAATTACCCTGATAAAGGACTTGCTTGTAACATGGATCACCCACGAGCAGTGCACCGGTTTTATTGTGCAATTCTGTCGGGCAGTCTGAGATTGATTTTAAAATGGTTAGGGATGGAATTACTCGAATCCTGAAAGATTCGCACAGATACCTTGAATTCGAATCCACCAATGCCGCATAGGGCACCAAGCAAAGTGGACCTTCAGGAACAAATACAAGCTCATCTCCATCAATCAGATCTGCGATAGGAGCAACTATGATATCATAAAGCTTCCGCAGGGCATTTGTCGTCGCGTTTCGCGGAGAACCATCGCTCGTTCCTTTTTCATCTCGGCCCACTTGAGTTGAACTTTTTTCCCATTCAACAGCAGCCCTTGCACTAACTTGCAAGGAAGCAGCCTTATTCAAAGAGGTAATGTAAACTTCTAATTCACGTTGGTAAAGAAAGTTGTTCACATGCTTTATTCTCGATTGAACGACTTCCCCGTTCCGAATAACCCACAAAGCAATGTAAGGTCCAGTAATTGCTAGAAAAACTGCATCTGATGAAACTTTTCTTAATGAAAGACAATCAGAGCATTTTCTAGAGTTCCACCGCGTGAGGGTTTGTCGAAAGTTGTACTTTAAATCCACGATATCTCCTAGAGTTTGTGCACGTCCCTCCTCGGCAGCAAGAAGAGCTTTGACATGTTCACCCTTCAGTAAAAGTACGCGCCAAACACCATTGTATGCTGTTTTGTGAACATTTCGATACGAAATCTTCCAGTTATGGTTCAACAGAAAACTAGCTCGTACGTCATTAAAAATCTTTCTACTAGAAACATAATAGTCGAGGGCGCTTTGGAGACATTCCTGCCTTTCAAAATTTTTAGCAAGACTACAAAGAGCCTGGGCAATCCCATTCTTGTCTCCCACTTCTTTGGCAATTTCTAGATGATGTTTAGAGTAGTCGATGGCTGTTTTGAACTGTCCTAGACAACGATAAGCATTGCCAAGGCTACCATAACTCTCTCCTTCTCCAGCCTTGTCTCCCACTTCTTTGGCAATTTCTAGACAACGTTTATGGTAGTCGATGGCTGTCTTGAACTGTCCTAGACAATTATAATCATTGCCAAGGCAGCCATAACTCGTTCCTTCTCCAGCCTTGTCTCCCACTTCTTTGGCAATTTCTAGATATTGTTTATGGTAGTCGATGGCTGTCTTGAACTGTCCTAGACAATTATAAGCATTGCCAAGGTTGCCATAACTCTCTCCTTCTCCAGCCTTGTCTCCCACTTCTTTGGCAATTTCTAGATGACGTTTATGGTAGTCGATAGCTGTTTTGAACTGTCCTAGACAAAGATAAGCACTGCCAAGGTTGCCATAACTCCCTCCTTCTCGAGCCTTGTTTCCCACTTCTTTGGCAATTTCTAGACAACGTTTATGGTAGTCGACGGCTGTTTTGAACTGTCCTAGACAATTATAAGCATTGCCAAGGCTGCCATAACTCCTTCCTTCTTCAGCCTTGCCTCCCACTTCTTTGGCAATTTCTAGACAACGTTTATGGTAGTCGACGGCTGTTTTGAACTGTCCTAGACAACGATAAGCACAACCAAGGTTGCCATAACTCACTCCTTCTCCAGCCTTGTCTCCCACTTCTTTGGCAATTTCTAGACAACGTTTATGGTAGTCGACGGCTGTTTTGAACTGTCCTAGACAATTATAAGGATTGCCAAGGTTGCCATAACTCCTTCCTTCTTCAGCCTTGTCTCCCACTTCTTTGGCAATTTCTAGACAACGTTTATGGTAGTCGATGGCTGTCTTGAACTGTCCTAGACAATGATAAGCAATGCCAAGGCTGCCATAACTCCTTCCTTCTTTAGCCTTGTCTCCCACTTCTTTGGCAATTTCTAGATCTTGTTTATGGTAGTCGATGGCTGTTTTGAACTGTCCTAGACAATGATAAGCAAAGCCAAGGCCGCCATAACTCCTTCCTTCTTCAGCCTTGTCTCCCACTTCTTTGGCAATTTCAAGATCTTGTTTATGGTAGTCGATGGCTGTTTTGAACTGTCCTAGACAACGATAAGCACAGCCAAGGTTGCCATAACTCCTTCCTTCTTCAGCCTTGTCTCCCACTTCTTTGGCAATTTCTAGACAACGTTTATGGTAGTCGACGGCTGTTTTGAACTGTCCTAGACAATTATAAGCATTGCCAAGGCTGCCATAACTCTTTCCTTCTTCAGCCTTGTCTCCCACTTCTTTGGCAATTTCTAGACGACGTTTAGAGTAGTCGACGGCTGTTTTGAACTGTCCTAGACAAAGATAAGCAATGCCAAGGCTGCCATAACTCCTTCCTTCTTCAGCCTTGTCTCCCACTTCTTTGGCAATTTCTAGATCTTGTTTATGGTAGTCGATGGCTGTTTTGAACTGTCCTAGACAATGATAAGCAATGCCAAGGCCGCCATAACTCCTTCCTTCTTCAGCCTTGTCTCCCACTTCTTTGGCAATTTCTAGATCTTGTTTATGGTAGTCGATGGCTGTTTTGAACTGTCCTAGACAACGATAAGCACAGCCAAGGTTGCCATAACTCACTCCTTCTCCAGCCTTGTCTCCCACTTCTTTGGCAATTTCTAGACAACGTTTATGGTAGTCGACGGCTGTTTTGAACTGTCCTAGACAATGATAAGCATTGCCAAGGCTGCCATAACTCCTTCCTTCTTCAGCCTTGTCTCTCACTTCTTTGGCAATTTCTAGACGACGTTTAGAGTAGTCGACGGCTGTTTTGAACTGTCCTAGACAAAGATAAGCATTACCAAGGTTGCCATAACTCCTTCCTTCTCCAGCCTTGTCTCCCACTTCTTTGGCAATTTCTAGACGACGTTTATGGTAGTCGATGGCTGTTTTGAACCGTCCTAGACCAAGAATAGTAATGCCAAGGTTGCCATAAGTCCTTCCTTCTCCAGTCTTGTCTCCCAGATCTTTGGCAATTTCTACTTCCTGGTTTGATGTAATAAAATAAGTTTTTCGTTCATCGTGGTGTAAGATGAAAGTAATTCCTTTGTTTCACGATAGAGTCGCTTTGGATGTTGATTGCGACGATTCCACTGCAATGCTGCTAGTCTTCATTGCTCTGACGCTCTGAACGTCTGCGTTTTAACTCTGTACGGTGGCCAACTTTCCCTATAAGCCATTTGTAGCACGTTAGTCGGCTGCTATTGGTGCATTTCGATCCTCATTAGTATTCCGGTTGTTAAATGGTGTTCCCTCATAGGTCCTCTTTGATCGGCTGTTGTGTTGTTTGATCGTGAGTATCCAAGCTTCGTGAATTTCGATTCCACTATCTCCACTGATGTTGTTGAGATGAAGTCTTCTATGGATAGCCTCTTTAACCCTACGTGTGTACCAGTGAAGGGATTCACCCACCAACCTCAGTCAGTGAAGCGTGGTATTGTTAAGTGTCTATTCGACGATCAAACAGCACAGCAGCCGATTAATGAGGACCTATGAGGGAACATCATCTAACAACCGGAATAATAATGAGGATCGAAATGCACCAATAGCAACGAAGCAACGCGCTACAAATAGCGACACGTAAACAAGCGAACTCACTGCCTGATAAAGACTAGCAGTATTGCAGTCGAAATGTCGCGATCATTATCCAAAATGACTCTATTATGAGACAAACGAATAAAGTTCATCTCCTTTCCTGGTTTGAGTTTCCCTTAAGGTTTGGAAATGCGTCGCTAAGTTTTATTACGCACTTATTTAGACCCTAAGCTTGAGGTTCGAACGAGGTCTTTAAGAAAGGCCAGAGATAAGTATTTTCCCTATTAGACCTCTGTAATTGTGCCATGAGAACCACTCGCAAAGAATTCCTCTGAATTCCTTCCTGGATGTGGATTTTCAACGAGGTTCTTAAGTTTGTGAAAGTGACTAGACTCCAAAGAAAATACAGAAACAGAGAGGTAGGCTTTTGTTCTAGCCATAAGAATTTGTCGATTTATAATCTTTAGAAAGTACGTATATTTTAGAAGACTTCGGGATTTGGCTAACCCCGTTTTGATGTTTTTATTTGAGTGAGTACTGGAAAAATATTGGCCCCTGCGGTCGTAACGATTAAGCAATATAATTTCGTGATTTTCGTTACTGGCCCCTCGATCAAGACCTGTGAACTCGAGATGCACGTTTTCACCTCTCTAGAGTTTCTGGTTGCCTAATCAGTTTTATTTAAAGAAAAATTCAGGTAATGGTTGTCAGATTTACCTTCACTTGCTGTGGCTTTATCTCTCCCGATGTGATTGTCTCACTACCACACTTGTTTAATAGATGACGCAACCTTTCGCTATTATCGTCCATCTTCAATGCGTTAAGTCAAATGACACTGCTGAGAGGAAAGGTGGAATGCTATGGAACGAGCTCTGAAGGAAAACGAGTGGATTAGGGAAAATTTGAAAATCATTGGACGTCTTAAGTTTGCACCAGATTTCTTAAGTTAAGCTTAAAGTGTAAATTACTTGAGTTTTTTTACGTCTTATATGCAAATGTATTTTTCAAAGGATACGGCCAATCCTTTATGACACCAGATCTTTGCTTCATCATATAACTTAAGTTGCATACAAGCTTCAGCTCCTATAAAAATAACGATTAGTGAGAAACATCTAAGTGATATCTAATATCAAAATATTAGTATTTTCAATTCACAAATGAAGATTTATAGTGCGTGACCGCGTAGATTTGAGCTAGAAACATCTACTTCAACGTACGTAGCCAGGGAGCTATCACTACTGAATGGCGACTAAAATTAAACTCACCTTTCTCCAAGGCTTTGGTGAAAGTTGGCTCTAATTGTACAGCAACTGTGGCATCATCTAGGCTGTTTTCAAAGTTTTCTGAAAGAGAGAGTTAGAGCTAACCGGTCATTTGCGTTCGATAGAATTGCAAAAAGAGTAACATATTCGCTTTCAACAGGCCTCTTTACAACTAATTCCGGGTTTTCTTTCACCTTAAAAAGACTTGGGCCCCCTCATATAACCTTCGATAACGCGGTTGGGGGAGGAGGGAGGGTCTGGTGGGGAGAATACATATGGGAAGTGCAGGTGATAACGGGATAGTAATTTTCCCTTTTTTACCATTAGGACCTAAAACTTGAACTTGAACGCTCGACGTTAAATTAAAGAGGGTCGTGACTGATATAAAGCTCTTCTCGGGGACTTCGGTTCAATAGAGGTCACAAGATTTGGAGTCTTTATCTTAAGTAGCCGTTATATTACTGGATGTCCTTTAAGTCATTCGGAGTGATAGATAAACGATCAGAAAAATTAGCGTAAAATGGGACCACATGACTCTTTGAAGATGAACTTTTAAGTAAACTATAAATAATTGAACGTTGAAATTCCATACTTAAACGGAAATGAGCTGCTGCCCTGTTATTGTAGAGTCTGGCTGTCAGCCGATTATCTTTGCAGTTTAGTTGAAGTCCTTCAGTGTACAGTTGTAGCGCTCTATGAAAATCTCCTTGTCTGTATTTTTTGTTACCTTGCTGAAAACAATCCTTTGCTCCCACTAAAAATACAGGAAACACCGGAATATTACTCGTTATGACCAATTAATTACAATACCCCGCATACCCAGCATAGCAATGATCATGTCCAAAAATATATAAGCCCACTTACTCAGTATTCACGTCTTATATCCTTTAGGAAGAATATGGATTTTTATGATTTCGAGAACATTTTAAGCAAGCTCTTTCTTATGGATGGGCAGTTGTTCTTGATTGGAAGCGGATTAAGAAAAGCAAATAGAAAAGAAAACAACAATGAATCAACTACAACAAGAAACCCAAATATATTAGAATAAAGGGGGTAAGTTTCTATAATAACTGTGGTGCTACGTCGGTGGGAGAGTATAGCAGGTAATTTAGTGTTAAAAACTGAGTTGAAAAAGTAAATTGGCCACCGTAAAGAGTTAAAAGGTTGATGTTTCGAGCGTTAGTCAGAATGACTGGAGGAATTGTGGGTTGTGTGTGGGTTTATTTGCAGAAAATGGAGCTACGCTATTGGTGGGAATATGGTGACGAGAAAACAAGAATAAATTAGTTGAGTGAAAAGCGCTCATTTACACCTTGGGGATTAAGGGTACCGATTTGGAAGAAAATTTTTGTTCTAATGTTTTGCAGCATTCCGAACTGCCGAGATGCAGGGAAAGGCCGCAAACTGCCATGTGTTGTTTAGATTGATTAGGGAGATTTAAGTGTCTAGCGACTGGTTTGGATGCGTCCTTGTCATTTCTTTCTACGTCGCGAACTTATTCTCGGAATCGGTCACCTAGTCGTCTTCCTGTTTCACCAATATATAACTTATTGCAAAAAGTGAAAGTTATGCAATAAATGACATTGACAGAGGTACACGTAAAGTGATTAGTGACCTTAATGGATCTCTTGGGTCCCGATATTTTTTCTATGATCTTCCGGAAAGTATTATTCACTCTCATCGACAATTAATTCATGTACGAAGATTTACCTCTGTTCATTAGGTAAACGGCGGGGAAGTAATTGTAAGTAAATTCAATTTTTTTAATTTTAAAGTTGAGAGAGTTTGCTCGTTTGTTTACTGCAATGGCGTGTGTAAATCTGGTCTTTGCTCCAT
This sequence comes from Pocillopora damicornis, assembly GCF_964200805.1. Classification (NCBI taxonomy): domain Eukaryota; kingdom Metazoa; phylum Cnidaria; class Anthozoa; order Scleractinia; family Pocilloporidae; genus Pocillopora; species Pocillopora damicornis. Next base: position 17,895,377 of record NC_142677.1, read on the forward strand.
AAAAACTAAATTCGAATGATACACTCCAACGAGACACAAGGGGATTTAATGCAGCCTTTTCTCATTGAATTCCTTCAGTTTCTGTTGTGCAATTTACGGTACAAATGTCCAAATTGAACGGACTTGGAAAGACTCACCGAGAGCGTATATTTGTTGTAGAACTGAAATTAAAACTTTGCTTGTCCTTTCACTAGGAACAAATTGTTTGAGAAAATTCAGATATTAAATGAATGAAAGTTCCCTCGATTAGTTCAACTGTAACCAAATACCTCACGTTTTAATTTTCTGGGTACCTTTTGTGAACGATTAAAATTAATTACAGGCGGTTTTTAGGCCGCTTGTCAACCAACGTAGTGACACCATTGCTTATACAAATTCATTCTCAAACCGATATTTTTCTGTCAACCAAAGTGATTTGAGTGAGAGAAAATAGAGGATTCATAAGTTATTTATCGGCTTGAGGTAGTGACCGACGTCTTTGCTTCAAATACTGCCCAGCCGGAAAAACGAGATATATTTATAAAAAATGGCAACGAAAGTAGGGATGTACTCGGCGACTCACGAAAGCGTTACCGTTGCCCGTGGGAAGAGCTAGGAAAATACTGACCGGATAAAGAACCAATCAGATTGCAGGATTCGTCACCATGCCCTCTTTTGCCATTCTAGCACGATGCTGTTCATAGCGTTCCATCACATGAGTATTTCAAGACACGTGCGTCACTTTTTCAATAGATCTTTTTTTAAGAAAGGCTAGTGCGACTATGTTTTCTCGTGCAATAGAATGGTAATCAAAGTTACTCCCGGAAAAAGATTATCACTTCACTTCGTTCTATTAGACGAGAGATGGACAATTTGCATCAAATCAATTCAAACTCTTGGTTCATCTTCAGCAATGTTTCGACAGAGAAATATCCAACTGAATGTAGAGAATAACCTTGGATTGCTTTGATTTTCCTTTCGCTTAAGGATTGCTCAAAAACTTGCGCCTCTCACACAGTCAGTCAGATTTCACACTAGAACTAGTAATATCAACTGAGTTGATAACGTAAATTGGCCACTGTAAAGAGTTTCAAAGCTGACTTTTGGAGCCCTTTGTCATTCTCTCTAGCGAACTGGGCTAACGCTCGAAACATCAGCTTTGAAACTTTTTTACGATGGCAAATTTACATTATGAACTCAGTTGATAAAGCCAAATGTTATCTTGTTATATTCCCCCACCGATGCAACACCACAGTTTCTTTAGAAACTTACCCTCCATAAAAAATATAACAAGTTGAATTGTGGCTGGGTCGCTCTTGTTTCCTGCGCATCAGGTATGCGAAGTTTCCTTGTTTCCACTTAAATTTCTGATCGGCTCCTTTTAGTAATTCCTTTTCGTGACTTGCTGATTTAGTTTCGGTTTTACGACACTCAATCATAAAGCGCTCTATTAGGTACGGTTGAATTGTTCCGAGTGTAAGAGGGACAGTGGATGACTACAGATTGTCGTACCCTACGTCTTGTGGAACACGTTAGTCTTCTCACTTACCTACTAAGGGGTCGTTGTCTAGGTCCACATCTTTATCATCTGAAGTTTTGTTCGCTGAAATTATAGCGAAGATATATAAGATATCTTTTGCGCGTGTCACAACTGAACCAATTTTCCATTTTAGTGACCCATGATGAAATGGAATATCTGTTTTTGCATCCCAATGGCCAACCGTACCGATTTCTAATCTGTCAGAATCACTCTCTTTGTCACGGAAAGCGGCTTTATGAAATTGAACGCGCGAAGGAATTTTTCGACGTCTTGCTTAACTAAAAATTCGTCGGTGGTTTTAAAAATGGAAACTAAATGGAAGCCCTTACTGAGCACGGATTTCTAGCTCTGAGTTGGATAGTGGAAGATTTTCTGGAATGGTGACGACAGATTTGAGGCTGTCAGGTGATGAGTGAGGACCGATAAGTCGGTCAAGTTTTTGGGCCTTAATTTGGTGAAATGGTTAAAAACACTGCCTTTGGTGACGATATTGCTTGGAATGAGAGAAAGAGGATGCATAAAAATTAGAGCGAAAACAAATGTTCTCTTAGGTTTTAACGCGTTTCGCCTTCGTCTTGGTGCCGAAAATATTGGTTTAAGAACGCCCACCAGTCTTTTGCAGAAAAATATGATCTGCAAATATTTTATTTAAAACGGTACAGCATCTTTTAGACTCAGTAGCCTTAATTTTTTCTTTTAAAGAAAAGACAGGGGAAAAACTTCACACTTTTGAGTTTGGTCACGTATGGTGTCTTCTATAATTTTCTTGCATACACTTTTTTTTATATCGTGATAGATAAAAAGCCATTCCATCACTCACAGGTACAATATACTCTGAACTTGTGACAGTGCAATGGATAACAGGGCTGTTAGACTGTCGAAATACCAAGATTACTCAGTTTGCTCATCATCGATAACAAATCTCGGTTCGAGTTGTAGTATCATATCGTTATAATCATCAAAAAAATCTAATAAGGCCTCACTTTTTTCCTCACCTGGGGAACCGTTGTCAGCAGCAGCCAGGTTTTCATCGGCTTCCATGTTGTCCTCTTTGCCAACTGAAATACCAATACATATTAATAATTAAAACACTCCCCATCTATGATGATCTCTGATGATGACCAAGATTTATATTTCGACTTAATTTCGGACTTAAGCTTACATTCATTCAGTTTTATATTGATCTCTTGTACCTTTTGGCTTGCTTCCATCGTCATCTGATTCCTTCTTGAATGTAAAATGATCTTGAAATAGCGAAGAACACAAATTTACTTGAGCAAGGAACACTTTCAGGGTTCAGTTTGTTTAACGATGTGTTTGATTTGATTGCGCGTGTTGTACTCAGTGGTTACAAACTTAAATTACCACTATCTTTTTTCTTTTTTATTTCTCTCACCTGAAGAAAGTTTATCATCCAAATCAAGTTTTTCTTGGATTGCTTTAACTTTATCCTCTGACGTACCTAAAAAAATAGAAAATAATTAAACATATTGGGTTGTGCTTTGGAAAATGTTTTAAAACAATGAAGGATAATAAATTTTTAGAAAGCAACCAACAGACACGTTTATGAATACAATACATCAACAATAGTGGATGTAGTCTTTTTTGGCCCAAGGTTTTCCTTTTGTTGCTTTTTATTGTTGTTGAGCATTAAAATAGATGCTGCTTGTTATTGATTTAAAGTAACCAACGCTCACTCAATAAATCAGCCCTTATAACAATGAGTTCACACAAACAGACGGTATAATTCTTTACCTGTTGAACTCCCGATCTCTAAATCCTTTGATTTTCCAGAGGAAAGGACTTGACTTTTCTCCTGGTCTAAAAGTTAAAAAACAGATTGTTTAAATGCTCATCATCACAATTATCATTTTTGCCATTCACCAGTTGTGCTATCATTATCATCATTACTACTATCAGAATTGTTCTTAATAAATTTGACAGGATAATAAAAGTCATAGAATAATAAATGTCACAATAGAAAACTAATTACGGCCAATTGGAATTCTCGTGATAGCCTTGTTGAAACCATTCCTGTTAGACTATCAAAATAGATAAATAATGGTCCATTAAAAGAAAAAAAAGACTCCAGTTGCGAGTTGCGGTATAAAGATCGGCGCTAAACACATTTCACCATTTTTTTTGCTAATGATTTGTCTGCAAAGACCTGGTTTTCTCCTGCTCCTAACTTAACTTGCGCCTCTTCAGTTAAACCAAACAGCAATTAGTTTAACTGGCATCCAAATTACAACATCCAGCACTTTTCTTTTACTAGTCTTGATCCTCCTGTCTATTTGAGGGTTTTTCCCCATTTCAATTTCAAAGACAAAAATAAACTTTGAAACTAAAAAAAAAATGCACGAGCAAATGTTTTAAATAACAACTGCTATTATGAGTCTGGGAAATCATTCTTCTCTTATGCAGTCAGAAAATTTTTGGAGGTACAGTTCGTCCTGTTATAGCAAAACAACAGGTAGACTCGTAGTCAATTGTGTGGTTCGTCATTCGCTGACTTTCAGCAGTTTGATTGGTGACATCACCATTGATCGTTGCTAGCTTGTTTTAAGTCAGTCATTTTTTAGCCCCCTTTCCTATCTCCTTGTCTCCGATTTTGGGAATCGGCTTACTTGATATAATGAACTGCAACTTGTATGTTGTTTGGATTTTCTCTCTGTAATAGTGTAGTTTGATCGTCCGGGAGAGTGTAGTCCTGAGAAGGACTGTTGTCGGTAGTGGTGACTGACGTTTCGACAACCTGAGCAGAAGTCATCATCTTGTATACACTGATTGGTCAGTTTTGCAGTGATGTTATTGGCTGTAAGACTCAGGTGGCGTATGTCGGTCGTGATTGGTCGGTCTCGATCCGTTAGTGAAGCCAGGTCGTTCTGTTCGTTCATTTGTATTGGTAATGTCGCGAATGAGTCGTTTGTATGGTGCCAGTAGTGGTTCACACTTGTTAAGGGGAGTCTGTTCCAAATTGGTAAACCAGCTTTCTAGGGTCAGTCGTTGAAAGTAGTTAGGGCTGTAGGTTGGGCATTGCGCGGAGCGCCAGTCAATAGAGTGGTTCGTAAGTCGGTGATGTTCAACAATGTGATTGTTGACATCGCCTTTCCTTGTCGCTCGTTTGTGTTCAGTTAGTCCAGTTGTGAGGTTTCTGCCAGTCTCACCGATGTAGGAGGCGTGGCAGTGGGAGCAATTGATCTTATACAATGCTTCTTAGCGGTTCCTCGGTTCGTCTTTGTCTTTGACGTTAGTCAGTAACTGGTGTAGTGTGGAAATAAGTTTGTGAGCGACGTGGATATTGAATGGTTGTAGGATGCGTGAGATGTTCTCAGATATGCCTTTACGTATGGTATAGTTGCTGTAGTCGTAGGAGTTGTGTTGGCGTTAGCTTCGGTAGTAGTATTAGGTCGGTAAGTGTTACGTTTGATGAAGTCTTCGTTGTAGTTGTTCTTAGAAAAAACACGGTCAAGGTACTTGATCTCGTCGGATAAGCTGTCTGTCGTGTCGCATCCTAGTTGCGCTCGTCGCGTAAGAGTCCTGATAGTTGTGGCTTTGTGTGATGTCGGGCTATAGGATGACTCGTCCAGTAATCTGTCGATATGTTTCGGTTTCCTGTAAACTGTTGTTCGTAGTGAGTTGTCGTCACGGCTTACCAGGCAGTCTATAAAAGGTATTTTACCATTTTCTTCGACCTCTCTGTATGTCAGTGTTTTTTTCGTTGAGGTGGTGGTGGAATGCGTCGATTTCGTCGTGTCGTACGGCGGTGATCGTTTATCGGTAAGTCGAAAGGGCGCTTTCCTCGATGTTGCATCACAATTTCTGCTACAACAACAGAAACTGGAGACCCAATAGCTGTACCGTATAACTGTTTGTAGTGTTTACCGTTGTATTGAAAGTAAGATGACGTCAGGCAAAGGTTTAGTAAGTCCATAATGTCCTCTGTCGGTAGCAGTAGAGGGTCGGTAGATTGTAAGATAGCAGTCTCAGTACATTGTAGTGCTAGTTGAAATGGAATACTTGTAAAAAGCGATTTTACATCAAAGGACACTAGTTTGTAGTCGTCAGGTATCTGTAAGTAATTCAGTAGGTATCAGTTGTTTCAGTTTGTCGTGAAGTTGTTGTGTCTTGTTTTGTAGCGTTTGAGTCTTCTGTGGCAATCATTTAGCCGCGCTTTGACCAGTCGTCTGCAGGTGGATCTGACGATATGGATGACCTCTTGAGTGTTCAACGGGGACTCAAGTTTGAGCCCGGCCGGAACAAGGTTGTGATCTTTACAGCAGTGATTAAACCAGAGTTGTTGTCGTATTCGTCTGACATTGCTTGCGTAGGTGATGCAGTCGTTCGTAAGTCGTTCGCTCTCTCGTCCAAGCGAACGTAACACAGTAAATGGTTTGAACCCAGGGGTAACATATAATAGCGTTTGAAGCTCTTTTTTCTTTCGTTTTATAAACCTTGACTTCGTCTCGATAACTCAATATTCAAAAACTTCTTAGTCAAAATCCAGTCCGCCCAGTCACCCCACATACACATGGTGAAATACGCGCACAGTTGATTTTCAGAAAATAACCTTTGTATATTAAATTCCACTTACTTCAGTCCTTTAAGGACTTTGATTTCTCTGTGCTTCCTAACTTACCTACTAAAGGAGCATCCTTCATGTCCACTTTTTCCTCAACAGGAGTAGCTTTAGTTTTGTCTGTCAATAAAATTACAACGAAATGGTTTTCACTCTTTTTTGTGTTATCAACTAATCAAGGAGGCAACTCATGGACTAAACTTGTGATAATGCGATTGATAACTTGTCTGTTAGACTGTCGAGGTACCAAGAATGTTCGCTTTGCTCATCATAGTTGACAAAATAATAAAGGGGATAAGTTTCTAAAAAAACTGTGGTGCTGCGTCGGTGGGAGAGTATAACAGGGTAATGAACTGAGTTGATAACGTAAATTAGCAACCGTAAAACGTTTTAAAGCTGACATTTCGAGCATTAGCCCATCGTCAGAGCGAATGGCTCTGATTCACTATCAACCCAGTTGATAGATGACAAAATTTCAGTTCTAGTTGTCTTGTTATGGTTAATTCTAAAAAGAAATCTAAAGATGCTTGTTTCTTTTTCTCACCTGATAAACCGCTATCAGCAAAGTCCAGGCTTCCAACAACTGCTGTTGAGGAGGCCTGTTGACCAACTAAAATACCAATAAATGTAAATAGTAATAATACTCGTGACTTTTACAACTTTTGTTTTCTCCATCTCCTAATATATGCAAGGCTTTTTCCCCTAGGTGTAAAATATTTAAGACCCAAATCGGTTTGGAAAGTGAAAAATGTAAAACGCATGGTTATCGTGCCGATTTAAGCTGTAAAATAATTTCTTCTTTAGTGCTATCCTAAATATCGACCCTCTAAAAGTGATCATTCCTCTTCAATCTTCGAAAAGCTGACTTGTTTTGCAATGTGTTTCCCAGTGTTTAATTGACGCTTAAGCTAAGACACACTCTGCGTTTGCTCTAATTACTTGTACCTGTTGATTTTCCATCATCGTCATCTGACTCCTTCTTGAATCCAAATTGACCTTGGAATGGTAGAGAAGAATATTTTATTTTAAGTAAAGGAAACATTTAGCCGTAATAATTCAGTTGTCTGTGTTTTATTTATTTTCATAGGTCTTTTTTCACTCAGAAACTTGAGAAGTGCAATTAAATTACTGTTTTATCCCTCTCACCTAAAAAAAGCTTATCCTCCAAATTCACGTTTTCTTGGTTTGCTGAATCTTTCCCTTCCGAAGTAGCTAAAAATTAGGAAAGAATCAAACATAGTGGGTTGCACTTTGGACTTTTCCTTTAAACAATGAAGAATAATACATTTATAGAAATTAACTTCCCTACTTTGTATAGAACGTCAAATATGATCAAGAATAATAATTGCACCCTTTTCACGGGGGCACATAGAGGAAGGAGTGTTCATAGTTCAGTTGAGTATAAATTTACGTCTAGTTTGTCACAACACATCAAATAAAAAGATATTTGGTGTATGATCAAGTGCCCATATCGGACATGGAACCCATTGAAATGCTATCCTAAGGGCGGGGAAATTACAAACAAGTGAGGAGTGCCGCGAGTATTTAGACCTGCTGGACCAGGAAAAATTTCAGAATGATAAGTTAATTAACAACATATTGAATAATTTCTGTTCATTATCGGCGCAAACTCTGCATATGTGAACAATTTCTGAAAAGCATTTAACTGCTTTTCTCACCTAATGAACTTTTGTCAGTCAAGTCCTGGTTTCCTTCGGGTGCTTCAACTTGCGCCTCTTTGGTAACTCAAAAAAAACAAAGAATATTAGTGGTCATAAAAACTGGAATATTTGAAAAGCTTTTCTATTAATTTCCACCATCCTCTGATATTTTTATTGGGGTTTTCCCCTTAGCATCGCAGTATGAAAGACTAAAATAACTTTAGAAACTGAAAAATATAAATTTCTCTGTTACTGTGTAGCTTACGGCTCTGAAAGAATCTCTTGGTTATTTCTGTCTTAATATCAACCCACAGAAAAGTACTCATTCTGTCAGTTTTCAATCTTTAAAACGCTCTATTGTCTTGAAACGTTTCATTTGAAGTAACTAAAACTGTGCTTTTGGTAAAAGGTTTCCTTAAGTGAATTTCCACAACACTTGTCTGTTAACGTCTTCTTAGCCGCGTAAACATTCAAGATCAAGTAACAAGGTGCGAGGAAAACAACGAAATTAGAGACAATTAGAGATTGCTTTGAAATTAAGGAAACTGCGCCAATCAATGTTGTGGTTCTTTAGTCGACGATGTTCAGAAATGTGATTGCTGACATCATCATTTCTCACGGCTGATCTTTTAAACTGCTCCTTGTTAGCTCTGTTCGTAATTGAATGTTCTCTTGAGTTTTTATGGGTTTTGCCCTCGTCTCGGTGCCGAAAATCTTGGTTAAGAACGCCTGCCAGTCTTTTGCAGAAAAAAGATCTGCGCATATTTTAATCAAAACGGTGCAGCCTCTTTTAGACTCAGTAGCCCTAATTTTGTCTGTTAAAGAAATGACAGGGAAAAAATTCACACTTTTGAGTTTTGTCACGTATTTGTGTCTTCTATAATTTCCTCGTCTGCTCCATATTTTTATATCGTGATAGATAAAAAGCCAGTCCATCATTCGCAGGTAAAATTCTTGCTCTAAACTTGTGATAGTGCGATTGATAGCTGGGCGATTGATAACCAAAATTATTTGGTTTGCTCGTTATAGTTTACAAATCTTGGTTCTAGATGTTGTATCATATCGTTACAATCATAACGGTGTGCACGTGCTTCTCTTATGCCTTCAGAAAATCACTAGAAGTACAGTTCGTGCTCTTATAGTGAAACAACACATGGACACTTAGTCAAAGCTGTGCACGTGGTTCGTCATTCGCTGATTTTCAGTAGTTTGATAGTTGACATCACCACTGATCTTTGCTCGTTCGTCTTAAGTCAGTCATTTGTTCGCGCCCTTTCCTATCTCCCTGTCTCTGAAGTTGGGAATCGGCGCAATTCATCTAATAAACTGCACCTTGTCTGTTGTTTGAATCTTCCTTGTCTTTAATGTTAATTAGTAACAGAAGTTCTTTTTGTCTTCGTTTCATAAACCTCGACTTCGTCTCGGGTACGCAATATTCAAAAACTTCTTAGTCAAAATCCAGTCCGCTCAGTCACACCACATACTTGGTAAAATACACGTTCATGTGATTTTCAGAAAGTAATCTATGTATATTAAATTCCACCTAACTCAGTCTTTTAAGGACTTTCATTTCTCTGTGCTTTTTAACTTACCTACTAAAGGAGCATCCTTCATATCCACTTTTTTCTCAACAGAAGTAGCTTCACTCTTGTCTGTCAATGAAATTACAACGAAGTGGTTTTCACTCTTTTTTGTGTCATCAACGGATCAAGGAGGCAACTCGTGGACTAAACTTGTGATAATGCGATTGATAACTTGTCTGTTAGACTGTCGAGGTACCAAGAATATTCGCTTTGCTCATCATGTAGATGACAAAAGTGGTGCTGCGTCGGTGGGAGAGTATAACGGGGTAATGAACTGAGTTGATAACGTAAATTAGCAACCGTAAAGAGTTTTAAAGCTGACATATCGAGCATTAGTCCATCGTCAGAGGGAATGGCTGTGATTCACTATCAACCCAGTTGATAGTTGGAAAACTTTCAGTACTAGTTGTCGTGTTATTGTTAACTCTAAAAGGAAATCTAAATATGCTTGTTTCTTTTTTCTCACCTGATAAACTGTTATCAGCAAAGTCCAGGCTTCCAACAGCGGCTATTGAGGAGGCCTGTTGACCAACTAAAATACCAATACATGTAAATAGTAATAATACTCGTGATTTTTCACAACTTTTGTTTTCTTCATCTCCTAATATATGCAAGGTTTTCCCCTAGGCGTAAAAATATCTAAGATGGAAATCGGTTTGGAAAGTGAAAAATGTAAAACGCATGGTTATCGTGCCGATTTAAGCTGTAAATAGTTTCTTCTTTATTTCTATCCTAAATATTAACCCCCCAAAAAAGGCATCAGTTCCTCCTCAATCTTCGAAGAGCTCTCTTGATTTGCAACGTGTTTCTCGGTGTTTAATTGACGCTTAACTTTTAACACGCACTCTGTGTTTGCTGTAATCACTTGTACCTGTTGATTTGCCATAATCGTCGTCTGACTCCTTCTTGAATCCAGATAGACCTTGGAATGGTAAAAAAGAATATTTTACTTGAGCAAGGAAAATTTTTAGCCGTAATCATTCAGTTGTTTGTGTTTAACTTATTTTCATAGGTCTTTTTTCACTCCCAAACTTGAAAAGTGCAACTCATTTACTGTTTTATCTCTCTCACCTGATAAAAGCTCATCCTCCAAATTCACCTTTTCTTGGTTTGCTGAATCTTTCCCTTCCGAAGTAGCTAAAAATTAGGAAAGAATCAAACATATTGGGTATGAAAAGAAGGGTATGAATGATCGTCATCACTGTCTTCACGGTCATCAACATCATCATATTATTGCCACTCTTTACGTTTTCATTGTCTTAAATTCTTTTTACTTTTCCTAGGACCACTTTGTCTGCCTCTGAAATTATAACCAAAAGTTGTATCTCATCTGAGTTGAGTTAAATGCGTTTTGGTACAGTTTAGTTTAGTGCATCTGAAAGGTCTGTTGTCTATTTAAGTTAAGCTCAGGTTAGCTAAGTATAAGTTTTCGTTTAGGCGGGGGCACAGAGGAAGGAGTGTTAATAGTTTAGTTGAGTATAAATTTACGTCTAGTTTGTCACCAAAAAGATATCTGGCCTATGATCAAGTACACAGATCAGACATTGAACTTGTCACACCTATTCAAATGGTATCTTATGGGCGGGGAAATAACAACGACAAAACAAGTGAGGAGTGCCGCGAGTATTTAGACCTACTGGACCATGAAAAATTTTACAATGATAAGTTGAATAACAACACATTGAATAATTTCTGTCCATCATCAGGGTAAGCTCTGTTCTGTTATTATTGCGCAAGTCAACAATTTCTGAAAAGCATTTAACTGTTTTTCTCACCAAATGAACTGTTATCAGGCAAGTCCTGGTTTCCTTCGGCTGCTTCAACTTGCGCCTCTTTGGTGACTCAAAAAAAACAAAGAATATCATTGATCATAAAAACTGGAATATTTGAAAAGCTTTTCTATTGATTTCCACCATCCTCTGATATTTTAATTGGGGTTTTTCCCTTAATATCGCAATATGAAAGAATAAAATAACTTCAGAAACTGAAAAATATAATTTTTTTCCGTTATTGTGTAGCTTACGACTGTGAAACAATCTCTTGGTTTTTCCTGTCTTAATATTAACCCACAGAAAATTATTCAGTCAGTTTTCAATCTTTAAACGCTTAATTGCCTTGAAACGTTTCATTTGAAATAACTACAACTGTCCTTTTGGTAAAAAGTTTTCTGTAGTGAATTTCCACACCACTTGTCTCTCAACGGCTTCTTAGCAGCGCAAACATTTAAGATCAAGTAACAAGGTGCGAGGAAAACAATGAAATTGTTTAATATTACAAGTACTTGTAAACAATCATAGATTGGTTTGAAGTTACGGAAACTGTGCAGACCAATGCCACAATTGAAATATGATTATTTTGCTCAGTTTTAAACAAAAACGGTTCCAGGGTTTTTTTGGATAATCTTCCTACAGATGTAAGCTTTCAAACTGTCTGAGTGTTACACTTATTACTTATACCTATTAATTTGTTATCATTGCCATCTGATTCCTTCTTTAATGCAATTTGGCCTCGAATTATGAAAGAAAAAACATTTCCCTTTGAACCAAGAACACTTTTAGTTAATGATCCATTGTTTGTTTATTTCAATGTTTACTTCATGAAGTTTGTTGTGCTCAATGCCCACTGACTTAATTTATTACTATCTAATTGGTGAAAACATTATTTGATGAAAAAAACCTAAAGCTGCGGACTGGCCCTCTGGGGAAGTTCAGTTGGACTTTCTAATCTGATTAGACATCTCTAATTTGTTAGCATGTCTTTGCCATGGAAAACGGCTTTATGAAATTGAACGCGCGAAGGAATTTTTCGAAGTGTTGCTTGCCTAAAAATTTTTCGGTGGTTTTAAAAATGGAAACAGAATTTAAGCCCTTACTGAGCACAGATTTCTGAATTAGATAGTGGAAGATTTTCTGGAATGGTGACGACAGTTTTGAGGCTTTCAGGTAATGAGTGAGGACCGGTAAGTTGGTCAAATTTTTGGGCCATAATTTGGTTCAAATGGTTAAAAACACTGACTTTTGGTGACGATATTGCTTGGAATGAGAGAAAGAGGATGTATGAAAATTTAGAGTGAAAACCCTTAGGGTTGGATTAAGAAGATCTTAGTATGTTTAATGATATAATTAACTCCGTGTGCTGACGAACTCTTCCATTGCGAGCTCTTGTGTTATGGCACATACAAAAAAGCTGATCAACAATCAATTTTTTACCTGATGAGTTGTTGAAAGGAAAGTCCTCGTTTTCTTCAGCTGCCTCAGCTTGTGTCCCTATGATAACTAAAATGAAACGGGCGATGATGATAATATAATCAGTTGTGACCTGTAATTAATGGAGTAAGTTTCTAAAGGAACTGTGTTGCTACGTCGGGGGAAGAGTATAACAGGGTAATTTTGTATCATCAGCTGAGTTGATAACGTACATTGACCACTGTTTCAAGAGTCAAAGCTGACGTTTCGAGAGTTAGCCGTTCGTCAGAGCAACCGTAACCTGTCATAGTTTTTTTTGTGTTCCCCTCACTCTCTTGATTTTTACTCTTCTGTTGGGAAGAATCAGCCTTAAGTAGGTAATCCAGCTTCCGAAAGAGTCTTGGAGAGTCCTAGACAATATTGTGGTTCGTTAGTCGCCGATGTTCAGAAATGTGATTGTTGACATCACTATTTCTCACGGCCGATCTTTAAAACTGCTCCTTGATAGTTTTGTTCGTAAATAAATGTTCTCTTGAGTTTTTACGCATTTCGCCTCTGTTTTGGTGCCGAAACTCTTGGTTAAGAACGCCTGCCAGTCTTTTGCAGGAAAAAAAAGATCGGCGCATATTTTACTTAGAACGGTTCAGCATCTTTTAGACTCAGTAGCCTTAATTTTGTATGTTGAAGAATTGACAGGGGAAAAACTTCACACTTTTGAGTTTTGTCACGTATTGTGTCTTCTATAATTTCCTCGTCTGCCCTTTTTTTATCGTGATAGATGAAAAGCCATTCCACCACTCACAGGTACAATTCTTGCTCTAAACTTGTGACAGTGGAATTGATAAATGGGCTGTTAGACTGTCTAAATACCAAGATTACTCGGTTTGCTCACCATTGTTTGCAAATCTCGGTTCGAGATGTAGTATCATTTCGTTATATTCATATAAAAAATCTGTTAAGGCCTCACTTTTTCCCTCACCTGGTGAACCGTTGTCAGCAGTAGCCAGGTTTTCATCAGCTTCCATGTTGTCCTCTTTTCCAACTGAAATACCAATACACAGTAATAGTTAAAACGCTCACTATCTGTGATGATCTCTGATGATGACCAAGATTTATATTTCGATTTGTATTCAGACTTAAGTTCAGGCATATATTCATTCAGTGTTATATTGATCTCTTGTACCTTTTGGTTTGCTTCCATCACCATCTGATTCCTTCTTGGATATAAAATGATCTTGAAATAGCAACGAACACAAATTTACATGAGCAAAGAACACTTTCAGGGTTCAGTTTGTCCGACGGTGTGTTTGATTTTATCGCGCGTGTTGTATTCAGTGGTTACAAACTTAAATCACCCATATCTTTTCTGTTTTATTTCTCTCACCTGAAGAATGGTTATCATCCAAAGCCAGATTTTCTTGGATTGCTTTAACTTTATCCTCTGACGTACCTAAAAAAATAGAAAATAGTTAAACATATTGGGTTGACTGTTTGTTTCAAAAACTGTTTGCTTCAAAAACTGTTTGAAGGATCATAATTTGTTAGAAAGCAACTAACAGATACGTTTATAAATACAATACATCAAGAACAGTGAATGTAGTCTTTTTGGCCCAAGGTTTTCCTATTGTTGCTTTTTATTGCTGTTAAGCATTAAGATAGATGCTGCTGTTTATGGATTGGAGCAACCAACGCTCACTCAATAAATCAGCCATTATAACCATAAATGCACACCAAGAGATGGTATAATCCTTTACCTGTTGAACTCTCGATCTCTAAATCCTTTGATTTTCCAGAGAATTGGACTTGACTTTTCTCCTGGTCTAAAAGTATAATAAACAGATTGTTTAAATGCTCATCATCACAATTATCGTTGTTGCTATTCATCAGTTCATTTACTGTTTTATCTCTCTCACCTGATGAAAGCTCATCCTCCAAATTCACCATTTCTTGGTTTGCTGAATCTTTCCCTCCCGAGGTATCTAAAAATTAGGAAAGAATCAAATATATTGGGTTGTACTTTGGATTTTCCTTTAAACAATGAAGAATAATACATTTATAGAAATTAACCTCCTCTGTATAGAACGTCAAATACGATCACCCCTGTTTGTTCGTGATTGTTACTTTTTATTGCTGATGAGTTCTCAAGCATTAGATCACTGAATTAGATGTGGCTGCCTATTAATTCATTTCAAACCAAAATTTAATTAATAAACCAGAATTATGATTACAATATACTTCCATACTATGTACAGTTTTGTTCTGTACTTGCGGAACTGCCGATCTAAAATTTCCCCAAGTCGAAAATTCCAAAAAAAAAAGGGGGTTTGAATGATCGTCACCACTGTCTTCACGGTCGTCAACATCATCATATTATGGCTATTATTTATGTTTTCATTATCTTATATTCTGTTTACTTTTCCCAGCTAGGACCACGTAGGTCACGTAACAATTAACTGTATGGAGTCTATTAGAGATTTTCTCCTATGATGAATATGTTTGATCTTAACACAAGTCAGTCCTACTTGCCTGCTACAGACAACGAAGCTTTAAAACCCACTCCGTTATCACTTGAGGTAGCTTCACTTTTGGTTGCCCCTGAAATTATGACCAAAAGTTGTATCTCATCTAAAGCGTTCTTGGTTAAGCTTAGTTCAGTGCACCTAAAAGGTCGGTTGCCTATCTAAGTTTAGCTCAGTTTAGTTAAGTATAAGTTTTCGTTTAGGCGGGGGCAGATAAAGGAAGGAGTGTTAATAATTTAGTTGAGTAAAAATTTACGTCCATCCAATGAAAAAATATCTGGCCTATGATCAAGTACACATATAAGACATTGAACTTGTCACACTTATTCAAATGATATCTTATTGGCGGGGAAATAACAACGACAACCAAGTGAGGAGTGCCGCGAGTATTTAGACCTAATGGACCAGGGAAAATTTTAGAAGGATAAGTTAATTAACAACATATTTAATAATTACTGTCTATCATCGGGGTAAACTCTGTTCTGTATTGTATTGTATTGTACAAGTCAACAATTTCTGAAAAGCATTTAACTGCTTTGTCACCTAATGAACTGTTGCCGGGCAAGTCCTGGTTTCCTTCGGCTGCTTCAACTTGTGCCTCTTTGGTAACTCAAAAAAACAAAGAATATCAATGCTCATGAAAACTGAAATACTTAAACAGCTTTTTTAAATTTCCCCGTAATTGTGTGGCTTACGACTATGAAAGAATCTCTTGGTTATCTCTGTCTTAATATAAACCCACAGAAAATTACTCATTCTGTCAGTTTTAAATCTTTAAACGCTCAATTGTCTTGAAACGTTTCATTTGAAATAACTACAACTGTCCTTTTGGTAAAAAGTTTCCTTAAGTGAATTTCTACAACACATGTCTCTCAACGGCTTCTTAGCTGCGTAAACATTTAAGATCAAGTAACAAGGTGTGAGGAAAACAATGAAATTGTTTAACGTTACAAGTTCTTGTAAACAATCATAGATTGCTTTGAAATTACAGAAACTGTGCAGACCAATGCCACAATTGAAATATAATTATTTTTCTCAGTTTTAAACAAAAACGATTCCAGGGTTTTTTTTGGATAATCTTCCTACAGATGTAGGCTTAGAAACTGTCTGAGTGTTACACTTACTACTTATACCTATTAATTTGTTATCATTGCCATCTGATTCCTTCTTTAATGCAATTTGGCCTTAAATTATGAAAGAAAAACATTTCCCTTTGAACTAAGAAAATTTTTAGTTCATGATCCATTGTTTGTTTATTTAAATGTTTATTTCATGACGTTTGTTGTACTCAATGCTCACTGACTTAATTTATTGCTATCTACTGAGTGAAAACATTATTTAATGAAAAAAAATCAATGGATGCGGACTGGCCCACTGGGGGAGTCCAGTCCAGTTAAACTTTCTAATCTTATTGGACTTTTCTAATACGTTAGAATCATCCTCTTTTTAAAAAATTCGTCGGTGGTTTTAAAAATGGTAACAAAATTTAAGCTCTTACTGAGGACGGATTTCTAGCTCTGAGTCGGATAGTGGAAAATTTTCTGGAATGGTGACAACAGTTTTGAGGCTTTCAGGTGATGAGCGAGGACCCATAAGGTGGTCAAGTTTTTGGGCCATTATTTGGTGCCAATGGTTACAAACACTGAATTTGGTGAGGATATTGATTGGAATGAGAGAAAGAAGTTCCATAAAAATTGGAAGCGAAAACCTTTAGAATTGGATTAAGAAAGTCTCAGTAAGTTTAATGAAATAATTTACCCTGTTTGTTGAGAAACTCTTCCAATGCGAACTGTTGTGTTATTGCAATTACAAAAAAGCTGATCAACAATCAATTTCTCACCTGATGAGTTGTTGAAAGGAAAATTCTCGTGTCCATCAGCTGCCTCAACTTGTGTCTCTTTGATAACTAAAATGAAACGGATAATGATAACAATATAATTAGCTGTGACCTGTAATTAAGGGGGTAGGTAGCCAAAAGAACTGTGGTGCTGCATCGGTGAGAGAGTATAACAGAGTATTTTGGTATCATCAGCTGAGCTGATGACGTAAATTGACCACCGTTTCAAGAGTTAAAGGTGACGTTTCGAGCGTTAGCCCTTCGTCAGAGCAACCGTGACCTGTCATGGTCTTTTGTGTTCCCCTCACTCTCTTGATTTTTATTCTTCTATTGGAAAGAAACTGCCTCAAGTAGGTAATTCAGCCTCCGAAAGTCAGTCGTATAACTTAATTCATGCTAAAGGTTAAACATCTTTTAAAGTCCCAAACAATATTGTGGTTAGTTAGGGGACGATGTTCAGAAATGTGATTGTTGACATCACCATTTCTCACGGCCGATCTTTTAAACTTCTCCTTGTTAGTTTTGCCCGTAATCAAATGTTCTGTTGAGTTTTTATGGGTTTCGCCTTCGTCTCGGTGCCGATATATTTTACTTAAAACGGCGCAGCATCTTTTAGACTCAGTAGCCTTAATTTTGTCTGTAAAAGAAATGATAGGGAAAAAAACTTCACACTTTTGAGTTTTGTCGCGTATTGTGTCTTTCGTATGGCCTTTTTTTACATGGTGATAGATAAAAAGCCTTTCCACCACTCATAGGTACAATTCTTTCTCTAAACTTTTAATAGTGCGATTGATAACTGGGCTGTCAGACTGTCGAAATACCAAGATTATTCGGTTTGCTTATTATACTTTACAAATCTCGGTTCGAGTTGTAGTATCATACTGTTATAATCATAAAAAAAATCTGATAAGTCATCACTTTTCCTCACCTAGAGAACTGTTGTCAGCAGCAGCAAGGTTTTCATCAGCTGCCATGTTGTCCTCTTTTCCAACTGAAATACCAAAACAAATTAACAGTTAAAACACTCCCGATCTGTGATGACTTTTGTTTTTCAACCTCTAATACATACCAAGATTTAGATCTAGATTTAATCTCGGACTTAGGCTCACATTCATTCAGTTTTACATTGATCTCTTGTACCTTTTGGTTTGCCTCCATCATCAACTGATTCCTTCTTGGACGTAAAATGATCTTGAAATAGCAAAGAACACAAATGTTACTTGAGCAAAGAACACTTTCAGTGTTCAGTTTGTTCGTGTGTTTGATTTTATCGCGCGTGTTGTACTCAGTCAAACTAAAATCAGCATTATCCCTTGTCTGTTTTATTTCTCTCACCTGAAGAAAGTTTATCATCCAAATCAAGTTTTTCTTGGATTGCTTTAACTCTATCATCTGACGTACCAAAAAAAAATAGAAAATATTTAAACATATTGGGTTGTGCTTTGGAAACTGTTTGGAAAGAATGAAGGATAATAAATTTTTAGAAAGCAACCACCAGACACGTTTATAAATACAATACATCAAGAACAATGAATGTAGTCTTTTTGGCCCAAGGTTTTCCTATTGTTGCTTTTCATTGCTTTTAAGCATTAAAATAGATGCTCCTGTTTATTGATTTAGAGCAACCAACGCTCCCTCAATAAATCAGCCATTATAGCCATAAATGCACACGAAGATGGTGTAATTCTTTACCTGTTGAACTCCCGATCTCTAAATCCTTTGATTTTCCAGAGGATAGGACTTGACTTTTCTCCTGGTCTAAAAGTATAAAAAACAGATTGTTTAAATGCTCATCATCACAATTATCATTGTTGCTATTCATCAACTGTGCTATAATTATTATCATTAATATTATCAGAATTGTTCTTGATAAATTTGACAGGATAATAAAAGTCTTAGAATAATGAATGTTACAAATGGAAACCATTTACGGTCAATTCGAATTTTCGTGATAGCCTAGTCGAAAACTTTCCCGTTAGACTATCAAAATAGATAAATATTTGCTCATTAAAAGAAAAAAGAAATTCCTGTTGCGAATTGTGGTAAAAAGATCGGCGCTAAACACGTTTCACCATTTTTCTTCTGTTTGCTAATGCTTTGTCTGCAAAGGCCGTGGTTTTCTCCTGCTCCTAACTTAACTTGCGCCTCTTCAGCTAAACCAAACAGCAATTAGTATTACTGGTATCCAAATTACAACATTCAGCCCTTTTTTTTATTATTCTTGATCCTCCTGTCTATTTGGGAGTTTTTCCCTATTTCAATTACAAAGACAAAATAAATTTTGAAACAAAAAAAAAAAACATGCACGAACAAATGTTTTAAATAACAACTGCTATTATGAGTCTGGGAAATCATTCTTCTCTTATGCAGTCAGAACATTATTGGAGGTACAGTTCGTCCTGTCGGTGGGAGAGTATAACAGGGTAATTAACTGAGTTGATAACGTAAATTAGCAACCGTAAAGAGTTTTAAAGCTTACATTTCGAGCATTAGCCCCTAGTCAGAGCAAATGGCTCTGATTCACTATCAACTCAGTTTATAGTTGACAAAATTTCAGTACTAGTTGTCTTGTTATTGTTAATTCTAAAAAGAAATCTAAAGATGCTTGTTTCTTTTTCTCACCTGATAAACCGTTATCAGCAAAGTCCAGGCTTCCAACAGCTGCTGTTGAGGAGGCCTGTTGACCAACTTAAATACCAGCACATGTCACTAGAAATAATATTCGTGATTTTTGACAACTTTTGTTTTCTCCATCTCTTAATATATGCAAGGTTTTTCCCATAGGTGTAAAAATATCTAAGACCCAAATCAGTTTGGAAAGTGAAAAATGTAAAACGCATAGTTATCGTGCCGATTTAGGCTGTAAAATAATTTCTTCTTTAGTTCTATCCTAAATATTGACCCTCTAAAAGTGATCATCTCTCTTCAATCTTCGAAAAGCTGACTTGCTTTCCAACGTGTCTACCAGCGTTTAATTGACGCTTAAGCTAACTCATACTCTGTGTCTGCTCTAATTACTTGTACCTGTTGATTTTCCATCATCGTCATCTGACTCCTTCTTGAATCCAAATTGACCTTGGAATGGTAAAGAAGAATATTTTATTTTAAGTAAAGGAAACATTTAGCCGTTATGATTCAGTTGCTTGTGTTTCATTTATTTTCATAGGTCTTTTTTCACTCACAAACTTGAGAAGTGCATTTCAATTGCTGTCTTATCTGTCTCACCTGATAAAAGCTCATCCTCCAAATTCACCTTTTCTTGGTTTGCTGAATCTTTCCCTTCCGAAGTAGCTAAAAATTAGGAAAGAATCAAATATATTGGGTTGTGCTTTGTAATTTTTCTTTAAACAATGAAGGATAATACATTTATAGAAATTAACCTCACTACTTTATATAGAACGTCAAATATGATCAAGAATAATAATTGCACCCTTTTCACCCCTGTTTGTCCATGATTATTACATTTTATTGCTGCTGAGTTATCAAGCATTAGATCATTGAATTAGATGTGGCTGCCTATTGATTCATTTCAAACCGAAATTTAATTAATGAACCAGACTTAAGATTACAATATATTTTATACCATTTACAGTTTTGTTCTGTACTTGGGGAACTGCCGATCTCAAAATCTTTTCTTTTTTCAAATGATGAAACCTAAATTTGCTCAAGTCGAAAATTAAAAAAAGGGGCTTGAATGATCGTCATCACTGTCTTCGCGGTCGTCAACATCATCATATTATGGCTACTTTTTTTTTTTCAGTATCTTAGCCTCTGTTTACCTCTCCCACGACCACCAGGGTCATGTAACCATTAATTACATGGAGTCCATTAGAGATATATTCCTATTATGAATATATTTGATTTTAACCCAAGTCAGTCCAACTTACCTGCTACGGACAAAGAAGCATTAAAATCCACTCCGTTATCACTTGAGGTAGCGTCACTTTTGTCTGCCCCTGAAATTATGATGAAAAGTTGTATCTCATCGAAGTTGAGTTAAATGCAGTTTGTAAGCCTTCAGATGTAGGCTTGCAAACTGTCTGAGTGTTACACTTATAACCGACTTATACCTATTAATTTGTTATCATTGCCATCTGATTCCCTCATCATTGCAATTTGGCCTTGAATTGTATGAAGAAAAAACATTTACCTTTGAACTAAGAACACTTGTAGTTAATGTGATCTATTGTTTGTTTATTTCAATGTTTGTTTCATAGCGTTTGTTGTACTCAATGCCCACTGACTTAATTTATTGCTGTCTCCTTTTTTTTCTTTGTTCCTCTCACCTGAAGAAAGCTCATCACCAAAATCCAGTTTTACTTGGATTCCTGAAACTTTATCTCCTTACGAGTCCAATACATAGAAATGAATCATTTAGCTTGGGTTGTGATTGGGAAAATGTTTCAAAATCAGGTTAGTGCGGAAGGATAATGAACTGGTAAAATGGAAACACCCGACCTAGCTTACAGCGTCTAATATACATTTTGGCCTTAGTTTTGTTTAGTTACTTTTGCTTTTGTTGAGTTCTCAAGCTTTAAAGCATCAAACCAGATGCGACTGAGTATTGACTCAAACAAGCATTTATTCAAACTGGCATTTATATAGTTACAGTATCCTACTATACTATCCTCATTGTTCAATCCTTTACCTGTTGAAGAGTCAATCTCTGACTCCTTTATCTTTCCTGCTGATAAATCTTCATCTTTTCCCTCGTCTAAAAATGACAAGAAAGGTGGCTTTAGTGATCGTCATTACCATCGGTATCGTCGTCACTATTATCATTGTGATGATGATGATTATTATTATTATCATTGTCATTATCAGTACTGTTGTCATCATCGTCATCATCATCTTCGTCACTGTTATCATTAATTATTATCATAATTATTATCGTTATTATTATTAGACTTAAGATATCGGTCCCAGGACCACCCAGGTGGTGTTACACCAGTTTATTGTGTGTGGTCTCTTATAAAAAACTTGATTGTTGGACTAACAAGATAATTAAGTAGTTGTCCATCATAAGGACAAACCTCTGATGTGAGGTATAGTATAAAAATCCAAACCAAAAACCTAACAGACATCGAATCGTTCTTTTTCTCTTTTACCTGATGAGCTGTGGTCAAGATGGTCTTGTTTTCCATCGGCTGCTTCAACTTTTGCTTCTGTGGTAACTCAAAATAACAAAGAGTGTTGTAATGTAAAGTCATTTGTAATGAAAATTCGAAAATTTTTTGTTTTCTCTGCTGAAGATATTTGTGGGTTTTTCCCTGGACGTTTCCATTTTAATACTGAAATAATGAAAGAGACTGAAAAGCTAAAAATTTCAAAATTTTCCCTAACTCGTTTTTGCTATTTGGAGCTCACAGAATAATTCTTTTTCGAATTTCGGTACAAATATTGAACAAATAAAACTAACTCAGTCCTTTCAGTCTGTTTCTGACGGTCTACTGACTTCTTTGCATCGCAAAGTTTTTGACGAATCAATCCAAATAATGCAATTTGCTGTTCAAAACTGGACAGTGTCAAGTTCTGCTGCTCTCTTAACAATAGACTTATATAGTTTTCAAGACATAGATAGATGAAAACACAAGTGTTAGTGAAGTCTACTTTGCTATTTGAACACTTAATTACCGGAAACTTGTTATCATTGAAAAAGTGCAAAAAATTATTTCCTGGCGTAACAAGACTAAAAATTTTTCGTTTTAATAAATTAAAAACAGTTAGTTTGGTTGTTTTGTTCATATCGTGAAAAAGTGGAAGTAATTCATCATTCATCTTGGTGAATGCCATGAAGTGTAATCATATGTCTCACGATGTAGCCAGTTCCAATACATATTATTTCTACAGTTGTTAAGAAACGCTCACTTATTCGCGAAATTTATCAGAAAACTTATTTATGGTACAGATTCATACACACTTAACTCACACTTGCTACTTATACCTGTTGATTTGAAACCAGCGACATCAGACTCCTTCTTGAATACAACTTGACATTTCTCAATGTCTAAGGATACTAAGCAAAACAATTTTTTCATTTTGAGTTCAGAATGTAAAGTACACTAACTCGACTCGCTTACTGCGATTTGATTGTTTCTTTTTGCTTCTTAATCGATGATCAGTTGTTTGTTTATTTTCATACGCTTCTTGATCCAGGTCACTTTCCTTCTTAAAAATCTTACAAACTCGAGAATTGTAATTTATTTGCTGTTTTGTTTCCCTCACCCGAAGAAAGCTCGTCATCCAAATCCAGTTTTTCTTGGATTTCCGGGACACTACTTTCTGACATACCTAAAATAGAAGTCACCTCAGTGTTAGCGTGACTCTTCTGCAAATGAAACTGTGAATGCGACTGCTTCAAGACTCTTTTGGCTCGAAAAACAAAGATGATCTGAAGGTTTAAAATGTTGCAGACTTATTATTATTATTATTATCTTCGACACGTTCCTTAAGGCACACACTGTTTAGGCAACTCAAATTTGTATTTTCAAAATCTTTTTTTTTTATTCGAGAGTCATCAACCGTTTTTGGTTTATTTAATTTTACCAGTATTTTTATTATTCTTATTGCGAACTCCTCTGGAAAAATCTAAATCTGTCGTTGGTTTGTCTCACATTCTTTACATGTAGCTGAAATTTAAATCGATTTGGAATTTGGTAAATCAATAAAGTGGGTAACTTTCTAAAGAAACTGTGGTGCTGCGTCGTTGGGAGAGTATAACAAGGTAATTTAGTTTTATCAACCGAGTCAATAACGGAAATTGGACACCTAGTTATCAACTCGGTTGATAATACTAAATTACCCCGGAACTTGATAAGTCACTTTAATTGAAGAGGACAATATGTATTTCAGGTGGTTAATTTAACTTCAAGTGTAACGGGGAGTAAACAGAGAACAACGCACGACAACAACAGAATTACCGTGGAAAGTTACTAGGAAGATCAAAACACATTCTCAGGATTCGAAAAAGAAATTTATAACGAAAGTTGTGACGTCACTGTTCAAAGTTCTATTCTATGAATCAAAGCTTTTCAATGCAGCCCATAAATTTTGCAAAACTAATACTGGTTAAGTCCAATATTTTTATTTGTTTGTTTCATGGTTTTTTTTTTCTTAACTGAATAATGCCGAAGTGTGGTTCGCCGGCGGGCGTTACCATGAGTTTTTTAACTCTGTCGATAATGAAACCTCATCGGTAGTTACTGTCTATGATTTTCACGAAGATGGGTAAAAAAAATTAAAAACGAATGGTACACTTTCCAAATGTATCGGATAATTAAGCGAAGAAATTCCGTACGGTGTCAAGGCAGATTTAATTACAATGCACCTGCTTTTTATGTAATGTACATTGCGCGTCGTAAATTCATATAAAAAAAACAAAAAAAAAACAACCAAACAAAAACAATACAGCAGACAAATGTATCTTTCTGCGTTATTACTATCAGGATTAAAATCGACTCTAATGGCCGCTTAATTTATTGTGAGAGAAGTCAATACCCTGAACCACAGATAGTTTTTACCACGACCTTTTTTTTCCCTTAATTTGTAGATGTTCATGTATTTCCCATAAAAAAAAGCTGCGAAGATGTCAACATTGTAGCAATGGACTTTCGGAGGATAAATCTCCATCACAAACTGGCTGGTTCCAAAGTTCAATGGATAGCCACGCACGACTGACTCTAACATCGTAGCAAAACAAGCGGTTAGCTCCGTAAGGTGTGAAACTTATAATTTTTTTTCCATTTTTCAATGGCTTCACCCTGGTAGAAATTCATCGTTATTCTCGTTAAAAATTAAATGAATTTGTCCGTCTTTCCACTAAGTGTATGCTGTAATTTGTTGAAATATGTTTTTTCTCACCTGAGGAACTCTCGCTCTTCAGACCAAGTTCTTCTTCTGATTGCAAAACTTTATTTTCAGCCATAACTAAGAATAAAACAGAACCAAACCGGTTTGCTTTTTGTCACTGATATTCGTTTGAAAACTATTTTTAATGCAACTGTAAAACTGGAAAACATATCACGGTCAAAAAAACCTTCGGGAAAATTTCAAATGTATCCTTTAATTGGTGATTAACCTAAACCTTCTGGGAAAATAATCAGGATAGATATCAAAATATTTTGTTGGACCCACTGAGACTGAACATGAAGTCCCTAGCTTCAGAATGACGAATCTTCGAATTTCAGTTTCCCAGTAGCGCTCTAACTTGCGACCGTCTCGTTCGCCATGGTGAGTAGAATAAAGAATAACTTTAAATTGGGCACCTGAATTTGCACGTATGGCCGTCAATTTTTCTATTTGTGTTCCAATATATTTAACGCACTTATGTGTTGGATAACGCCAAAATCAATGCACTAAAACTAAATTCTTACCTCAATCTCAAAGAAAAAATGCTTGGAAAAATATATCCGTGATCAAACTTTCTCTAGCTGCTGATTCTAGATGAAACTCTAAAATGAACATGTAACATGCACAGTGTTCTTGTACAGACAGGCAGTTATATATATATATGGAGATTGCATGTCATTTGAAGAAAATAGAGCAAGAAACGGAAACCAGAACTTCTCGTTTCATTTTCGTATGTCATGATTTTATTATCAGAAAATTTCAAGCTTTGCTGTCAAGAAGTGAAAGCCACTGAAAAGTGTGAGGATTTCAATACATGCGGTAACGACGGTTGATCAACACGATCGAGATGAGCTGCAGGTATGTGATAAAGTCAAATGCGACTCACCTGCTCCCTGTGCAAGAGGTACTTCCTACCAATATCACCCCTTTATACCCTGACATCAGAATTCATATTCTCCACACTGTTCTCTTTGTATTTCCTGTGACTGACAAGGAGAGTTTGTTTATTGATCAAGAGTTTTCTACCGAGCACGGTTAATTGAAGCTTTTTGAGAATTTTTCTCGTCGCAAAAATTTATTTCAATTCCGTCAAGACTAACAATCGTCCGCATTCAGTCGCCATGTTGAACGCAATTTCGCCCCTCGGGGACTCAACGTTTTTCAAAATCCCGGATTTTTTTCGAAAACCGTGAAGCCCCTGGGTACAAGATCTTGATACATGAAAGACAACGCATGCATGTCTGGAAATCGCGGGGGCTTTAATTACTCATTTTATGAAGGTTTGTTTTTCATTTAAGGCGTTCGGACGAATTTTGTTTCTTTCTGATCATTATTAGCTAACGAAATGCTCTATTTGGTAGTGATTAAATGGAGAAGTTTACAGATACTTAGATGAGAAAAATTTGTTTACATCTAACCTGGTAAGACTTGGACTTAAACTTAACAAAATGCAGCTCAATGGGAATCTCACAGTTAAATAAGCTTCCATTGAACTCACAAGGCTCTTTTACTTTTACGATTGCACAAAAGGTGTGACGTTATTTTATAATAAATAAACTTCGAAAATGATATCAGCTTCAAACTCATCGTTGGTGTAGGAACCTGTTAGAAAACGGGGAAGTCAGAAAGAAAACTCTCAGTGGGGCCGGCGCTCCATTATGTCACGGAGACTTAATTTTGGTCTGTCACGCAAAATTTCTAATTTCAATTGACATGATCCGATCCATGATCCGATCCATGATCCGATCCATGATCCGATCCATGATCCGATCCATGATCCGATCCGTGATCCGATCCGTGATCCGGTCCGGTCCGGTCCGATCCAGAATTTGTCCACGCCAGATGATTGTAGGGATTAGCCTCATTCTGGCGAGCAACTCAACATGGCGGCTGCTTGTGAGAGAAATGGAAGTGGGCAAAGCCTGGAAGATCTCTTGGATAACGAAGGCACAACAGCTGCTTTCGTTTTCAACGCTATTATGATCGTAGCAGTTCAGCCACTGACGTGTTCGACTCCTGACGCAGGTAATGGACTGTAAACGTCAAATGACAGTGATATTTCACTTTGATACTTTACCGGCGCCCAAAGTTCAACTTAATGTTTGCGTGACCTCCTACCGTTATTCTTACAAGGATTTTTTGGTACAAAAGTAGTATATTGGCTAAATATTCATGACAGGGAACAAATGCGTTGGGCCAGTAGCTGTTCACTGAACTTAGGGCTGGATTAGGACAAAATGTCCACAGGAGACAAAACTTCCTCCATAAATTAAAAACAAAACCCTCTCTTCTTACTGGCCCTGAAAATATCATCAGGGGTAAAATACGTATAAATTCGAAGTGAGGGAGTGGTTGCTTTATCCCAATATAATGGGTTCCATGAAGTTGAGGGGGGGGGGGGTAGTGAGGGTAGTAGAGTGCATAGTAATGTGATCAACATGATCATAGCAAAAAGAACAGACAGAGTTTGTTGATAATAAGGAGAAGTCTACTCCTCTGGTGTTCTTCATTTGAATTAAAATGGTTTCTCAGTTACAGCTGTAGGTAACTCAGTTTAGATGTTGCACCACTCATGATCTTAGCCTTACTAATGAATACTAATACTTACTAATGTTTGGTTTGGTGCTTAACATCAGATCAGCAGAGGCTGACTCATTTTCAGACATTAGATTGGTATTTTGGCAAACCTGATGATCTTCTCAAATACTGAACTTTATTACCCTGTACACTCTAACATCAGAATCCATATTCTCTATACCCTTCTTTATACATTTCCTTTGGTCCTGACAAGGAGAATTCATTTTAACATTTAAAACTTCTTAGTTTGGCAATCATTTCCTGTATTCTCATCTATTAAGTTAAATAAAGGGTTAAGTAAGCATTGAATGCCCCTTATAAATGACATCTTTAGGAAGACATCATTTTTCTCTCTTTTGAGATCAACCCTTTAACTCCCAAGATCTCATTAGTGTCTGCTGTACAATTCATATGATGTTAGTTTGTAAAATTTGGAATTAGATCAAACAATTATCATGTAATTGATAATTTTCTTTATTCTCATTACTTGTCTGCTTGATATTGTATTGATATTGTAAGGAGAAATTCTGTCTTGGTCACTTATGGGAGTTAAAGGGTTAATTAGAGGAGGCTTAGAACTCTTAGGTGGCAAGGCATTGTAAATGGAAAGTTATCTCCACAGGTCATTTTAACTGATCACCTGAATTGTATTTTACCTGATAGTTTAAGTCACTGAGACAGTGTTTGAAATGAAATTGTTTTAAATTTGTGTTAAGGCTGGACATAAACCAATTTCTCCAATTGAGTCCACAACATTTTTAGGAACTAAAGTCATGAGATTACCAAGTTTTTTCCAGTATGGTAAGGAATATGAGAAGATGATTGTTCATTCTTTTTTCATGATTCTTCATTAAAAGGGGTATTAAAAAATGCAGCATTACTTCCAGTATATAAAAAATTACTTAAATGTAAGCTTTGAGGAGGTTGATACATGGCTTGCCTTGTGTTTGTAATTAAAGGAATCAAATAGGGCAACTATCAATCAGATGTTGAAAGCAATCTGGGATTGTCTTTTTTTTTCCCTTTCCTTTTGATTGGTCTGAAAAACTCCAGCCACCCTCTCAACAAATCAGATGCAAAACTGGAACAAATTTCAACTTTCTCACATGCATTTTCCCACACTTCCAGCTGTTTGCTTTTTTCACTTCAAGTTCTGATTTGGCTCCATGTGATACTTATTTTAAGTTCTGGTAAGCCATTTTCAGATCACTTTAGTTTTGGTTATACAACTACAGTGAAAAAGCATTATAATGAAATTCTGATTTTTTTTGCTGGCAAATGACTAACATTTGTCCTAATTACAATGTCTTGAAAACAATCAAGATTGACAGTTTCTGTAATATAAATTTATATTTTTTTGGTCAGCATGTGAAGATGATGTCAACACAATTTCTAGTTGATAATATGTATTTATTTAGAATGCAAAGGCACTTTAGATCTATTGTTGAAAAAAAATCAACAACAAGATACTGGTAATCAAGAAAAGTAACATATTTGTTTAGGTTTCTTTGTTTTTTTACCTCCTTATCCTGCAGCATGTCATGTAAAGAAGATAAATGGATGGAGTGGACTCTACAGAGGATTGTTACCAAGGTAAACTTTGTATGCTTTGATTTCCAGAGGTTGAAATATTTTTTTGTCTAGGTGAGAAACCTAGTTGATTAATCAGAGAGAAATAAAAAATGTTACAGGTTTAATACTGTAATGACTGGAGGCTTCTCCTTGTTACTGAGCAAAAACATTAAGTCATGCTAACTTGTCTGTGTAGGATAATTTTCTGGTAAGACACCTGCATTATTGCACTGTGCATCCTGTACTGTGCATCAAAGTCAGGTCATCAGGGGAATTCCAAGAACATGCTATTGTTTTTCAATAATTGGACCAGGTAAAGAGGTTGTCTTGTCGTTGGCTCTTAAACCCGCATGGTGACCTATATTTTTATTGCAGAATTTTGGTGTACAAATTACCCCCTTTAAATTGGAGAAATTAAAAAAATTCATTGAAGGGGAAAAAAATACAGCTAAAATCATACAAAAAGCCCATTACTCTATGATGTAAGGTATAGTATGACTTTGAAAGCAATAACTCAAGGAACATTTTGTTGCTTAAAATTGCACAATTTCAGTTTCCACATATTATCAAATTGTTCTATATGCTTGAGAATTTCTACCCATCAAATTTTTTCAAGCTCTGATTTAAAACCCTCACCTTCAGCTACCTCAAAATGTATTTTGAACCCATGAAATGATGTGTGTGATTCATGCCTGTACAGGTATCAATGGGGTAAGTTTGGCTCATCATATCTCTTACACAAGCATAGTGACCTTTCTTTTGAAATTGATTTTTCCAAACAAACATTAGTAGGAAACATTTAAAGAAATTAAAGAAAAAAAATTTTTCGATGACTTTCTTTTTTGAGGAATCCCTTTAATTAATGGTTAGTGCACTGGACTCTGGTTGTAGAAGTCCGAAACCTGGCTGGGTAATTGTGTTGTGATCCTGGGCAAAACAATTAATTCTCACAGAACCTCTCTCCACCTTGGGCAGGGTTAATGTGAAATTTGATATCAGATCTGAAAGCTTGAGGAGCAAATTCAGTTTATTTCTCTTTGACTACAATTTGATTATTGAATGCTCTGAAAACAATGGGTAAATTTATTCCAAAACTGCTTTTGAACAGAGAAATATAGAAACCTGGATTAAAATTTAACCCTGGGTTAGCACTAATCAGCCTTTAAACAACTGGACTCAGGAGTATAAATGGGTGGTGGTTAATTGTCAGGGAATCTTGATGAAATACAGGGGGTAACCTTGAGATGCACTAGCATCCCATTCAGGGAGAAGTAGTAATATTCCTTGTGGCTTCATGCTCTGAAAACTGGTATAAGCTGCACCTGGATGGGCCACTTGGCTCCATCACAAACTCTTTTAGTCTCTAAAGGGGTCAAAAGTTAATAGCTTGATTTGAATGTTGATATTCTAAAGTACTCTTGCTGTGTCTCCACATGAAACCAAGGGACCCTATTTTGTTCATCAGTAGAGAAATATTTTGCAGTGTGTGGGATGTATTTTTGTATGTTGAATTATCTGCTCTGTACTTGGTTTCTATGAGGTGTAAGTCCCTCTAATCTCCAAGGTAATTTTCATCATTTTTGAGAAATTTTATTTCTGGTATTACATTAATTGTTCTGCTATAACTGTTGTTAGGGTATGCTCATCTATGATTGGAACTCTCGTAAACAATACAATGCTACAGGTATTACCATGGATTCACTTAAATTATAATTTGTTAACTGCATTTCTTCTGTAGTTTGATTTTTCCGAAGTGTAATGCGAATTGCTTACCTAACATCAATTGTGATACAATCTTATGTGAATTGTGTATTGAATAGGTTATGGGTAAAAAAGACATTATGGCACCCACTGGTTCTTCCAGAAAATATGGTAGGATTGCTCTTTTTATTGTTAGAAATTTTTTTTTTTAACTTAATTAGAATGATTTGAGTGGTACAGCTCTGTATGTTTATTTTTTTTTCTCCATTTATTCTTGAAATTTTTAGAGCAAGCAAGAAGAATTGCTAGAGTTTGTTGAAGAGGTATTTTAACCAATTTTTCTCTTACTTTTTGCTTAAAAAGGGGGGAATCTGACTTTTTAGAATGAATATTATTTAGCACAATGGTTTGTACACCAAACTCTGGACTGAAGGGTATGGGTTTGACCTTTGAATAACTCTACACCCTAACATCAGAATGCATAATCTCCATACTGTTCTCTATACATTTCCTAGGGTGCTGAATGGGAGAATATGTATAATAATCAATAGTTTCTTTTGTTGGTTATCATTTCCTTCATTCATGTGACCCTATTATTTGAACTAAAATATATTTTCACAAAAAAACTACACCACAATTATTTGAACATACTGGGCTACAAAATACGAAAGTAGGAGTGAAAGCAAATTTTGAGTGGCTTGCCACTGTTTAGCTGATGCATGCTGACATAAGCTCTTAAATACTTCATATAGAGACAGATCATTTGCAGTTGCAGAAAACAATCGTGTTGTGAAGCTGAAATGTTAACAGTTTACTTCGCGAAATAAAGTGTTAAGCAATATTTCAAAAGTGTTGATTAAACATACATCTTTTACTGCTGTAATAAACAACGGAGGTATCGGAAGAGGCACTAAGGAGAAAAATATGAGAAAATTCAGATTCCATCTTCAAAATTCGAGTGACTATCTCACTTTCCTTGTCTGGTTGCAGATTCCCTACCAATCTAACTCTTTTTCAACAGTTATTCGCAAATTTCATTCGATCACATCGACTGACGAAGACAGCAATAAGACAGTGGAAAAGTCGCGATCTCAGTAAGTTGATAATGACTTCTAATCATAAGACAAACGATTCAAAGTTTATTTACTGTATTATAACCACGCTTTACAAACTCGTCTATGGCAGCAACTTTCCTTTCAAAACGAGAATTGATGTTACGAAAATTCGTTTTTCACATGTTTTATGAAGGTCACACCTGGAAACTCAACTCCTTGAAGAATGATTTTCAAGGAATTTATATTTTTCATTTCTTCATTTCTTTCTTTGATGTATTTGTTTATTTCATCTGAGTTCTGCTCAGTATTTTTATTACTTTGACAACAAATTCACCCTTCGAAGTTTAATACCAAGTTCAAAATTAGCTCTCAATTGGCCCTCCCATTTTGGAATATAATTGAACGACTGCGACCGAAGAGCCATTCGGTGCTTTCGGTCCGCCTTTCAAAGTCAGAAAACTCATTTGAATTACAAATATTTTTTGAAAGTTAATATTCATATTTGCGATCAGTTATACACGCGGAAAGAGCGTGAGGAGTTCAAGAAATTTCAACTTCTTTTGCAGCTTTTCTCGGGCCACAAAACACATCGCTTCCACGTTACAACCTTAGATTTCGTCCGCTCAGTCAAGTCCAGCTTGTTTTTCGTCGAAGTTGCTGATAAGGTGGCCCGAGTGCGACGTCGAGGATAAATGAATGTCATTTCGTCACGAGTTTCTTCAAGGTAAATAGCTCGTGTGTAATATAATCTTTAGAGAAGTGCAGTATCGGTGTCTCTCGCCGTTGTCCTCGTTCAAACTGGAGCTTTGGATATGAAAAGGAAAATCCAACCAAGCACAGCCGCCCGGACAGTTCTACATGTGCCACATGATTTACGGGCAACAGTGAGAAATTTTTACTTAATGATTAGTTTATTGATAGCTAAATGTGCAGTAATTTATCTCTTCATTTCTATACTCGTTTCTTATTCTACATACAATCACTTGCGCTCACAGCATGTCAAAATTAGATTTGTCGTATACGCGCTTGTTACTTCTCTGACTCCCAACCATGCCCGCAAAGCAAAACCGGTGATTTTGAATATATTTTGAAGTAGAATGGGTTTAGGAGACCATAGGAATTTAGTTTACATGGAGTGAGTAAATACGGGATATCTCGCGCCAGCTCGAATCAGCCGAATCGAAAGATCTTGGTTGAAACCTTGTGTTATGTGCTTTGGTGAGAAAATTCAACATCCACAGCAACTCTCCACCAAGAGTTTAAATAGTTACCGGTGAACTGTTAGAGAAATCTGACAAACTACTTGAGGGTGCCCAACCAGAAGAAGAAGACGCGAGGCTCTTAGTACATGTGCTATCATACCACAGATACCGGAATAAACTTTAATGGCTGTGGGACTTGTAATTAGTTTCGTGTGCAGGGAATAAATAGCCTTTATCTCAAATTGCTTTTCACTTTCTCGAAGGATGTTGAATGTAATGTTACTTCTCTGTATTAGAATGTAAGCTTTTATTATCTCCTGATGGAGTTCTTTCGATATAGATATCGTTGTTAATCATTCATAGTAAACTGATGTGCATACTTAAAGAATGATGTAAACGTTTTAGAAATCAATTCATTTATATCTCCAAGTTTGGTTCTCTCCTTAGGAAAACATCAAGCATAGAATGTGAACTTCTCAAAGTAAGAAATTCGAGGAAGGAAAGAGAAACTGGACAACCTTTAACCTGGGTAGTAATTCAGTTAACCCCTTCCGCCTTAAAATTAGTATGCATATTCTCTATACTGTTCCCAATACATTACCTAAGGCGCTGATGAGGAGAATTTGTTTCATAATCCAGAGTTTCTCTAGTTGACCATATCCTTTATTCTCATGACCTTGATGTGTGAAAAAATATTTCGTAGTTTTCTCCATTCCCCAATCTATTCGATGTCTGTTTGAAGGAGATGACTTACAGTACTGTTTGATGAAGTGACAATACTGCAGGCAGATACTTTGTCGATGGAAACATTGGTATTGAAGAAATTCCTTGTCATTGTTGGTAACTTTATAATTAAAATAAATTTACACGTGAAATATGTTCATAGAAGAGATGACCTAAGCTCGTAAATATTGTCAATCAATCAGACATTGAAGATGGTGTTAAACTCCTTCAACCTAAAACTCTGTACGTTTTGAAGGTTTTTTGAGATGTTAAATGTGATCTTTCAGTGAGGGGTGTCTTGAAAACAACTGTTGTCGTTATCAGTAATCGCTTTTTCGAAAACTTGAACAGAATTTTTGATAACAGTCAAGTAAATTTAATTTCCAATCAATTGCCAAAAGTCCGGGCAGTTTTTCTGAAGATCATCGATGAAACCTAGAGCAATCGTAAAGGGAAGTTGCCCTTTACCGATAAGTTGCTTGACGAATAATCCTTAATTTTAACACCACCTAAAGCTAGGCTATAAGGGCTCTAATAAGACCAGTAGTGCTAGTTTAAATATTCTAGATGGCTAATCTGACGAAAATAAAGCTAACCGTATTTTTTTTATGTTATTGATGAATTTCTTTATTGGATTTGCAGAGTCGGAAGATGAGGATGAAAACAGGGACTCGAAGAGGATTGGAGAATTGGAATGGGAAATGCACAGAGAGATCAATGATGGAGAACTCGGCAAACTGTAAGTTGTTTGACTAACTTTATAGTAAGAAATTAGAGAACGATGCCAAAATACTCATTAGTTTGACTATCCAAAATATTCTGATGATAACCGCGTTGTTACAAAAACTACAAAGGTAGAAACAACAATTACTGTAAAGTATGTTTTCCGATGTACAGTAACAGAACTTTCAGGGAATGTTTCGTGCGCTGAATAAATTTTAACGAAAAATCCTCTTAAGGTTAAAGAATGACCAATCACATTTTCCAGGCAAGAGGAAGTCCCAGCTTAACCTCTTAACTCCCGTGAGTGACCAAGAAAGATTTTCTCCTTACAATATCAATACAATTTCAAGCAGACAAGTGATGAGAATGAAGTAAAATGTCAATTGGGAGATTGTTAGTCGATCCAATACCAAATTCTCCGAACTGATATCATAAGAATGGCTAATAGAAAGTACGGAGAATCACCAATGAGATCAAGGAGTGAAAGGGTTAAATGAATTGAGCAGCTGTTATTCGAGAGCTAGTAAACCAGTTAAAAGGTCATTTTCAAATTAAAAAAGTTCCTACGACAAATAAGTCCATAAATTTTGTAAATATTTTCCATTTAATACCACTCATCGAAAACTGTTTCAACTCAGAAAATTTACAGACTTCTTTGGATATCATGTAGCTTCAGATCGACTGGGTTAATGTAGTTCTGTGTTGAGGTAAAGTCTTTTAATTGAGAAATCACATAGGTACAAAACAAAACGTAAATATTTAATTTTATTTGAATAGCTTTTAACAGGTAATGAAAACTGCTTAAAGATTTACCAACTTAAAATATTAACTCCTTATAGCTATGAAACCTTTTTTTTTAACATGAATTCAACATTAGTTATTTTCTTATTACTTGAACTTAATAGCGCTCAATCGTGATGGGTAACCTAAATATTGGTAAACATATGGCTGTGACAAATGAATCTTGACGCCGTATAGTTCCCAAACATAAACATTGTTGATATGCACAAAATTTATACAGTTGCTGTGTTTTTTTTCCTTTGTTGCCGAAGATCATTCGCGTTGTCGCATCTCTAATATTGAAAAATTAGGTAAAAGTTATACACCATCACGTTATCGAAGAGAAGTTTCTGGCTTGTGCTAATTCCGAGAATCATGATGGTTTTCGTAGTTTGTTTACTGCGTTGATTGAATCGAGTTGAAGGCATGTGACTGAGCGTGTGACTAAGGGAAATCATTCGATTAAGATTCGTAGTGCTCTCGAAAACAACATTATTTCTCACTTTTGGTATTGTTTACCATCCCCTAAAAATCGCTCCGGCCATCCGATGGAGTATGCTGTTACACAAACGTTTTGGCCGTTACCGGCTATACGTTATGGCGATTCATGAATGTCTTGCACGATTGTCGCAATTCGTCCGGCACTGGGTAAGATTTTGTGCTTCGACATGCCACAAACATCATCAAAAGTAAACTCCCCACATGGAAAAAGTGATTTGAGCGTCTGCTTTAAGTCTTAGCAACTCGTTCGCGGCCAAATATTTTAACTTTGTTTTTTCTGATCAGGAAGTTAATAATTATAAACACCGATACGAGCTTTGGTCTTTACTTCAAGGATGAGAGTACATTGACTGAGTCATGATTACTCTAGCTTTACGTTCAGTTGACATGCATGCTGCACACGAGGTTACACGCTAGTGTGCTGTGTCCGCTGGCACGCCAGCTTTTGTACTCAAGGGTTAACACGCTTTGCGTGTTTGCCTGCTCGTGCTTCATTTTTCAACAGCACACGCTTTATTGTTTGTAGGGTGTTATCTGAAACAAAGCATAAGCGCATTTAAGTGTGCTCTAGCGTACTCAGCAAGCATGTTCAAACCCGTTTCTTTTTTAAGTAGAAGTGTGTTGTGAGCGTGCGATTACCTTTGTCCCTAAACTCATAGGGAGGGTCACATTTCATTGAATGTATCCATTGTCGAATACAACTTCTCTCTTCCAAGAAATACTTTTGTGAGCATATCATTGACTGAGTCAAGTAAGATTGTGAACTATATCCTGAAAATTCTACAAAGCGGTAAGTATCGTTTCACGCTATTTGGGAGCTGTTTATCAGCAAAAGCTTATCATATTGATGAATGTAACTTGGACTTCATAGAGATAAGCCATTTTTTAATTACACCCATGTTGCCGATTATAACGTTTTGAAAGAGAGAGTTTCATTTGGTTTTAGTTATGAGAGACATACTTTCCACATGGAAAATTGAAATTTTTCCTAGATTCGAGCAAACACAGTTTTTTCTCAGAGAGGGAGTAAACGTTGTGTTTACATTTGATTAGGGGAAAGGTGTTGTTTAGTATTTATGAATCGTTAAATCCAAATTTTACTTTCTTGAAGTGAGATCAAACTCTTCTCTCAAAAATAGCAGGGTCTGAATTTAGATGAGAGATAACTTGATTTGAGTGCTATTTTGATAGAGACTAGTAATATAAAAGTTATAACTCTAGGATTTTTACTAAGCCTAAGCAATTACATATCAATTACCTTTTTGAATGTTACTTAATTTCTAAGGGATTAAACCTCAGTCAAAAGAAGCAATTACTGTTTCAAGTGATGATTAAGTCATCAAATAACTTTTAACTGGCGGAAAGTGTCGGAGGAAAATTTTTACGTACATTCAGTGAAACGAAGTAATTTGCTAAATTTGCTTGCGAGCAAACTTTGATCAGTCTCCTTATCTTTTGAGGTTAGGAAAAAGTTACTGTGGAAATTACGAATATGTTCTTAAATTTCACTCTCTGGCGAACCTTACGGGTTGATTTCCTCCAACTACTGCCTTTCTCAGGGGGAGGGGGGCCGGAAACATCACCATACGTATCTCTCCCAGCACTCTGTGTCGAAAACAGAACATTTAGAAAGAGTAAGATTGTCAACTGTTGCTTTAGAATTCTGCAATGTTTTCATTGAATATCGGATGAATTTAACGATATCGTTATGAACTTTTTAAAAGGTGTTTTCACTTGAGAGATTGCAAGATGTTTCTTTTGGCATTTAAGCCGTTTACTAGCAAAAACAGAAGATTTACGCGTCGACACTTATGCAGCAAAATCAAGGCCATTCTTGGTTCTTGCATTCAAATGCCTTAGTGAAACGATTTGAAGAAAGGATTTGTTAGTACAGGTTAATAGGATTTGATTGTGTTTTAGTTTATTTTTGTTTTTATCAGGCGAGTTTTTGCGCTTTGTTTAAACAAAATACTTAACTAAATGAAAGCGGATTTTTCTAACCAACAAATGCTGGTATTAAACTCAAACACGTCCTCCTCTAACAATGGATATTAAAATTACACTGTAGCAGCATACTTATTTCATTAAACTGTTGTTAAGAAAAATCAAGTCTAAATAGTTTAAAGAGGCCGGGAATGCAAAACAACAGACTGAGTCGAAAAAGCAGAACAATACCTTTGAGCTCCAAAGATAAATTTAACAATTTTTATGCATTGAGAATGTAACTTTTCATTCCAAGGCGGCCACTTTTTCGAGTAATGCATTTTTCATCAAAGAAAAAAAAACGTTGCAACAAGGCATGAATGCACTGAATAAAGCGAAGGAATGTTATCGACATCCAATCTTTTTTGCAGGATTTTTTTGGCGAACAAGACTTATTTCCTTCTCTATTTTTCTTACATATAGAAGAATTTAGAAGTAAAGAAAAATTTTATTAAATTACTAATGCGTTCCTATAAGTCTCTAAGTGCATAAGCTTTCCACCCCTAAGGATGGGCGTAAAGTATTTACCTCGTTTGTCTTTGTATGCTACAGCAATTGAGAGAATAATTGTTGTGTTGGGAACTGTTTCTTTAAATTTCTATACTAAATGTCATGTGGTGTCGAAAGGGATACGGTTTCTGGCTTTGCTAAAGAAGTTCGTTAAAGAGAGAAAACGACGTGCTTGTTTTCATATTATATATTTTTCCCCAAAGAATTTACCAGTACAGGTCAATAAAGCAGAGTCTTCGCTCTTTGTGCGAGAAAAAAAAATTTTCTGTGTGAAAGGGGATTCTTGTAATCAAGAAAGACAGCTTTTTACTCAACCACGGCATTTCTAAACATGGATAGTACGTGCCATTTGAAGTCTTAAATATTTAACCAGTTGTAGCTTAAAACCGTTGCCGAGCAAATCATAACAAAGTCTTTTGAAGTGAAATATTTGCAAATAGTACATAACAGTTGTCATCCTTAGTATGCTTCTGATTTAAATAATATACCCATAATAAAAAAACTTTTTAAGCGAACGAAAAACATTGGTGAAACAAATATATGAAAAGCAGTACAGCACAAATTTAACAGTTTTTATAAGTGAAATACCTTACAAAAAAAAATAACAATTTAATTCGCTAATAGTTTCAAACGAAAAAAAGCTTTATCAACCTAGTATTCACTCCAAGATACCTTCTGTTTGAACTGAGCAACGAATCCAAAATCAAAGACCAATGAAAAACTGTGTCATTTAGTTTTCGGAGTAAGTTTGGATGTCTTGATGTTCAGTAATCAGAATCTATTTGCGAGTAACTTGAATTTCTATTAGTATTTTTCGGGAAGTACAAAAAACATAAACCAGTGTATTTGACGTTTCTGGAGGGTAGACTTTATCAACAATTACCTCTCTAAAAAACCTTTAAATGCAAACGTACGCTTATAAGTATCCTTCAACAAAGCAAAGAGATTTTGGGAGTCATTTTTTGAGAAATGAAACTGAAGTTCTGCTACTTGCAAAAATTAGCCTCCAGTAAGAGTTGTATACGTAGAGGAAAAGTGTCTTGAGGATGTCAGAGTTCTTATCAAACAGATCACAATGCCTTTCTTCTCGCAAAATTAATTTTTTTTTCAGGATCATTTGATAAATCTCGATGGAACTTTATTGCGCAGAGAAATGGAAAAGGTGTAGCTTACTTTACAAAATAAATGCTCCTTTAGCGAAAGTGGACTTTTCCAAACTAAGAGATACAGGAACGCGAAGGACTTTCGGCAAACACATATTGTATCTTGCTAATGGATAGAGCGGATCATGATAACTGGGCAATGGAACAACTAAAAGATGTCTGAAAAGTTCTTTTCGCAGATGGGAAATCTGGCAAAAAACAAATAAACAAACAAGTAATTGTTATCCGTGAACAACTGAGAAGAATTGAAGTTTCTTTCCATTCAAACAATTCACTTTTATAGCACCATTAAGACATTTTTGTATTAAACAAGACAGAGTTGAATTCCATGATGAGAAATATTTTAAAGTTAAGTATCCATCATCAAGGAAGTTATGAAACAAGATGAAAACCAAGAAGAAAAGTCTTGGAACACAGTTATGACAGAAATTTGATGGTTTCCTGGGAACAGAATCAGCTTCCTTTTCATTTCGTTCCGTCTGTGTTGTGCTTCATCATTTTAAGTCTTTCAATGGGGGATTTATTGGAAATATTTCGATGTATTTCTTTGGTGCTGTAGCTACCTAGCAGCAAAAAGATAACATAATTTTGTTTCCTACAGCGCAGATTGGAAATAGTGACCTTTCTTGATTTAACCATTATTTTGTATAAAAAAGGCAGAAATTTTCGACTAAAAATATAAATTTAATCCCAAAGTTTGGCTGAACGGAGTTAAAATTTTTGTAACTGAAAAAATTTAATATTAGATAAAAATATCAATATTTCTTAAAACTTTAAAACAAACACCCAAAAGATTTTATGACTGTTTCGTTCTAATCAAGTATCTGTTTCAGATAATTTGACGATATTATATGAAAATTTGCTAATTTGATTTCTGAAGCAAAAAAATTAAAAAAATATTACGGCAGATAAACGTGAAAATTAAGGGTTCATTATCAGAGAAATTTCAAACAAACGAAACTTCTCTAAGAATTTGCTAGGAATGCCATTGTAAGAGGGAAAGCTCTGCATGTCTAATGTATGACTAAGATTACTTTTCCGATAAATAATTTTTTTACGGACAGCTATTCTTTTATTTTTGTTGTTATTATTCATATTATTGTGTTTACTTTTGTGGTTGTAATGCACTTTGCTTGGCTAATTCGACGACCATGTCCTCTCCTCTTCGTTTAAATTGTAAATTGTAACTTCTTCCGATGAGCTTACAACCATGTCAGCCTGTTTTCATTTTAATCTTTAAAGAAGCAGAGAAAAAAAAAATTCGGATAATTTAATTTAAGTTGTTAAAGCATCTCCAAGGGGCGTAAGGCCCCGTCAGTTGGTTTTCTTTTTCCTTTTAATCTTTAAAGGAGCAGAAATTAATTTTATTTTAAGGGCTTCGAGAATTTTTTTCTGAGAAAAAAAAATTCGGTTAAAAATTCTCGGAGCTTTTAAAGTAAAATTAATTTCTGCTCCTTTAAAGATTAAAAGGAAAAAGAAAGCCAACTAACGGGGCCTTACGCCCCTTGGAGATGCTTTAACAACTTAAATTAAACGACGGCGGGGATACCGCCGTCGTCTAATTTGAGTTGCTAAATGTGCACTACCGCTAGACCACAGAGGCTTTTGGTATGAAGACACGGCAAAATTACACTAGAAGTAGGTTCGCTCCCATTGTTCATAGAAACAATAGCTTGTGAATTATGTTTGACTTTAGTTACCAGTCTCCTGAGACTTGTAGTCTTAATGTGTTCACCTTAGATTCTTGCTTTCTTTTTTTTTGCAGGTTGTTTGAATTTCATTATTGAAGGAAGAAACGTGAGAAACTTTCCAAGTCTCTCTCTTTTTGTTAAAGTCAATAACAAAAATTGTCAAGTAAAGTAAGAAATTTGTACGTCCTATCACAGTCTAGTAGAAGTAATGCAAGTGAACGAGTCTTGTTGAAATTTTGTCAAAGTCTAGTAGAAGTAATACAAGTGATAGAGTCGTACTAAAAGTCTGTCAAAGTGTAGTAGAAGTAATGCAAGTGAAAAAGACGTATTAAAATTCTGTGAAAGAGTTGTAGTAGTGATGCAAGTTCTAAGAGTCGTTCTAAAAGTCTGTCAAAGTCTAATAGAAATAATGCAATAGAGTCGTTCTAAATGTCTGTCAAAGTCCAGTAGTAGTAATGCAAGTGAAAGAGTTGTATTAAGAATCTGTTTAAGTCTAGTAGAAGTAATGCAAGTGAAACAGTCGTATTAGAAATTGGTTAAAGTCTACTAGAAGTAATACAAGTGAAAGAGTCGTTCTAAAAGTCTGTCGAAGTGTAGTGGAGGTAATGCAAGTGATAGAGTCATATTAAAAATCTGCCAAAGTCTAGAAGTAGAAAAAACGTGAAATAGTCGCATTTAAAAATTGGTCAAAGTGTAGTAATAGAAGTGCAAGTGAAAGAGTCGCTCTAAAAGTCTGTTAAACTGTAATAGAAGTAATGCAAGTGG
Organism: Pocillopora damicornis; assembly: GCF_964200805.1. NCBI lineage: Eukaryota > Metazoa > Cnidaria > Anthozoa > Scleractinia > Pocilloporidae > Pocillopora > Pocillopora damicornis. Next base: position 17,937,054 of record NC_142677.1, read on the forward strand.
CAGAGTCGTATTAAAATCTGTCAAAGTCTAGTAGTAGTAGTGCAAGTGATAGAGTCGTTCTAAGAATCTGTCAAAGTGTAGTAGTTGTTATACAAGTGAAACAGTCGTATTAGAAATTGGTCAAAGTCTACTAGAAGTAGTACAAGTGAAAGAGTCGTTCTAAAAGTCTGTCAAAGTCTAGTAGTAGTAATGATGGTGACAAAGTCGAATTAGAAACCTCTCAAAATATCGTAGTAGTAATGCAAGTGACAGAGTCGTATTAAAATCTCGCAAAGTCTAGTAGTAGTAATAAACGTGAAATAGTCGCATTTAAAAATTGGTCAAAGTCTAGTAGTAGTTATACAAGTGAAAGAGTCGTAGTAAAAATCTCTCAAAGTCTAGTAGTAGTAATGCAATTGATACAGTCGTTCTACGAATCTGTCAAAGTGTAGTAGTAGTAGTGCAAGTGACAGAGTCGTATTAAGAATCTGTCAAAGTCTAGTAGTAGTCATGCAAGTAACAGTCGTATTAGAAATCTCTCAAAGTCTAGTAGTAGTCATGCAAGTGACAGAGTCGACTTAGAAATCTGTCAAAGTCTAGAAGTAGTCATGCAAGTGACAGAGTCGTAGTAAAAATCTGTCAAAATATCGTAGTAGTCATGCAAGTGACAGAGTCGTATTAGAAATCTCTCAAAGTCTAGTAGTAGTCATGCAAGTGACAGAGTCGTATTAAGAATCTCTCAAAGACTAGTAGTAGTAATGATAGTGACAGAGTCGACTTAGAAATCTGTCAAAGTCTAGTAGTAGTAATGCAAGTGAAAGAGTCGTATTAAAAATCTGTCAAAATATCGTAGTAGTCAAGCAAGTGACAGAGTCGTATTAAAATCTCTAAAGTCTAGAAGTAGTTGTGCAATTGATAGTCGTTCTTAAAATCTGTCAAAATATCGTAGTAGTAGTGCAATTGAAAAGGTCGTTCTAAGAATCTGTCAAAGTGTAGTAGTAGTAATGCAAGTGGCAGAGTCGTATTAGAAATCTCTCAAAGTCTTGTAGTAGTAATGCAATTGATAGAGTCGTTCTAAGAATCTGTCAAAGTGTAGTAGTAGTCATGCAAGTGAGAGTCGTATTAAGAATCTGTCAAAGTCTAGTTGTAGTCATGCAAGTGAAAGAGTCGTATTAAGAATCTGTTAAAGTCTAGTAGTAGTCATGCAAGTGACAGAGTCGTATTAGAAATCTCTCGAAGACTAGTAGTAGTCATGATAGTGAAAGAGTCGTATTAAAAATCTGTCAAAATATCGTAGTAGTCATGCAAGTGACAGAGTCGTATTAAGAATCTCTCAAAGTCTAGTAGTAGTCATGCAAGTGACAGAGTCGTATTAGAAATCTCTCATTCTTGTAGTAGTGATGCAAGTGAAAGAGTCGTATTAGAAATCTGTCAAAGTAGCGCAATAGGAATGTGGTTTTTATTGGGAAAGCCTTGCACAGTGTTAGTCGTATAAAGTCCTTTTCAAATTTGCCAAAGTGTCATTGTATTTGAATTTCATTGAAAGAAAGGGAATTTTAGTGCAGCTTCAGTGACATTAAACAATACGACTAAAATCGACGTCTTAACTCAAAAGTTTATTCATATATATTCTTATAATTTTTGTAAATGTCTTGAAATTCCTCCTTGTCATCCAGGGCTCATACCTGAAAGAGATTACAAACGATCACCATTTTAACTTGCATGCGGACTTTAATCTACAAATCTTTCATCGGTAAAAATAACACTTGAAATGCAAAATAAAATCAATTTTGGTTTACACGATTTTTCTTGTTCCCTTGTGTAACTTTTGCGTTAAATGTGTAGGATTAATTGATTAATTTGAGTTTTTATCTTGAGTGACTAGAAATATTTGGGCTGGAAAAGCTTACCTTGAAGTCAATAAAAGTTATTTAGAGTAGAGCAGGACGATTATCAAACGGCGGTTAAAAATGTTTTGTACAAAGGTAGAAAATAAATTCAAGCTCATATTAAAAATTCCTACGAGGGTGATACATGCACGGGGAGGGAGCCTATTGTTCTAATTGACAATGGGAGCGAACCTAGTTCTAGTGTAATTTTGCCGTGTTTACTTACCAAAAGCCTCTGTGGTCTAGCGGTAGTGCACATTTAACAACTCAAATTAAACGGCGGCTGGTTCCCCCCCAGCCGTCGTTTAATTTAATTGTTAAAGCACATAGGAGGGGTTCCGGCCCCGTTGGTCGCTTTTCTCTTTCTTTTTAATCTTTAAAGAAGCAGAGTTTTATTAAGTTTGAGATCACCGAGAATTTTCCGATAATTTGTTTTTTTCTCGCAAGGAAAAAAATTTTCAGGAAAAAATTCTTAGAGATTTTAAAAAAAGATTCTGCTTTAAAGAAAAAGATGCGCGGGGTAGTATGGCGCGTTAAGCGCCGAAGTCTTGCACAAAACCACAGAAGCAAACAGTATGTAAGAAATGCACGACAATATCTGGAGAACGAGAGGATCTTTGCATTATATCTGGTTAAAAGTAGTAAATGAGTGCTATCCTAAATAAAGTTGTGTTGGGATTTCCCTTGTGAAATATTGAGGAAAAGTAGTGGCTCTGCAAAATGTGCACAATAAAAAATCTCTATAGCCCTTAAAAAATATCTCTTAATCTATAATCCTAGGAGAATTTGGTACTTGAGGAAAGATGAAAGAAAGTGATGGTCGCAAAACAAAAATCAGAAATCCACACGTTTCTTCGCCTTGATAAATGCACTCTAAACTTTTGCTCAGTGATTTTTCCGTTTTATTAACACATCAATCTAAATGGTGTCTACTTTAGAATGAAACCTCGTCATTTAGAAATGAAAAAGTTTAAAATCAAACCTGCTCAGCCTTAGAGGAATTTTTTCTGCAAGTCTTAAGCGTCAGTTATTTTCTATTCACTATTCGGTCGTTTCACCAAACCCAAGTCATATATGCTGTTTATGAGCCGCTCTTTCACTATGGAAAGTTTGTCACTTCGAAGCCAGGCACGCCTTTAATTAACCGCAACCAAATTCTTGATTCTTGAGTACATTTCTTCTTCCTTAGACGTATGAAATGTTCAACTAAAGCATGATTTAAAAAAAGATTCGCAAAATCTTATTTGGCAAATTATGATCGAGTGGTACTGTTGATGTTCGTGAGATTAACCTTTAATAAAAACTTAGCAATTCCCGATCAGGCTGAAAAGCAGTCACTCGATACGTAAAACAAAGGAGTCCAGTTCATACGATGTATGTACGCAATAACCTTGTTACTGATTTAAAAAAAGACACCATTCAGAAACCTCTTGTCGACATCTTTTCTAACGGAGATTTTAACTAAAGAAGTCAAATAGCTATTACATTCAACATTTACCTCTTAAAAAATATGGAAAACTGACGAAATTAATGAGAGGTACGACATTTCCTGAGAAAAACTGAATAACTAGCATGCTTTGCTTTAGATAATTGTGGCTAATATTTCGGATCGCTTAGCCCTTTACACCCGAACATCAATAGACATATTCCCCATACTGCTCTTAATACATTTCCCAAGGTGCTGACTAGGAGAATTTGTTTAACAATCTAGAGCTTCTATCATTGCTGATCATTTTCTTTCTTCTTGTGACCTTTATGTGTGATTTAGGGGTGATATTGTAAGGAGAAATTAGATGTTAATCACCCTCAGGGGTTAAAGGGTTAATGGAGTAGCTATGGTGAGTAACAAAAATCTAAAAAGGAATCATTTTGTTCGTGTAGAAAAATGCAGAAAAAACATATATTCAACGCTGTTACGAAAAATTGTCTAAGTAAAGTCCCAGAACATTCTAATAGAACATTCTAGAACCCGAAGTCATCTAGACGTGACCTTCTAGTAAAAAGAACATTCTGGAACGTTCTATTTCTTACGTAATTGTTCAAATTTAGAAACCGTGTTAATCTACTAAATTTAGTTCTTTAGAGAAGTTTCTAGATCCTTATACTTTATGTATATAAGAGCTACAGTTCCATCGAACAGAGAGAGAGATTTGCGAGGAAGCTTAGTGCTATAAAAACAAGAAGTCAACTACGCGGAAATAAAACAGTTTGTTGTTGTTACCGACGATCCTGAGTTTTGTCTAGGAACAACCCTGCTCTACATCGACACTCGTAACAAACGCATTACCTTTTCTCACTAAATGCACCAACAGCTTTTGCTCTGAGGTTTTTGGTTCGTCCTAAATAACGTTCTTTTATGGTAAACATATCATTTGAAACAGAAGCAGCACCGCAAGAAAATTCCATCCTTATGAAATTGAATGACGCCTAATTCATCTCAAAGTCTCTGTCTAGTTCAAGAGTAAATTCCTCGTTATAGCTTTATTGGGAGTATTCCCGATTTTCAATTAATTCTATTTTGCATTAGATTTTTTAGCTTGTAAAAAGTTTTTCCACCTATAAGTTACAATTTAACTTTCTTTCCAGTTCATCATTTCTTTTTCTCTTAAAAGACCGCTTAACTTAAGAACTGGCCCTGTTGAGTTCCGCCTTCAGTTTTGATTAATTAACCTCGAAAAACTCTTAATTGTTGTACAAAGGAGATTGCTTGAGTTGTAAAGTTTTTTGGTTCTCCATATATTTTGTTGTTGGAAAATAGTACATTTGTGGTAACCTCTACTTAGCACTGAATCAGTTTTCTCCGAAACGCTCCAGCATTAAAATTTCGTGTAAAACGTACCATTTACACCGAATACGTCTTTCTTGAGTTCAAAACCTCTAGGTTGTTTAAGCTTTTCCACTTTCACTGGTAAATTATATTTTTTTAACAGCGCAACGAATGGCACCTATACTCCGAAAGTCTAGAATTTTCATTACCCTGTACATTAAGTGCTTTGATGATGGATGTGTTACTTAAAGTCATGTTAACACTAGAAACAATTTCATTAGGAAATGAAATTATGTAAACTTATCACGATTATCTCGTCGTAGTTTGAGAGATTTAGATTCTTATTAAAGTTTATTTGAAAGTAACAATAGATTTTAATCATCTGTGTTAAATATGAAATATTTCCACGAAATGAGTTTGAAATTTGTTCAGCGACACTTTCCTTAGGGAATTATTTCAGTTTTTAGGAGGAAAATACCATTCAGTCTCACAAGAAATACCCGGCTTGAGTTGAAAAGCGATATTTTTCTTAATCATTAAATTCATTTACCTCTCGACAGGAAGCACATCATTTTTCTAGTACAGAAAGATATCAGACATCCTAAAAACTTCTTTGCCCTGCCGAAAGCACTTAACTTTTGTTCCCCTTTTTTCCATTTGCTCGAAAAATTCTCCATCAAGATTTATTGTCTGGAAAAAACGACGTCTTGGAGTACCACTTGATCATGAAGAATTGAAAGTATGTCCCATTCTTAACAAGAATATGTGATGATCTTAAAGTAAATTGTCAAAGGTCTACCCTGCAATCAGTATTTTTGTTTGAAATTGTATCTAAAACATTTCACTTTCTATAAGAAAAGTATCATTTTGGTCGAATAATGTTTTTTGAGAATACAAACTTTTCTCAAGCATTAAGTTTCTTTTAATGACGGAAAGTATGTCACTTGTAAACAAAGCCGAACCATTCCTTAAGTTTAGAGTTAGACTTTCACTTCGACCTAAACTAAAACGTATTTTTCAAAGCGTTACACTGAGAAATTTGATTTGCGAGTGTTTTCAATGTGTTTGTTCGAAAGTTTCAGAGTTTTACTCATTATTCATTCTGGAATATTTAAAATTTTGCTTTTGAAAATTTTTTTTTAAATTAATTCAGGCAAAAATTTTAGTTTTCGCTTTTCCTTTTTACAGTGATTGATTCAGGGTCTAATAGCAAAATCAAGAAATCCTCATGATACAAAACCACTTTAACATTATTACTAGTAGTATCATAGTTGTTAAAGAAAATATTTCCCTTTCTTCCCAAAAAATTTCTAGGACTTTCATGAGGCTGATAAAATCACTTCTTTTTCGAAACTTTTCATCCAAAAAGTTAAATATTATTGTAAAATAAAATATTTTATTGTTTTTTTAGAGGGCACGGTAACGAATCTTGCAATCTGATTGGTTCTTTACCCGGTCAGTATTTTCCTATCTCTGCCCACGGGCCAAGGTAACGCTTTCGCGAGTCGCCGAGTACATCCCAACTTTCATTGTCATTTTTCATAAATATACCTCGTTTTTCGGCTGGGCAGTATTTTTAAGCAAACACGTCGGTCACTACCTCAAGCCGATAAATAACTTATGAATCCTCTCTTTTCTCTCTATCAAATCACTTTGGTTGACAGAAAAATATTGGTTTCAGAATGAATTTGTATAAACAATAGTGTCATTACGTTGGTTGACAAGCGGCCTAAAAACCTTCTGCAATTAATTTTAATCGTTCACAAAAAGTACCCAGAAAGTTGAAACGTGAGGTATTTGGTTACAGTTAAAATGAACGATGGAACTTTCATTCATTTAATATCTGAATTTTCTCGAGCAATTTGTTCATAGTGAAAGAGCGAGCGAAGTTTTAATTTAAGTTCTACAACAAATATACGCTCCTGGTGAGTCTTTCCAATTCCGTTCAATTTGGACATTTGTACCTTAAATTGCACAACAGAAATTGAAGGAATTTTTTGAGAAAAGGCCGCATTTCATTCCCTTGTGTCTCGTTGGAGTGTGCCGTTCGAATTTAGTTTTTGTGAAGGAAAGATCAGAGTTAAACACGCCATTACAGCAAACAAACGAGCAAACTCTCACAACTTCAAAATAAAAAAATTGAATTTACTCACAATTACTTTCCTCGCCGTTTACTTAATGAACAGAGGTAAATCTTCGTACATGAATGAATGGTCGATGAGAGTGAATAATACTTTCCGTTAGATCATTAACTGATTTTGAAGAAAACATTGTCGTGACAGTCCTTGCCAAACTAGTTCTGTTGGTTTTCAAATGTTCCCTCGCTTTTCTTTTTCTTGCGCGCTCTCCAATTGACAGGTGTCAGATTGTGACAGATACTTGTAAAAATAATGTTTCAAAGTTTGTTTGGAAGCCTTTTAAATCACCTTTATCGTTACGGAAATGAAAATGTTTCGCTGAGGCATCTCTCTTAAATTTGCATCACCTCTATTTTAACTACTATTTACCCACTCAAAAATTGTTCAGTTTATGGAAGATCTTGCCGTATTTACGGCCATAAATCATTCGGGTTCTTTCGGAAAGAATTTCGTCAAGTTTAAAAACAATAAATATGTTATTTACCGGCTAAGGGTCGGTCCGTATGGTGAAAAACTGTGACCTCGGTCTTGAAAATGCTGCCCTCGGCCTACGGCCTCGGGCAGTATTTTCAAGACCTCGGTCACAGTTTTTCACCATACGAACCTCCAAGCCGGCAAATAACATATATGTACCCTTAGCTCCAGAAGTTGAAACATTAATATCTTCTGTTTTTCTTTTATATATGCATTGGCCACGAGTAACATACCGTCATCTTTCATTAAAGAACTCTTCATGCAAGGGTTAAAGATTGATCCTAAACGTACATGACACTTAAAGAAGACTACCAAGTTTACTGGTGAAATTTCACAGCGAAGGTTTGAAACTTTTCTTCTTCTAAAAATGACTCTCTAAGTGAAATGTTTTCGGTTTTGGTTTGTTTGTCTTTGCTTTTTGTGCCATGCTTGCAAATGCAAATATGGGCCCTTTCTAGGAAGCAAATCGTTCGGAAAAATTTAACCTTTAAGGAAACTTAAGTTTATGAACATTAAGAGTGACTAGCATTTAGTTTCTCCTTACAGTTTCACCCCTGAGTCACGCATTAAAGTCACGAGAATGAAACAAATGATCATTAACTAAAAAAGGTCATGATTGCTAAATAAATTCTCCTTTTCAACACCCTAAGAAATTTATGAGAACAGTATGGAGAATATGTCTACTGATGTTTGCTGCGAGGCTTTCCAGAAAGTCTTTGCTGATGAATTACTTAAGACAGTGACCGTCTCTGGGTAAAATTCCCTTACATAATAATTACCTTGAAATACTCTTAGCACGTTATTGATAACGCATTTGAGATGAAAGAGTTTTAGATTTAGATATTCGTCAGAATGTGTTTGTTAAATTATTGTACATGTATTTAAAATTTTTAAGCGTTGAATAAGCTCGTACGTTCTCTAAGCCACGGCTGTTCTTCCTCCTGGTTTAACAATTCATTTCCTATTGGAGTGGTTCGGTTTAAGCTCAAAATTGTGGTTTTTGAGTTCAAGTCTCTTCTGATTTAAGTTCAGCTTCTTCCATGGAAAGTCTCTTTCTAATGAAGACATCCACACCTTTCTTTATAAAATCCACATCATAATTTTAGAAGGCCATTTTGATTTTATTGAATTAAATTATTTTGCCCGAACGATATTTCAGTGCCCCAATTTCTTCAGCGACATTTTCAGTTAAACCTTTCATCTATTCTAGTTAGATATTTAATCATTTTGGATGATAATAGCGACGTAATATTTAAGTTAACCCTTAAAGTCCCACTAGTGACCTGAACAGAATTTCTCCTTACACTATCAGTACGATGTCAAGCAGACAAGTAATGAGAATAGAGAAAAATATCAATTAGGGGATTATTGGTTGATCCAATTCCGAATTCTCCAAACTAACATCACATAAATTGTATGGCAGACAGTAAGGAGAATTACTAATTAAATCTTGGGAGTTAAAGGGTTAACAATGTATTTTTCCTTTTTGAACCTGTCATATTGATTATTTTACATTCTCATTACAATCACACGAGAAGTTCAATTTGAAGAGTTTATTTAGGATGAGTCAGTCAGCCACACTTGAAGTATATTTTCCATATACGTAAAATCCAGAAATTTCCATATACCGGAGGTAAATGTTTCTTCATTAAGACTTGACAGTGGATAAATTCCATCGTGTTTATTGAGAACTTTCACTCCATAGTCTTCCGTCAGCTAAGAACATGTTTGATGACAAATTAATTTATCTCATTAACCTGTTCGAAGATTTCCTTTAAAATGTTCCAAACAGTATCAAACAGACGAGTTATGAAAATAAAGAAAAATTTTAATTCAGGTATTATTGGTTGATCCAATACCAATAACATTATTTGAATTGTATTGCATACAGTTCTAGTGAGATCTTGGGATCGAAATGGCTAAAAGAGCTCAAGAGGAATCCTCCACTGCAGCTGTTGTTGTTGTTGTTATTTATTTATTTTATTCTACTTCAATTTCGAAGGAAGCTCTCAAAGGTATAGATGAGTAATATTTTAGATCCTTCCTTCATGGATAGGAGCAGTTACAAAGCAGCCATCCTTGAGGGACACTAAATCGAGAGATTCATGGAACATATTTGTAATTCTAACAAAAAAAAGAAATGTATCTTGTTCTCTAATACTATAAATTAATCAGCTATCACACGAATTCCTTTTCCTCGCTAAAAGCATTCACATTCAATACTCCAAAGTTTAAAAACTTAAGTTTTTTAAACTATTTTTTGGTTATGGAGCGAATAATTGAAAAAAAATAGATGCCTCCTGGTGAAATTTACAGAAATTGCAATTTGTCTAGATAAACTCTAAAAAGCTAATTATAGTTCAACATGTTCCTAGGTTATCTTCGATTTTCCATAGAGACTCAGCGAATATAGTTTCAATTTAAAAAAAAAACCGGTTTTCCACACAGAGACCTACCTTTAGCCAAACATTCACTCTGCACAATCTCAGACAGTCCATGTCTAGGTTTGTTATGAAAACGATCTGACTCAAAACGGTATTAAGTTATATGTAATGATAGATTGAAAATATTTACGAAAGTTAGCAATCTACCTCGTGTATGGACTTATTTCACATGGAAATTATGTCTACATTTTGTTCTACCACAAACTTTCGAGTAACGTCTAAGCGATTTTAAGCTTAACTTTTCAGTTTTTATTATAATACTATTTCCTATTTGGTTGAGAGAGATCCCCTCTCAACTCAAAACATTTTATCCAGTTTTACCAATTTTTTAATTCCTTCGGCACTGCACTATATTTGTTTGAAATATTTCTACCGAAAGAAAACGTAATTTATAATAGCTTTGATTTTGCAGTCTTTAAACTGTTGCTAATATCTGGAATATTCCTGGAACTTAGCAAGAAGGGGCAAAAGGCAAACGCAACACCTTAATGTGTTTATTCATTAATTCATTATTATATAATGCTTGAATCCATGCTAAAAATCGTTAAAGATTTTTGCCTCGTTCTCCAAGTTACATTGTAATGGATTTCTTTGATTTACCAGCAAAACATCAAATTGAAAAACTCACGTTTAGCCGAGTTCTTTACTTCTCACTGTTGGTTTCCCATTCTCAGTTTCCATTCCTCTTATCCAATAACAGTTTTCATCTCCGTCCATCCATTCTACAAATGAAATTAATGACTTGATGATTATTTAAGACACAAAACAAATAATCGAAAAATAAGAAACGAAAAAAGAAAAAAGGACAAAGTCGAGTGTTTCTTTTTTTTTCATTTAATTTTTTCTTTTGTGAGATAAGCTGTCTGATATGTTGTAAACTTATACCACCGGTGATTTATGTGACGTCAACTGGATGGATTATTCGAGAAGTCAACTATGGGTTAGTGTTTTCTAAAGCATCCTTGGTGGTCTTGTTTGAGATCTTCCGCAAAACTAACCAGGCTAACAACAATCAAATAACTGCAGCTTATTTATTAAATCAGATGAAGATTGCCGCTCAAGTTATCAAAACGTCATTGTTGTTGTCAACAGTTCATTTCAAAACTACCCACGTCCCGACCATCACACTAAAATCCCTCGACAAATCCTTGTTCTTGTTCAGAAAGTACATTTTTTAGCTTGAAATGGTGTAAAGGGGGCTCTTCAAGGTTTTAATAATTGTAACTACCCTCAATATTTAGTAACATTTATCTTGCAGATAACAATGGCAGATCAACGAAATAGTGTTGCATAGTTCAAACAATAGCGGCATACAATGAAAACTTTGGCACCTCTCTTTCTGTTGAATTGTCATGAGTTATCTTGAACTACCAGCAAAACAAAACATTGAAGAACTCACGTTTATCCAAGATCTTTTAAATCACTCCGTGCATTCCTCATTCCAGCCTTCCAATCCCCTTTTTCAATCTAAGTTTTCACTTCCTTCTCGCGATTCTGCAGATCTCTACACATTATATTCAATGATCAGTTTGTTGTCGCACCCCATGAAATGGCAGTCCGTGCTAAGAATATAGCCTCTAGGGAAAGGAATAACAGTGAAAGATGCTGAATAGTTATGCTCAACTTTCATTCTCACCAAAACATTAATTGGTAAATTTCGTTACCCACTCCACCTTCCTTTTTTTCCTCTTTTTTTTTTGCTCAAGGAGAGTAGTTTATATGGTTAGTAATAGGGCCGACTTCTCACTTTTCACGAATTTCGCGGCGTAGGTACAAATTAGATTTTATAGTTCACATGATTCCGTGACTTACTCTCAACAACAAGTTCGCTGTCTGTGTGATTCCTGCCTCTTCCGTCATTAAATTACTGCAGTCCTAAAGGAAACAAACACGAACCAAACAAAGAAATCATTCAGAATGGAGAAAAAAAATCCTCCTTCTCTTAGAGAATAGCAATAAAAAGCAAGGTGACCACGCCACTTATAAGTATTTTAAACATGGCTTTCTCGGTCTGATACATAACTTCCATCTCTGAAATCCCTCACCACTGAAAACTGAAAAAATTGCAAATAAATGAGCCTAATTAATAATCCGCGTACACGAATAAGTTTTAGTGTATCGCCACGCTATACGAGATGAATGTAATAAGCTGAATTCATCCTTGAAAGTGAGAGATAGTCGACGTTCTCACCAAAAATCTGTAAAAAAAAACACTCCAGTGGTACAAAGAGACTGACTCGTGTAAGGTAACTCGATAAGCCTAAAGAACAGAGGCACAAGCTACGTAAGATGCTTGACTGTGAACTAGAGGACAAACCCCACTTTAAGACGAGTTAAATTCTTAACGTAGAAGCTCTCTCTGGAAACTTTCAGAATCGGCATTTGAGATGAACTTTACTATAAAAGTAAAACTGAGTACAAGAATAAAAAGCAAGGGCTAAGCAAATGACATGGAGAGAGATTTTGACTGGACCTTCGAAGAAGAGAACACTGTAAAACGCATTTCTCTCTCACCTCATTTAAAGCTACTAGTATCCTGCAAAAGCACAACAGTATCTCCAAATTTGGGCTTCTGAGTCTGAGATAAGGAAGCACTCATTTCAAAATACCTTTCGACGCAGTTACAAGCGATGGAAGCAGTAGAGTACGTCGAGTTTCCGTTCAAAGCAGCAAAACACTGTAACTTCATGGACCGCATGTCACAGGGACTCAAGGTGTGAGACAAAAATGAATGAATAATTAATTTTTGAGGCAACGTTCATCTCGCCCTTTGCTCCCTGCATATATTAATTACTCAAAGTTCTGAGGGTTTTGTATTTGCCTTGTGTTTGCTAGGATGGCATTTAAAGTGAAGGGAGGAAGGGAAATTGTTTGAATGGATATTTTGCTATAAATAAACATTTGAAATCAGTTTTGTAGTGGGCTCAAAGTAAAATCGACGATGTCCTTAAGGCTCTCTCCTCTCTCTTAGGGTACTGCCATTTTAAATTTTCGTTCGTTGCCAGTCTCCTTTCGTCAAAAACGCCAGAGGAACAACCCAAAAGGGAGCACGAGTCCGAGACAACAACGGATGCAAATTTCCAAAGAGAGACGAAATCGTCTAAAAACTGACGCAGGTGCCCAAAAATTTAACGAAAGTGTGAAAAAAGTAGCGGATCTGTCCAAAACCGAAATTAAACGAAAGTAGACAAAGTACCCAGATTCGAAAGAGATCATCCGCAAGGAATATGTTTATCTCGTCAAACAAATAACTTCGAGCTTAACGATGTCATTAATAAAATTAGACAAGGTCATAACTATACAACGTCATGAAATTAACTTCGTCTTTTAAGTTAACGAAGTCATTAAGAAGCAAAACGAAATCCTCAAAATTAACGCACTAATTAATCAAAACTATGACAAAATTTGAGAAAGAAACCAACCATCGGTTATACGTTTTCATAAGAAACAACTCAGTGAAATGCACAACGGTGCGCGCATTTGACACGTAATGTCTAATTACACAGGCATGATGTCTACGCTGTCCAGTTAGTGCTCAAATCGGACTGATAATCAATCATGTCCGAGAATTCTGTTATAGTTTTGATTGGTTTGATAATAGCTTCGTTAAATTTTTATGACTTCATTAAGTTGATGACGTCAAATCACTAATTACAATGACTTCATAGTCACATAATGACGCATGACGTATATGCCCTACAACTGAGTTAACTTTTAAGGATTTTGTTTCCTTTTCGTCGAAAAGGACAATTCAGTGATCAACCAAGCGAAGAGGGAGGTTAACCATGACTTTCACGGCAAAAGACAAAGACAAAGATGACCAGCTGAACAATTTTTTTCCGCCATATTTGACGCCGTTTGCTCTCTGCCGTTTTCAACGTGAAGGAAGGAGGTTTCACGTTAATGAAAACCGTGAGTAAAAAATGCGTTCTTTTAATGAGTTTGTAAAGCATTAGCTATCGTGTGCTTCGAGGCAAAGCTTCTTTACTTCTTCTAGGAGGTAAAACAAGTGTCTTGTCTTGACTTAATCGGGAAATTATGTAGAAGGATAACATGTTACTTAATAGACAAAGTCTTGTTTTTGTAGGATAGTCATAAAAGTAAACTGCATCATAACCCTAATTTAATATATATTTGGTTACTCTTCATAAAATCCAAGGTGTTTATAATCTACCTTTCACTTTCTAGAAGGCAAATAACAAACACTAAATTGTTCTTCAAAAAGAAGAATGTTACAAACTTACTGCCAGCCCGGCAGTCCATTAGTAAACTCGTGGCGATTCGAGAGACTAGTTTCTTAAAAAAATCAGTTGTTTGAATCATTTATAACATCTAGTGCCCTTAACCAATATCTACGAAGAAAGGTTGAAGTACGAGATATATTTTTTTCAAGCGCGAGAAGTCAATTTTCCTTCCAATAAATGAGAAAAATAACACAAAAATTAATCGCTGCTCTAAAATTGAAAAACTCTCACAATAATTGCACGCTGTCCTATAAATTTCACTCATGAAGCTATCCGTAAGTTGTTGTTCAGTAGCCAATCATTCTTCGCCATCCCAGTAATTCTCAGGAACTTCCTCCGGCTTGAACATCCACGCCTGCATGAGATAACGGTGGCGTATTCCAATATTCTCAATCGCTTTCATGTCATCCTCATCTAAGTTTACATGAAGTGCTTCAAGGTTCTCTTTGATGTGGTTTTCAGAGACGGCTTTCGGAAGGACTGGAGTGTTACGCTTGATACCCCAGGCTAAAGCGATCTGTATTCCAAACAAATAAAGATAAGAGCTTTTAAGTCTTAAAATCCCAAAAAAGCCCCTCCCTCCCCCCCCCCCCACAAAAAAAGCTTTAAAAAAGCTAAAAAACCTATACACCCCACACTATAATGCTCTGCTTCATGCCAGCTCTTGTTTTTCTTTGAATTAAAAAATCTCAGAAAACCCTTCACGTTATAATATTCACATAAAACATATTCAAAAGGCAAGAGCGATCTAATAAACTGAATTTCTTCGTCAATTTTTCCAGAGAATCAAAAATCAAGCATTTGGTAGAAAACGTGTTAAAAGTGTAAGGAGAAGTTCTATTTTTATCACATTTAAGATTTTAAGGTTTATGATACTGAATAATTGGGCCAATTATCCATAAGCCACAGCAAAGTAGAGTTCTATAGATTATATTTGTGAACAGCAGAAGTGGAGGCAAACTCACCAAAGCAGAAGTGGTGCCATGTTTTTCAGCGATTTTCTTCAACACAGGATTTTGCAGTATCACAGGTTCAGAATCTTTGTTGGCAAAAGGACGATCAGGAGAGCCCAGAGGAGAGTATGCCGTCACAACAATGCCTAAAATGCATAAACAATATTCCTAATCGTACCAAATAACATATCAGTATCCAGAGGGAAACTGGAAGAATTGGAGACTCACTGTACAGCAATCTATAAAGAATTTGTAACAGTAGTATACAAATGATACAAAACAGTGAACATGATACATTAATATTTATAATTTGTGGCAGGCTAAATTCAGGACAATCTGTGCTCTGGAGATTATTGAGATGCGCACACTCTGATTAGTCATTGACTGCATCATATAACGCTATAATCACCTTACGCGAGGTGATTATAGTGGGGGGAATAGTGGCGGGGGGAAAGCTAAATTTAAAAAAATGGCTACCTCGCCTTTTACTGAGGAAGTGACTAAAGTGATAGAAGAAAATACAATTTGGAAGAGCACAAAAGATGCTACTAAGTTTGGTGAAATACTTTTCCAAAGAAAGATATGAAGTTTTTACTGATTGAATTTAGAAAACCTGTTAAATTCTAGCGGAAACTGGCTTCTTTTCTCAATACAAGTAATCAAAAAAAAATTGTAACAGAATGGTTTCAACAACAAAAAAGTTTTCAACAGAGTTCAAAAGCACCTAAGCAATTATACTAAACCAATTATTCACCTCAGGCTTGATAAATATTGTTGAATAATCCCCTCAACTTTGTCTTAGGGATAATTCAACAATATTCACTTCAACTTTGGTGAATAATTGTTAACGAAGGCCCAATATTTTATACACTCAAACAATCATCCCTGAAAGCCAAGTGATCGCTGAGGAGCCTCCAGTCCTATGTGAACAGTGCCAGCACAACACAGGAAGAATGCCACATATTTGTTCACACTTACATGTAAGATAATTTTGACAAACTTTAATGCCCTTATGTTCTTGTTAAACACTTGATAAGCAGGGATTTGCTAAAGCAAAGGCATAGAAAAAACCAGGAAAGATTTATTACTCGACGTTTCGGGGTCATCGTGACTCCATTATCAAGAGACTAGTTTAAAAACATGCAAATAAGGAAAGGTACAAGAATAGCATAAATTAGAATGAACGGCTTAAACAAACACCTTGGCGCGGATGGAATCCGTTTGCACGTTCAGTGTTGGCTTACGCATGCGAATATACAACATTTCATTAACAAGGCAATCAAAGCAAGACTCATTCTCGTTCATTCTAATTTATGCTATTCTTGTACCTTTCCTTATTTGCATGTTTTTAAACTAGTCTCTTGATAATGGAGTCACGATGACCCCGAAACGTCGAGTAATAAATCTTTCCTGGTTTTTTCTATGTTCTTGTTTGTCTGCTTATCAATTTTCTAAGATATTTCACTATACCAACAGTGCACTATGTTTAAATTGTAATGAGGTTAGAGATCAGGAAATCAGGCTTTTCTGTCTTTGAGGTTCAAGAAAAGGTAATCATAAGTCATCAGATAGACTTAATCCATTCAATTACTAACTAACCTTTGTCAGCACTAAACTTCAATAGTCGTGGCTGAGGTAAATATGGATGTAATTCCACTGTTAGACAAATCACAGAAGGGAAAAATCAAATTTTGGGCAAAGTACATAAGATGCATGAAAAATAAGGCAGACACCACCCATTTTGTACAAAAGATTGTATTCTTGAATTCCCAACACATATTGAAAAAAAAATTTAGAGAATTACCATACACTAAGACAGTTGCAATGATAGTGATTAGCTGAACAAACTGAATTTTGCACATCTGACAGAAGAGTCACAAACTTTGAAAAAATGCACATCTATGATTAACAAGCTTGCAATTTACTTTTTAGGGGGGTAGAGGGGGAACTTATTGAAGATAACAACTTAGAGACAGAATGACACTAATTAGAAACAGAGATTTCATTTGCCTTGCATTGGGAAAGTTATATCTGTTATTAGGGATGAATTCTTCCTCGCCGAACAAAAACTGCCCAGTCAAACCTCCATCATACAAATGAGAAAATAAATGTAATTTAATCTTAAAAAACAGGCAAATAAAAAAATATCAAACACCAGCATACCTTGATTACAAGCTGGAACTATTCTGGCAGTTTCCAAAAGAGTTTGTGTCTTCTTAATTGTAAAATTTGAGATGCCAATAGCTTTACAGAGACCTTTGTCCACCAGCTGCTCCATTGCCTTTTAAGTGGTAGAAAGGAAAACATTTATTACATTATATTACTGGCCAAAGCACGTTATTATCATCAAATTCCACAAGGCTACAACTTTGTACACCTCCTCCTTCAAAGGTTATAAAGGCTCTACCATCTGAATATAAAATGGACCAGTCCTGAGAACTGACAGTACTGGTTCTGACCAAAGTGGCTGTGCTCTGTAACCCTTTACACCCTGACATCAGAATACATGTTCTCCATACTGTTCTTTATACATTTCCTCTGGAACTTATGAGGAGAATTTTATCAACAGTCCAGAGCTCCCATGCATAGTTGGTTTTATACTTATGACCTTGCTGTTTGATTTAGCAGTTACACTGCACAGAGAAATTAGCTGCTACTCATTCTTGGGGTTAAAGGCTAAACCTTTAACTCCCAAGAGTGACCAAGACATAATTTCTCCTCACAATATTAATAAAATATCAACCAGATAAACAATAAGAATAGAGAAAATTAAATATCAATTTGGAGATGATTAGTTGATCCAATACTAAATTCTCTGAACAAACATCATAAGAATTGTGTGGTTGACAGTAACAAGAATTACAAATTTGATTGGGGAGTTAAAGGTTTAATATCAACTCCTGCTTGGGTTTTTTGCAGAAATTAAGCCTGGAGCAAAGGGTACCAGATAGTTGTGGTGTTGTAATATTGTCACTTAGATCCTTACTGTGTTTAAATCCTGTAATGCTGTTGTGTGATTAAAGTGAAGAACGTTGTGCTTTAACAAGAGAATCTTCTACAGACATGTCCTTCTCATACGATATAAGAGAAAGCTCAATGTTGCACACACACATGCACTCGCAAATAAAGGATATCACTCCTATTACAGTGTAGGTGGGATCATATAGTTTATATTTTCAGTTCAGCCAAACTTGGTCAAATCAAAGCATTGTTAGTAATGATATCAACACACTTATACTATTACATGTATGAGTAGCCTTACCTGCCAAGTCTTGGCCATGCCTTCGGGTGAGTAACCTATCACCCCTTCTGCCTTGGAGTGAGGAAAAGGGACATCTTTTTTGAAAGCAAGGGGGATGTGGATCTATTGAAAAATTGTTGAAATTAACACTGGAATATTAAATGGGGTGCCTCTTCAGAAATGCTCAAGAGCTTGTTCCACTGGGTTAGGGATTGATTTAATAAAATCTTACAAGTTTGAGACCAGACTAACATTTCATATTGAGATAAATAAAGATAGATACATGTAGATCTCTACCGAGTCTGGTATAAATTAGCATTTAGAAGGAAAATCCCTCATAGCATTATACATGAAGATTTTCAAAAAACTTTACCAAGAAAAATGACAAGGGGAAAGCATAGTCTGGATAAGTTTTATACTTACAAGATACAAATCCAAATACTTCAACTGCAGATTTTTCAGCGTTATCTCACATGCTGGTAAAACATCCTCAGGTGCTTGACTATTGCACCTAATTTTTAAACAAAATAATCAAGATAAAACCGCAGTACAAACCAGTAAAAGTCATAATACTATTTCTTGGAAGTTATTCCTTTAAATCAAGCATTTAATCTAATGAACTGTGTCACACTATGTCTACAATAATGAAATCTTACCCATGGGTTATTTGTGAAAGCTTTAAGAAGCATAAACAACACTCTAAGATAACTAATATCCATGACAAAAATCAAAACCATCAAATTCATGCAACATTACCATATGCCTTGCCAAACATTACAGCTACTTACAGCGCATAACAGAAATAAACATCAGAGCCCAGTTGTTCAAAGGATGGATAATTCTACCTGACTGATAAATTGTTATCCAGCAGATAAGTGTTTACAAAACATACTGCACTATCCACCAGATAAAGATTTATCTAGCTGATAGTGAAATCCACCCATTGAACAAATAGTGAAAGTTTAGAAACTTATTATTTACCAGAGCTTTGATGTAATGAAGATATCTTCACGTTTCACTTTTCCTTCTTTAAACACCTCAGTAAGACTTTCCCCTATTTCGTCTTCATTTTGATAAACATGTGCACAATCAATATGTCGGTACCCATACTGCAAAGCAAGCCTGACTGCCTGTCCTACTTCACCTTTCTTGGATTTCCATGTCCTGTAGGAGTACCCAGTAAAACCAATCATATGAAAACCTCACATTAATTTAACATTTAAAATTCAATATTAATTTGTTGCAATAAGAAAGAGATAATTTGAAAAATAAAAAAAAAAAAATTGTGAAAACCTTGCCATGCTCCATTACTGAGAGAGGTGCTAGTTTGAGCCCCTCCCATTGCAAAAACTAATAGACCCTACAGGAAGGCAACTTCATTCAAATTGAAAACGAAGACATCAACAGTATTTCCTGCTTGCCTTGTCTCTAATAGCTTCCCTCCAACTTCAAAACTTACAAAACCCTGTTAACCCTTTAACTCCCAGAAGTGATTAACATAAAACTTCTCCCTACAGTATCCACACATTCTTCAGCAAACAGGTAATGAGAATATTCAAACTTATCAGGTAGAAGCTGCTATCTTAATCTAATCCCAAGTTCTCATAACTATTACAAGGAAATGTGTAGCAGCTAGAGGGGAGAGTTGACAATCAGATCTTGGGAGTTTAAGGGTTAAGCTTGTAGTTAGAGCATTACAGCTCATCACCAAAAGTAGCAAAGTTGAGGTAGCTTACTACTAAGCAGACAAACCCCATCATACTTGGACAATATTTATTTGGCAGAAACTACCCTCAGTAAGCCCTTATTTTCTGCATGATGAATATGCATGCTTTAATCTCAAATTTAATTATTAGGTTCCATGATTGTAAGCTTAAACCATACTTAATTTATATTTAAGTGGTAACTCAACACCTAGAGTTTCTGACCAATCAAGTTGAAATAGGTGAGCTACAGGGCAAGAAACAAGTAAGCCATGCCAAAATTAAATTCCAGCTGAAGAATGACACAAGAAAGTTACCTATGACCAAAAAAGGACTTGAATAAGTCTAAAAAACAGTTAAAGCTAAGCATATTCTGTTTATAACAGGCTGAACCTGGAAATATGCATGCAACAAGGACACTTTCAGTGGAACCATTAAGGCTTAAAATAAAATCAACAAAAAGTGACTGTGTTTTGTGCCTTTCCTTATTTCAAAAGGGTTTTTAAACTTCAAAATTACAGAAAAAAATTTCTCTATAGCTGTTAGACAAGTCTGAGAACCTATGCATGCTCTTTTTGGTTGATATATGTGTTAATCAAGACAGGAGTATGTAACATGGTTGTGAAATTTCAGATACCTGCATATTTTTTTCAACAATTTTTTTGATGAAATAATTTGAATCATGTAATTTTTCCTGTAACTTATTTGTTGCACTCAGTGCACTGAGAAACAAATCCCATCTGTAAGTAAACTTACCCCAAAGCAATTGAGGGCATTAATGCTCCATTATTCAATTTCACTGCTGCTGATGCCTGGAAAGAGACATTGTTCATTGCAATTATTAATACTGGTGAAATCCACTGAGGAACATTGGCCAGGGAAGGGGGAGGAGGGGGAGAAAGGGGGGTTCTGAAAACCACAAAGCAAAAAAGATTTAGAAATTCCCATAATATTGCAAAATAATGGGCAAATACAGCAATACTTCAATACTGAATGGAACTTGATGTCCTATGAAAACCACTGCTCTGTAAGTTACATTTAGAGCAAAAAACACAGAAATAACAGTTAAGGATTGGTCAATGAACAGTAAGTCACAAACAGGTAAATTTTAAATTTAGAAAAAAAAAACTGTTTGAGTTCCTATTACAGCCTGTTTCCAAAACAATCAGAAACTGGCAAAGGCTTTTAAAAAAGTGAAGGACCTGGGGGATGATTTTTAATACTGTTCAAAATGCTAAAAAACTGCATCCAGCAGGTTTGAAAAATACTGCAATATCGCAATTCACAATAAAAATTACCAAAATACTGCAGGGAAAATTGTCCAATACAGCAAATCAAAACCCCAAAGCTCCCTCCAATCTTATTTGAATCATCTTGAATGCTCAGTTACTTATTCAAAGTTACTTAGCACATTTTTCTACATGCTTCAACAGTTTTTAACAACCATCCTGCAATTTACTCTTCCTTTTTATTTCTGCTATTAATCATGTCACTGAGTCCTCAAAAAAACTAAAGAGTTATCTTCTAAAGAGCTATTTTTCAGTGTTGAGTTATACCTTAACCCTTAAACTCTTGTGAGTGACCAAGACAGAATTTCTCCTTACAATATCAATCCAATATTAACCAGATAAGTGATGAGAATAAAGAAAAATATCAAATTGGGGATAGTTAGTTGATCCAATACTAGATTCTCTGAACTACCATCCTAAGAATTGCATGGTTGACAGTGAGGAGAATTAAAAATTTGATCTGGGAGTTAAAGGGTTAAGGTCAGGAGAATAAAGGAAATGATCACCAACTTAAGAAGCATTTGGAGAATGGCATGGTGATGTCAGAGTGTAAGGGTTGAGTCAGTGCTCCTCTCACCCCACCCCTTACCCCGTTACATTTCTCTTCGCTTAGAACGAGCGTTGCGTGACATACTACAATGCAACGCGGTGTCTTTCAGCACCTACATTTTTTTAAACAAACGTCTAAAATTTTCAGTCGCGTCAAAATTTAATGAGAAATCCCCATTTTGGTCTGTATGCGATAACATTTAATCAAGTTAAGCACGGAAGGGCGAGAAAAGTCACATAGGCTTCCAGCACAGCTTAATTACTAAAAATGATGCAGTGCAAGTCTGAGTCATGCTGCATCATCCCAAAATGCGAAGTGGAATTAGAGAACAGTTAACCTCCCAATGAAGATCGATCGAAACGTGAAGCACCGACGAACGTGATCTACCTCCAGGTATCATTCCATTATTCTTCACTGAACGTTCCCATTTAATTTTAACTTAACTTTATCTTCCGCGATTGACCTCGGGGATTTAGTAGGGACCCAGATCACATGGAGAGAAGATACATGAGGTGTGTCACACAAGGAAAAAAAAAGTATAGTACTCACCATACTAAGCCAAATTTCACGAAATTACTATAGGCGATAAATAATAGAAATTAGATATAAGCAGTCTCAAGGAAAGATGTTACATGCACAGCTCGCCGACGCGAGATCAGCTGAGTGTAACTGTACGTACTTCTGCAATTAGCGATCACTTTCGCAAGGCACTATGGACTTTTCTATAGTCGGCCGGCAATCGGACCATCTTCGTGATCTCATCGGAACATGTCAGCCTCATTCCTTCCACGAACAGATAGTCATCGGCCCGTCTCCTTAAACGATATTCGATGATGCGAGTTGGCAGGAAAGATTCTGATTTCTCGACTAAGCTTGAAATATTCTTATACTTCGTCAATTCTTGTAATAGCTTCTAAAGTGGAATTCAAATTCTTTAACGTTTTTCCTCCCCATTCCCTCTCCAAAACGAACATGAGACAATCCCTTCTTTTTTTTTTGTTAACCACCAGGTTTTTTCCAGACTCCGTTACGGTAAGCTCTCGTGTGATCCTCGAAAAAGAAAACTGTTGTGGAGCCACTGAGATACCGTGAAAAGTGCTCCTATAACCAGTGAGAGTGTGATAGACACATTTGGAAGCGGGCAGAAACGCAAAGTCTTGTGTGAGCGCACCTAACCTGGTTAAAAAATTTACTTTTTAATGTTCTTCTGATTCCCCCCCAGTTGATTCAAATCATTCACGCACACGATAGAAAAGTAGAATACTTTAATTGGAAAAAAGACTAAATTTAATACTAAATCTTTTTATAAGGAGCAGAATCTTCGTCTATCTTTCGAAGAAATTCCAGAAGAGGGAGGAGTCCTTCCCAAGTTTTTCTGGAATAATTAAAGGAGAATATGCTCGCGCGCAGAATATGAATCTGCAAACTGACGAGGAAATATATAACGAACAATAAATCTTTAGCAGAAGCATAAAATGAAAAATAAATCTTTAACAGAAGCATTTGCTTCTAGTATTTAGTATAAATTTTCAATCACAACAGCGTTCAACCTGTGCGCATCTGTTAAAAAATGTCCCCAATGGTTCAAATTTACCATCACATGTAAACTTCGCAGACCGTTAATTAACTGTAAAATTATGTTAGACAGAAAACAGATGGGACTCATCGCGTATCAACTTTGACGTAGAGATAGCTCACCAGTATAAATAGTTGTCTCTTTCTCTAACAAGTGTCTATGTTTCATGTTTTCTTCCCTAGATACCAAGATCTCTCTCCTATCTGCATCTCCGAAGGCTTCCCTATCGGTCTATGATGATTCTTCAAATACTCAACCGTATTTTAACCCGGAATGATAGACCAACAGGACATTAGCATTTTTCCTGTGTAGCTTAACATACACAAGAAAAACCTGAATGGTGCACTAGGGTAAGTAATTCGTTGTCAGATTAAGTCTCAATATCAAATTGCTTTATCAAGAGAGTTGGGTCTAAATTTTCCCCTTGGCCTGAAACGTTTCTGTAAGAGTCAAACAAATTTGACCTTTCTAGTGATTTTTCTTCCCTTACAAACAATTATTTTCAAGTTTCGTCGTATTTTAAGACCTATCCTTCGTTGCAAATTCGACTCGAGGACTGCGACGTTGCTCAGAAGTCTCTTGGTCCACAAGAAGCGCCAGCGCCTAAACCCACGGCTGCCAGCCCGGAAACAGACGACATAAATTCTTAGGATCCATGGCTTCCCTTATCAGGTGATTAACTTGCCCTGATACACTCAAGTGCACCCCATCTTCGACACCATCCAGTTTCTGCTTGAGTCGTAACAGCACTCTCTTTGCCATTTTGTTCACATTATCCTCGGCGGCGATGTTCTCTGTGCCTATTGTTGCGTCCAAGCAGTCACCCGTGACACTGACTGGGAACTGGTCGTCTTCCTCTGCCTTTTGCTGAAGGGCTTTTCTCTTTTCAGGGCTGAGCGTCCATGATGATAACGGGTCGTAAAGCAAAACCTGGCGAGAGAGAAATTGACGATTTCAAACGCTGTGTAAGTGTCAAATTATCAAGTAACTACCATTCTACGACCTCAATGACAATAATGATAATTATTTGACAATCATAGCCCAATTTCGGGATTTGTCAGCTAAAAGACAACTCCCAAATCACTATCTTTTTCGATAACCAAGTTCACTAAATATTCTAACGTCTGATTACTGAGTTTGCTGGTTAGAATATTTCCAGGAGTCGCTCTCTAACAGGTCAGGGAGGCGATTTGCCATTCGCTACAGAATAGCGAGGACCCAACCTTGCAGGTTGAGGTCATTGTAAGGGGAATAACTGAACCCCGATGACTTTTTTCTGCTCTTCTCAAAGAGAATACAAAAGTGCAGGCGCGCATGCGTGCAAGCAAGGAGAAGGGAGAGGCCCTTTTGTGTCAAATGCCAAGCGCTAACTGGAGTAGGTCGTCTTTGTTCGCTGAAAGACCTTTTAATACTTTCACCCTCTTTCTGATCTAAAACATGGGAATGCATACATGAAACACTTCTCTTATTAGCACAGCGCACCTCTACAACTGTCATAAGAGACTCTTGTGACGTTCTCATAACTTCCATTGTCTTTTCACAACAACGACGGTACACTCCCTCCACCCCTGTCAGTCCCATCCCATCCACCATGTCACGTGTCAAGCGAAACGGTACAGTCTCTGGGGTTGGGAGAAATTTGCCTTGCTCAAAGGCCACACCTGCGAGAAAACGATAACCATGACGAAACATCATGAGTACAACTGCTTCAATAAATCAAATTAATTATAAAATAAAGAAACTTCGCCAGGCAAACAAACTCTGAAGAAATGCCCAAGCGCTACAGTGAACCAGAGTCCCTTGGAAACGTAACCATTTATATGAACGAAAATAGCGAAAAGACGCAACTCTTTTTTTCGAAAAATCTGACTTCCATATGCTCTGTTTTTCACAGTGCCACTTCTGTTACCGGGATCACTTTAATAACATTAACCAATTATGATGTGTAAAACTAACAATAACCTCAACTAAATTCAATTGTGCCCACATGTGCTAAGGACTAAAGAAAACAAAGACACTTAAGATCCAAATGCAATTTACTGTTGGATCAGTCTTATAATCACATTGATCGGTTTTGGGGAAGTGACCTCAATAAAAAAAAGTCGCACAGTAAACTTTTAATAATTACAAAAAATTGTCACAGCAAGGAGAGAATTAGTCTACGGTCAAAATAATGATACGTGCACCAGAAAGGTTACGTTTTTCTTAAACAACAATATGTGTGTACGTAATTTAATTTCACGCATACTTTCTTTAATTTATTCTACTAATTTGAGGCTGGATCTAGAATAGTTATAGATTTGGCAAGGAGTAGGTTGGGGAAGACTTGTTGTTTCCTGGTGTTAGCATAGAAGACACAGTTGTTGTCTTACCAAGATCGATGTGGACGAGTTCTGCTGTGTTGCAGTCAACGAGAATATTCTGTACGTGACGGTCACCTAGCCCGACCACGTAACCAACTGGAAGAAAAAAAAGGGAGGAACATTTCAAGGACGTAGCTGTGTGTATATGCTAAGCTATGGGGAGGTGATGTTCTTCATCTTAATCTGACAAAGTCGTGTCTAAAAATAAAAATCTTTCGTTTCACCTTAGTTCGGGAGAACTAACACATTAATCATTTGGGGAAGTCAAATTATTACATGGCTCGGGAGAAAGTACCTCAAAACCACTCGATCTTCTGATGAAGGTTGACAGTTGGCAGTTGAATGATATTACTTTAAAGGTTACCGCCACAGTGATACTATTTCGTTTCTTCGACTTCTCAACATCCATAGGACAAGTTAAGGTTTTGATAGTTTCCATCGTATCAGAACGCTCTATCTCTTCGTAGTTAAAGGCAAAGTCATATAAATTACCACAGCAGGCCCATACTTGAGATTATGCCTCTTAAATACCACCCAAGTATTAATCCTAAGATTTTTTGTTACGCGTTTTTCTATTCCAAGAAAACGCGCTTCTCTGTTTACAAAGTGCTGCGCAAGTTATATATTTTACCAATGGATGACGTAGCCACTCCGCGAGTGTAGCTCAGTCTCCTCTCAAACCAAACAGCGGGGTCCGGGAACCTCTCCAGAAAGAAGTGACGGAATACTGGATGAAAATGATCCATCAGTTCCTGTAGGATGCAACAACTGATTGAAAGCTGACCGAGCTAAAATATGAAGGCGGTTGCGCAAGCGCAATTTCTATCCGCTTTCTAGCGTAGCCGTAGTTTCACCTATTCAGCTTTACTTTAGCAAAGAAATGCTGTCCCTCTCGTCTTGTCAGAAAAACAAATTCCTTCAGTGGAGTTTTATCTTATACCCTTTACAATCTCCTTTTCAAGTGTTCTGTTTGAGTCATCTACACTGGCAGGCAAATGTCGCCAGTACTTGAAGAGTGTCCTTAAACTAAGGTCAGTTTTTGAACAATAGGATCATATTGTTTCCTCCTTTGCTTAAGGAGATTTGTCGAAGAAAACGTTTAGAGCAATCCCTGTCTCTATAAGTGTGGAATAACGTTCCAACTCTACACCAAATCATAAATTTACCATTCCTGTCAAAAGTCAAGAGGTGGTTTTGTTTCTATAGTCAATGCAAAAATGGAGATTACCTGGTAAACTTCATCTCGTGATTTTCCACTGTTGTCTCCAGCCTAAAAGAATGACAATAACAGGCATTGAAGTTGCCTTCTTTATTTTATCACAAGCATGAACCTTCCCATTATTGCGGTTTAAAAATTAGTCTGAGCTACATGGACAATCGGTTATGTTTGCCGCTTTACCTGGACTTTTTTTCTACACTCAAGAGATGTCCAGTCCCCGGGATAGTACCGCGGGTGAGCACCAGTCTTGGTTCCAGGCCGCCCAATCAAATATTCTCCCAAGGGGACTGTGTCCTCGCACCATTCCACTATTCCACTGCGCTGCGATAGTGGGATAACCTGATGAGGGAACGAGACCTTAGAAAGCAATATTTTAAAAATGATTGAAGAGAAATAATGTGGTACACGTGCTACTGGAAGGAGGTGAGCAAGTTTTTCAAAAACAAAGAATTGAATGGTGTGTTTCTACCGCTATGTTGTGCAGCGGAGGTTGTTTGCTATGCACTGCCAGAGTTAGGACCAGCCAAACAAGGCTCAACATGCGATAGTCTTGACCGGAATAGGAAATCACTGATAAAAATGTCCTGCAAAAGGTGCTCTATTCAGCTGTCAAAAATGAAATCAGAGAGGGAGTCAAGACGTTTTCTGAATCGCTTCTTACCAGTACTCATAACGAATGGAAAGATGACTGGACCCTAGATAGTTAACAGAGCATGGAATGTTCACACAATTCCAAGAAATGGTGAGGACCTTGAGTGACTTACCTTATAAGTTCTCATCTTCAATTTCCGTTTCCTTGTCTCAGAGTTCTTTATCAGTAGTTGATTGACCATACCAAACACCTGTTCCATGACTGCATCTTGACGTAAGTCATCTCTGCCCTACACTCCAAAAAAACAAAAACGAAAAAACAAAAAATTAAAAACTTGAGTGTGGCTCCAATACACCTTAACTCAAGTTTGCACCTTTAGACCGGAGTGACTTCATAAGATAAACAAAAGAAAAAAATGTATTACGGCTCTGTTTTGCGTACAGATCCCACCAGATAGCGAAGTTAAGCATATCATAATTTCTAGCTTACCACGTATTTCACGCGCTTGTCACTTGTAATTTGTTTTTTGTTAAACATATAAGTGTTGTAACCTTTTGCTGTGATTGGCTGACATGCTACCAACCCAGAATCTTACCCATCATACCTTCACCAGCTGCCTCCTCTTCACTCCATCAGATCCAACACAAAAGATGATCTTGGGAAGATTGACTCCTCCAGCCAGACAGAACTTAGAGTCAAATCCAGCCACATAAACAAGGTCATCATAACGGCACAGCGGATCCACCTGGAAAGCAAAGGAGGCATAGCGAAGAAAACATCTTCCATAACCCTTAACACCCTAATATTAGTAAGCAGATTCTCCATACTGTCCTATATACATTTCTAAGAGCGCTGACAAGGAGAAGTTGTTTAACAATTAAGAGTCTCTTAACCGTTTACCTCCCACGAGTGACTAAGAGAGAATTTCTCCTTACAATATCAATATAATATCAAGGATAGAAGTGATGAGAATCACATGATTGACATTATAAGAATTGTATGGCAAACAGTAAGGAGAATTACTAATAAGATCTTGGGAGTTAAAGGGTTAAGTTGGTGATCATTTCCTTTATTCTCATGACCTTAAATGTTTGATTTATGGGTGATACTGTGGGGAGAAATTAAATGCTAGTCACTCCAAGGAGTTAAAAGGTTAAGTTGGTGATCATTTCCTTTATTCTCATGACCTTAAATTTTTTATTTATGGGTGATACTGTGGGGAGAAATTAAATGCTAGTCACTCCAAGGAGTTAAAAGGTTAAGTTGGTGATCATTTCCTTTATTCTCATGACCTTAAATTTTTGATTTATGTGTGATACTGTGGGGAGAAATTAGATGCTAGTCACTCTTAGGTGTTAAAGGGTTAAGTTGGTGATCATTTCCTTTATTCTCATAACCTTAAATGTTTGACTTATGGGTGATACTGTAGAGAGAAATTAGATGCTAGTCACTCCAAGGAGTTAAAGGGTTAAGTTGGTGATCATTTCCTTTATTCTCATGACCTTAAATGTTTGATTTATGTGTGATACTGTGGGGAGAAATTAGATGTTAGTCACTCTTAGGTGTTAAAGGGTTAAGTTGGTGATCATTTCCTTTATTCTCATGACCTTAAATGTTTGATTTATGTGTGATACTGTGGGGAGAAATTAGATGCTGGTCACTCTTAGGTGTTAAAGGCCTAACGCATCCTTCAGTCAGGTGTTAAAGGCCTAACGCATCCTTCAGTCATGACGATGATGACATTGATGGCGACGGTTACGAGGACGACGATAACAGTGATAATGACAATGGTAATGATGATGATGACGAAGTATAAAAAATCACAGTCGTCAAGAGTTGACAATTTTATTCCTACTTTTACTTCCATAGTGGGAACTGGAACTTCTTTGAGGTTTACGATTCTTTTTATCGTGACTTCTGGCAGGTTAAAGGGACCTAAAAGGCAACAATGAAACAAAATAGTAAAAGTTACAAGATCTGCCCGGCAATGCTACGAAATCACTTAAAGTAAACCGTGACTCTCTTGAATTTCTGCATTATAACTTCTTCATCTTAAATATACATATGTTTTGGAATCGGACGCTAAAAAAAAAAGAGTTTCAGCTTGGTTTATCTCCACTGGATGGCAATTCTTTCCTGCGGCTTTAGTTTTCCTCCAGAGATTTGATTAATACTTAGTTGGAGTTAGCGGTTTGGAAAAAAGATTAAAATGAAGAGGAAACATTTGCCATAGAGCGGGGCTTGAGAGAAATAAGTAGCTACCGTCATAGTTATTCAATTTGAATTTCACATGGAACAAATACATAATGTAGAGAGTAATTGGCTGCTCAATACCCGCGGGTCTTATTGTACCTCTCTCATTCTTCAACTGCGTGACATTCACGTAAGCCAGTTCAATGTAAGCTTCACACAACAATTGCATATTTTTGACAAGTTCTCCTCTGTGTTTACCAATCTTCTCTATCAAAGTGCAAGCTGTTTGAGTACGAGCCTGAGGAAAAGAAGCCGTGAATACAATAACACTGAAAAAACATCCCACAAATAGCAATCATTAGGAGTTTTATTTGAGACATTAACGCCAACCAAAAGCTATGGGGTATTTTCCCTCGTGTGGATCACAAATCTTTTTTTATACCATCCGTTTATAAGTGCTAAGACAAGAGCATTCCACAAGATGATAAAGAATGAACGCAAATAACTCACTTCGGTGAAGCCTTTCGTTCCTTTAGAATGATTCCTGGCCAGCCTAGAGGTACCGTTCCTCTTTCCTGTATGTATGTACTTCTCATCTTTCTCAGCGTTTGCGAGCGCGAGCAAGATGAACAGGGTGTGGTGCGGGTGATCCACTGCCGCTCGCTCAATGAGCTGAGGGAAAAAAATAAAACATCGTTTAATTGTTTCAACTAGCGACATGTTTGAGTGAGGATTCTGTTAACGAGGTACAAAAGCTAGACATACCTCGTTAAGAGTGCGCTGGAACAATCGGTTGTCATGTGATTTTGTCCCAAGCCTGGCTGCCAATTGGTACATCAAAGGGAGAAACTTGCGGGACTGAATCTTTGTCAGCTCTTTCTAAAACAGAATAAAGATTATCCCTGTTCAAACGGGAATCAAAGGCATGAACTCATTACTTTCTGGCAATCAGGTGCAAAAGTGTGATTCAAATCGACTCTGATTGGACCGATTCTTCCCACTGATTACCCAACGTTTGCATGCAGGCAAAAAAATATCTAATAGACACTTAGGGGGCAGGTATTTTAAGCAAAGTTTAGCTGTTATTTGACAAACGGCGTTCTTAACTATCTTCAATTTAGCCGAACCTTTTATTTGAACAAGTATTTTTGCGAACAGTGTCAAGAGGGCCTAAGCTGACAGTGGAAATAATATTTATTTAATTAAATCAACCCTCTTAGAGAGAATACCTGAGGCCCACTACTCGCGTAAAACGGCGGTTTGGGTTAGACCTCGTGTAAATGACCGACCCTTAGAGATACTGCTAGCCCTAGGATGGGGTTAGTTACCCAGGTCCATATTTCAACAGACATTTCTTCATTTGTGTCTCGCCAAAGAACAAATAATGCATGTAACACAGGAAAGAGGATTTACTGCTCCGACGCACTAACCACCCGGCGACTGTGTGTAAGTTACTACATGATTATAATTTTTGCCAGAATAGAATGGCATAAAAATAATTTTTTTGTTGTGTTATGCTTGCTGACATACCTTGATCATTTCGGAGACGAACTCTTCCTTTGCATTGTCAAACCACAGTGAACATAGTCTAAACACTCTCATATCATACTTGTCCTACAAAACAGGAGAAAAATCAAATTAAAGTATCAAAATATAGGACAATAAAAATACTACAACTTCGGTGCATGCATGAGGTTGGATCTTAAACCTGCATTTTCCTTGGATTGTTTTCTGAGA
The DNA here is from genome assembly GCF_964200805.1 of Pocillopora damicornis. Taxonomy (NCBI): domain Eukaryota; kingdom Metazoa; phylum Cnidaria; class Anthozoa; order Scleractinia; family Pocilloporidae; genus Pocillopora; species Pocillopora damicornis. The sequence goes on from NC_142677.1 coordinate 17,968,405, forward strand.
CGCTGCAGGTGTTCAAAAGGCGAAGGAAAGGATTACAACCTCACACGCAACTGTTAGGAGACTCTTCAGTCAGTTTATAACCTACCCCCGTTAGCAATGTTTTGATGTAGTTTTCCACAGCCGTCCGGAGGAATACGTGCCTGTCCCTAACTACCTGCTGTAGTTCCTTCTCATCCATCTGAGCCTGCAAGTTCAGTGTTCTTGTATACCTGTCTCTACCAGAGTCACACATACGCTGTAACTTTTCCGACTCCACCTTTCAGCAAAAGATGAAATGCATTCTAATTAAGAGGGTAATTTAGCACTATCAACTGAGTTGATAACGTAAATTGGCCACCGTAAGGAGTTTAAAAGCTGACGTTTCGAGCGTTAGCCCTTCGTCAGAGCGATAGAAGAAGGGCTAACGCTCGAGGTTGATAATACGAAACACTCTGTTATACTCTCTCACCGACGCAGCACCACAATTTCTTTAGAAACTTACCCCCTTTATTCATTTGCTTTAATTAAAACCTTGGCAGGAAAACTGGATATTTTTATTGCAAGATAATTGCGGTTAGGTAAGGCCCTGAAGGAGCCACTGTTGAAGCCAGTAAAACTTGAGATATATCCCATTCCAAGGTTGCGACTTCAAATTAATTTTGAGTTATCTATGAGTTAACTGTTCGAATTCTGGTAACAATTGAGCCTAAATGTATGTCCTTTTTGCTCTTTTTTTCAGTTATAGGTTTCAATC